>NW_024062786.1:47500-510636 GCF_006381635.1 Hibiscus syriacus | reverse complement strand
ACCTTCAAGGAAGCTGATAATAACTCAAACGTCATGCTAACGGAGCTGAAGATGAGAAGTTGACACTCTTGAATCGTTTATGCAAGGTATTCAGGAGGATTTGAAGGCGCGCCGCCTCCGGACCCGAAGGTCAAGGCATATAGGTAGATAGTGATGAGGATGAGGCTGATCCTGTGGAGAGCTTTTTGAGGGCGAAAGGATTGGGTTGACGTTGGCCGCGGATGCTTTACGTGCTGGTTACGATTCGGATGAGGAGGTTTATGCAGCGGCGAAGGCTGTAGATGCGGGTGCGTTGGAGTATGATTCCGATGATAATCCAGTGGTCGGGACAAGAAGAAGATAGAGCCGATTCCAGCTCTTGATCACAGTCCATTGAGTATGAGCCTTTTAATAACTTTTATGAGGAGAAGGAATCAATTTCGGGTAATTGAGAACAAAATATCAGATGCTTATAAATTCTAACTTCTAAAAGAATCCTTTCTTTTAGAAAGAAAATCTATTGGATAAGGTTATCTGAAAATGCTGGGTTTTCTTTGGGTTATTGATTATATTGTGAAACATAAGATTAGTTGGACTTATTATCACTTCAGTTAAAATATGACTTGGTTGATTACAATAAATGCTTAATCTATCATAGGCGGCTATTTGTACTTCTATCTGTATGCAGCTATTACCTAACTTCTAAAGTCTAGAAAAATCTGGAATTGAGTATGAAGATTATGTGTTTTAGGTTAATTCCTTGGGATCATTTCATCATGTGGAAATAATATACATCATGGCTTTTTATTCATTATTGCTTCTAGTGTGGGACCTTTTTTTTGATAAAGAAAGGGCATATTCTTCATTGAGATTGCTCTGTGTCTGAAATCTATTTCCATTATCAACTTCTATAGGAAGGAGTGAGCAAGAAGTGGCTGAATACCGGAAGAGCTTGGCTATCCGTGTTTCTGGTTTTGATGTCCCAAGACCAATTAAGACATTTGAAGAATGGTTTTGCACCAAATTAATGCGAGCTATTGCAAAACAAGCCTATGAAAAGCCTACCACTATTCAGTGCCAAGCCTTACCTATTGTTCTTTCTCTGGGAGGGATATTATTGGTATAGCGAAAACTGGGTCTGTAAGACTCTTCTTTTGTGCTTCCAATGATTGTCCATTATGGATCAGCCTGAACTTCAGAAAGAGGAGGGCCCGATTGGAGATATGTGCACCTACCCGTGAGCTAGCACACCAAATATACTTGGAAACAAAGAAATTGCAAAAGCCTATGTATTACGTTCCTGTGCTGTTTATGGTGGAATGTCCAAGCTTGATCAATTCAGGAACTCAAGGCAGGATGTGAGATAGTTTTGCGACGCCTGGCAGATTGATCGACATGATCAAAATGAAGGCCCTGACAATGATGAGAGCAACTTATTTGTACTTGATGAGCTGATCGGATGTTTGACCTGGGTTTGAACCGCAAATAGGTCAATTGTTGGCCAAATCAGACCTGATCGCCAGACCCTACTATTTTCTGCAACAATGCCCCGGAAAGTTGAGAAATTGGCAAGGGAGATTCTCAGTGACCCAGTCAGAGTCACAGTTGGTGAGTGGGAATGGCTAATGAAGATATTACTCAGGTTGTTCATGTATTCCTTCTGATTCTGAGAAGTTACCTTGGCTTCTAGAGAAGCTACCTAGCATGATTGATGAAGGTGATGTTTTGGTGTTTGCATCCAAGAAAGCTACTGTTGATGAGATTGATTCACAGCTGTCTCAGAAGGGTTTTAAGGTTGGCGCCCTTCATGGTGATAAGGATCAGGCTTCTCGAATGGAAATTCTACAAAAGTTTAAATCTGGAATCTACCATGTTCTTGTAGCGACTGATGTTGCTGCCCGTGGTCTTGATATCAGTCAATTAAGTCAGTTGTGAACTTTGATATTGCAAAAGACATGGATATGCATGTGCACCATATTGGCAGGACAGGTCGTGCTGGCGATAAAGATGGCACTGCATATACTTTGATAACTCAAAGGAGGCACGATTGCTGTGTGAATTGGTTAATAGTATGATACTGCTGGTCAAAATGTCTCGATGGAACTCATGGATCTTGCTATGAGGTAATTCGTCAACTAATATTTGTTTTGTAGTTATGGCATTCACTAAAGTTATTAGAACGAAATTACATCTTTTGGGTGATCTACATTGCTCGCTAACAACAATATCTATTGACAGAAGTATCTTATAAACTTCCCTATTTTCCTCTATTCTTGAAACTGTAACTACGGATATAGACATGTACTTTAATGTAGTGACATTTGCCTTGCCCATAAATAGGATGGAGATTCCGGTCCAAGCGTGATGCAAGAAAGGAGGTATTATTTCTTATGACATGCGAATGCAACTATATGCATATGCTTTTTTGTATGCATTTACAACTCTGTTTAAACTATCATGATATGTAAAGCAGCTGAGAAAGGTTTCAATAACCATTGTTTACATGCTTTTCCAAAACCTTGATGTTTTTGTACTTATGGACGTGTCTTGAACTTACAATTGATTGTGCTATAACATTCAGGTGGGAAGCAAGGAAGGGGTGTGGGGGGGGAGTGGTCGAGTGTTCGTGGTGTTGATTATGGTCTGGGTATTGGATATAATCTAGAATCCAGTCATGCTACATCTCAGCCTGTTCAAAGTCGAAACGCTGCAGTAAATACTCTGAAAACTGGCATGATGGCACAATTTAGGAGTAACTTTGTAGCTGCCTCATCAAACTCTCAAAATCAAGGCTCAAGTAACAGCTCAAGCCTCAGGAGACCAACTTTGGCTGGATTTGTATCCGGTGGTGCCATAGTGAGATGCAAATAAGTCTCAGATGGTCAATTCATTCAGCACCACTCCGTCATCAGGATCGAATACTTCGCAAAATACTGGACAAAAGACCAGCCAAAGAAAATCAGATAGGTTCCTTTTCGTAGTTGATTTTATGCTAGCATTCTGCAATGTCTTTCTTCTTTTTAATTTTACCATTCCATGCGCAATTAAGCTCATTCTTGGCTTTTTTTTTGCAGTTCAAAGAGATAGGCCTAGAGAAAGACGGAGGCCATCTGGATGGGACCGTTAGGCTTTATACATCTATGGACAATGCTATTTACGTAAACAAGAAATTTTCTGTTCATGTCTTTGAATTAACCTTGTCTGTATTCTTATCATGCTTAGTAAGTCCTGTTTCTGCTGTCTGTTCAGTATTCAGTTCAATTTCTTATATATATATATATGCATCTAGAATTTTTGTTTTGTTTCTGCATTCTTATTTTTTCACCATCTTTCCATCGTGTGTTCTTATTTGAGGAGACTGTTTAGTTTGTTGATAGAAGCAATAAAATTTTTAGGAGCAGTGGAATCTTTTTAGAAAAAATAGGTCCAATAGTGCATCATTCTCTGCAGTAAATGACCTGAACGGCTGAACCATTTCATGACTGTCCATAGCAAAGAGGAAGCGATGGGATTAATAAGAATTAAGCAGACGTAACATATGCTTTGACTTATAGCTATAGAAGGGAATGGCCTTTTTTCTCCCTTTAAGGTTGCCTTAAGTTATGCAGTATTTATAGCATTAGTGATTTGTTTAAATTTAAGCTTGGAAACGGGGGAAGAAAGCTGGTTGTTGTTAGAGTTTGAGTCTCTATGCTTGAATTGTTATGAGCTGAATGTTCAATTGGCGATGCTTGTGGGCGGTTTCGATTAAGTGCGTAAACTTTGGCATCCTACAATCAATCTTTTGCTTGTATCCCGTTGGCAATTAAGGGAGGTAATTGTAGACAGCTGTTGGCGATATCTGGTATAGAGAGGTCCTGATATAAAATTATGGCTTTGACTACATCTCCTTTCTCATTTAGCTGAAATGCATGATTAACAACTCGTACATTCGGGGTGGCAATGACATCAACATCGGAAGGAAACCTGTTAGAAAACTGGAGAATAATTCAATAAACCTACTGTCAATGGTAGCTTACATATAATATTTGAAAATACCAGCCTACAAGGAACTTCGAGAGATTTTTTTTCCTCACAAATCTGTCCATGTTTTTCCTTCTTTCTAATAAATAAGCCGAAGTAACCGTTAGTAATTAGAGATTACAGTAAGTGATATAAAATTATATAAATTAACGGGTAGATTATACCCGTTATAGTTGAAACTTTAGATGGTGTATAGTATATCACTGAATTTTTAATTATTTTAATTATGATTTAAATTTAAATTTTCATCTTAATTATACCAATGAATCGTAAACTCAATAACAAGGCAAATTTGGCCCAATAGGGCAGAGAGATTTTTTATTTAGTCCAATAAGATATATTAAATTTTATTTTGGGATCTACGGTATTTGTCAGTGTTACGGAACTCGTCACGATCAAGTGACAAGTCCTAACAAAATAATATTTTTATTCAAATTTTTTTACTTCAATATGATAAAATTTAATAAAAAATTATATTTTATAAGACTCGTACTTTGACGAGACGAATTTAAATGAAAAATATTATTTGGACAAAATCATCACCTGACATAACAAGTTTGTTGAACACTATAAAAAAGTCGTATTCTCCAAAATAAAAAACCGGATACCCTAATGGGCTAAATAAAAACCCAATTATCCTAATGGGCCAAAAAAACCAATAACGATGCAATGACATGGTTGAAGATTGTCGACATCAACACTGCACCAAAACGAAAACTTCTCTATTGGAGTTGCACATGTAAATTACATCTCCACTTTATTCTACTTTTAAATTACAAATACAGTGTCCATTACCATATCAAAATAGATTCGGAAACAGAAAATAAAGGAAATGCTAGAAGGTTAGATGGGTGGAAAAAGGATGGCCAAAAGTCGAACCAGACAAATAAACTGGAGCTTGGGCTCCTTGGCCTATATACCACTACCAGGACTCATGAAATCTGAAGCTCAAACGAAGAATGCATCATATATTCTTCTGAACCATTTTAATGATGGTGTGATGAAACTTTGTTCGGATAATTTACTTATGTTTGATTCTAGATGTTTTGTTTCAGAGTTGCACTGCGGATCTCTATAGAAGATTTAGGTCGATAATGCTCATCCGTGTCCACCTCTTCAATTTCCTGGGCAAAATTAGAACACATTCGACACAACTTTAACAGATAACCAGGTTGAAAATAGGATCACGTGGGAACATTTTAAATGCATCCAACTATGAGTAATCATTACCAAATTCAGGAAAAAAAAAAAAACAAACTTTGCTTGTTACCTGAACAATGTCTTCCCCCTTAATGACCTTCCCGAAGACAATAAGCTTCTCGTTTAGATCTGGAATTGGTGCAGTTGTAATGAAAAGCTCAAATCCTTTATCATCATGCTTTGCCTTAGAAGTTCCAAGCATGAATGCTTCATGCTTCAAACTGGTTGGGCATCAGAGAATGTAAGTTACAACAAAAAGCATCTACTGCCAACCTTTAGTCAGGTCGGTAAATCAATGAAGAAGTGAAGAGGACAATAAGAGTGATTGAGTTTAATCAATGTAAACTAACCTTGTATCGAGTTGGCTGTATTGTTTTCCTTTCAAAGTCCAGTCCTCTACAGCTCCCAACTTATCACTATTGCCAGCCTGAATCACATAATGCTTTATCACATGGCGAAAACGCATTCCATTGAAGCGTCCTCTCTGACTGCATATCAATCAAATTCAGTTGCACATCAAGTTCGAGGAAAGGGAATATATTTTAAAAGTAAAAATAATGACATTTTGGCACTGCACTTCCTAGAGGTGCTAGCTTGCCTGCCTGCCTATTCCATGATTAAACAAACCATGAAACGAATAACATTCTGTTTTATTACCTAGATAAGACACTAAAAATGTGGCTGAACTTGACTTACCACTGAACCTAAACTAAACCGAGCCCACATCTATTCCATTAAACGAATTTTCCAATTCAAATCAAGCTTGAGAATGACTCTTAAGAATTAAAACTATAGTGATAAATTCCATGCCTTCTTGATAGATTGAGATGATGCATAATGCTCAACCAACAAAATCAACACTAGATATAGAATTCTGCAAGATTAGCCTATGATTCAGCAATAAAACTGAAATTTGATTGAGAAAAATAATTCAAAACTATTTTTGATTCTAACTACAATAATTTTTTCCAGTTCAAATATTGATCACAGGGAATTTTATGATAGTTATAGTCTTATAGATAAAGAAAATCATTATTTTAAGTAAAAATAACACCGATTCCAATACTTACCATAAATCAAGAAATTGATCAACAACTTCAGGAGAACTGTCCTTGAAGAGCTCCACTGTTATAGAGCCTTTAGTGGTATCTAAAATCTAGTCATAAGAGGGGAGAAAACAAAGTTAAGTCAATGGATAAAACTCATTTTAAATAAGTATTAAATGTAAAGCCTAAAAGTAAGATAAAGTAATAACTGAAAATATCAGCTAAATTTCATTCATTACCAAAAGTATCTGTCAATATAGTAAGATACAATTGGAAAAACTCAAAAGGAATAACATATCAAGATGCCGTATTGAAAGATATGCTAATGAATATGTTTTGTTAATGGGCGATGCAACCAAGAACATGATAAAACAATTTCTTTTGAAATGTCTTTAGATGAAGTCGCATTATAAGAAAGGATATTTGAATTGGATATGGAACCGTTATAAATTAATCATCTAGGGTCAATATTGTTTCCCAGAACTAGGCACAACACATTCCAGGCCAGTATTACAAAAAGGTAGACAATATACACACAGGCATAGTATATTAATTAGGGAAGAGCTTAGCAAGTAAAGGAACCTACAGCGTATCCTGGGAGATCAGATTTCTTGGAATCCATGAAAGAGTTGTCACCCTACCAAATACAAGTGGCCACAGTCGTTAGAGAGGATATAAAGTTAGAAACAATAATAACAAACAGGTAAAATCCTCGTGAACTAAGGATGTGCACACAAGAACAGAGAAAAGTTGCCTTCAAATGTTCTTAAAAGATGATACATTGATAATGGGCACGGAGTTGAGAGTTTTATTGATACAAACAAAACAAAGACTTATAAAAAATACGATGCCATGAGGATCAAAAAGGCCATTTCAGAATGATAAGCAAGATTCTCAAGAGGGTACCTTGATAACTGATTGCTTGTTCTCTATATGCATTCTTGACCTAAAGAAAAGAAAACTGGGTCAAATTTCAATGACTAATACTTTGAATTAAGGCTAATATTTATTTACTGAATAATAAATATTAGCCAATTTATTCTCTACAAACAACTTCCTTTCTAAAAGTACTGCTCTACAATTAGCAAGCCATGCAGTAAATTACATGAATCAACAAAGCGTGGACATAATAAAGTTTAAAAGCATTGCAGCACTAAATCCCTACTCCCATCGGCCAAATTGAACGAACCTTTGAGTCCAATGTCTGTAGGAGGCATAGACAAAAAGCACAATCAAAACAACAATCAAAGTCGACATTATAATTGTTGTAAGACTTATTCGAGATGGCCCTTTCTTCCTTTTGCTTTGTTGTAGCAGAGCTTGTGGTTTGATCCTCGCCATCACCTTAGAACTTCAGTTCGAACAATAAAACCCTGAATTTAGAAACAAAAACTCGAGTCAAATCCTAGAGCCAATAAACTCATTATTAGCTACGAAGCAGTAAATAAACCACATTTTTTAGTTAAAGATATGTACAGAAATATATTTTATCGAGTGTACGAAAATCCACATATTTTGGACAACAAGAGTGTAAAGCATGATCTCCCAAATGTATAAAAAGGCTTGGAACAAATTGAATATACTCGTGACACTCATCCTGGAATCCACGAAACATAGATTTAACACCTTTTATTGCTCTACTTGGCAGACTTAGAACAACAGATATAAGAGATGTCCAATTGTTTGAACTTAAATTATAGACACGCAAAAATAGACCGAAGCTACGAGAAATTTCCAAAGTTTATAGTATCAAAATCGAGGCTGAAATTGAACATTAGAAGATCTAAGAGTTGAAAATTGAAATATATGAAACTAGCGAAAAGAAAATATAAAGGATGTCTCCTGACTTTAATTTTTCATCCAGTTGGAAATAAAAACCCTAGAACAGAGAACTATCTCTGAAAAAAGCAGGAATTGGAAGAAAACAGTTATGAAACCGTCAAGTTCAAATCGGTTAACTACAAGATAGAGATAGAGGGGGAGAGAAAATACCTGTGATTTAGCGTTAGTTTCGTCCACAAAGAGTACGAAATGAAAAGGGGAAAATGGGAGTTTTAGTTTCTTTTTTCTGGTCTTTGAAGTTGATCTCCTTCCTGTAAGCACAGGGAAGATCCAGCTAAAGCGTTTTACGATTCTTCCAGTGTTCTAATTTCAATTTAGATACTTTCCACTCTTAATAACGACAAACTTAAGCGTAAAATATACAAATGGTCCCCAACTATAGGACATTACTTATTTTAATACACAAACTATTAAAATTTATAAAATGATCCAACTATTAAAAATTATAAATTGATCATTAGACTAATCATATTAAATTTATGTAATAATAAAGAATTTTATTATTATTCTTGTAAAATGAAAATACAAATAAAAAACAATTAGCACCCTCGTCGCCTAGCTGCATTATTTTCAGAACCGGATCGGTTAGCGAATCGACCATGCTACCGGTTCATTGGTTCAATCGGTCGAACCGGTCCGACCGGTCGAAAAAACCGGACGACGTCATAATTATTTAAAAAATTAAATAAAAATATCAAAAATATTTAATGAAAAATAATTTTTTATATCACAAGTCATATTCAAAGCAAATCATAACATATATAAGTTAAAAACCATAAAATCAAGTGAAACAAAATGATTCAAATTAACTACAACATGATATTTAAGGTAAAACATATTAAATAGTAAATATAATTATATAACTATAATTAAAAAATAAATTTGGGGTTAAAAAATCATAACAAAATGATATTGTTTGGTTTAATTTTTTTTTAAAAACAATCTCACATGGCTAAGAAACATAGAAGAGCATCCCAAAAGTTTAAAGAGTAAAATATGAGAACAAAACAATCTCACATTGCTAAGAAACATAGAAGTGCATCACAACTAACTTCTATAAATAATAGAGGTAATTTGGCATTCAAAATCATGGAGTCTTTTGGTGAGCATTGAGTGAACTATTCTTTCACTTCAATCAAGCTCGAATTTTAGCTTCAATCGAGCTTCTAATTTTTTTTGAGTTCAAGCCTTTTTGAGTTCAAGTTTCAATATTATATTTCGAGTTTGAGTTGAACTTGATAATTTTTAGCTTGTGAGTTTGAGTCGAGTTGAGCTTACTTTTAAAGTTTTCAAGTTCGAGTCGAGCTCAGCAATACTTTAGTTCGACTTGGCTCGTTTAACAAACGACGTCGTTTGGTTTATTTAAAAAAAACAAAATTGGCGGTTTTTTTCAATTTTTTCCCGGTTTTTTTAGTTTTCAGCCGGTCCGGTTCGAACGGTTCAGCGGTTCTGGCCGGTTCACTAGTAGCGGTTCAACCGGTGTAGATCAGTTTTCAAAACACTGCCTAGCTGCTTTTTCTTCTTCTGCTTCCTTTCCGAATAAATATAGTTTTCCATTTAAGTAATCAATTTTCATACTAATTAAAATACCAAGAAAATCAACAAATGATTCCTCGTTGCCACGAGCAGTTGGGCAATGGAGTTGGGAAACAAGTCTTCAAATGATCTCCCGATGTAGTAATGGTCCAGCAGATAGAGAATTTCATAAGAATCTGACATCCTCTTCTGTTGTTCCAGGACAATGGTGGCAAGAGCAAGTCTATATGCTGAAGACCTAAGGTTCCTAACAAGCACATATATCTCCTTCCTCCTACGCTTCACTGCCATCTCCTTCCACTGCTCTTCTCTCATACAAGCAAGCAAGACTGCCTCACAGTACGCCACTGCTGTCAGCTTTTTGCTGCATATAAAATGAAATTCACCATGCAAAACCAGAGATGATCTAAAAAAATTTCCATAGTTGATACTTAATGATATCTAAATTCAATATTTGAAAAAACATGAACTAACCTCCCTCTAACAAATCCCATGGTGACAAAGCCGACTGGCCACCTATGATATTCTATAGAAGCTGGGTCATCTGATTCCTGGTGTTCCCACTTACCAGAAGGTTGTTCTTTAAAGTACGACCCCACAGCAGAATTAGGCATTTCAAGTGCACCTTCAATGCTGTCTATGCTGCAAAATATCCAAATTCAACCGATTAATCTCGCAGATAACGTAAATTTATCGATTAGATGCAAAGATGTGTCAAGGACAAACCAAGTCACTCTGATCATATTAAAAGTGGATGATACTTGCAACCAGAGAAAAGGATCGGAGCATGCAGTTCGATTATCCTTTTGCACAACAGCTTGTTTGTCACGTGCTTACAGTCATGCATTTTTAAATTAAGAACCACTTGGAATGTACACAAATTTATTAAATGACTACCTGAATGTCCACATTGATATATCAGCAAGAGATGGTGCACATATAACAGCTCCTTCTTCAAAAACACCCTCCTTGTACGCATGAAGATGAACCCTTACAAAATATAACTTATAGCTGTAACTAATTTGCGTAGTCCCATTTTGGCCTTTTTCCATCATGCTTTGTCCTTCATAACCTTAACAAGACTCGAGTGTTATTTTGCAATTGAGGAAATAAAAGTAAATGTTCACCCCCAATGTCATTCAAGAAGTCAGTGAGCACACTGGATGTCCTTGCTACAATGCCATCAAATGAATTATGAGATCTGAATGATGTTACATCACTTTCACAACTTGAAGTACCAACTATATTTTCACCACTTGAAACTTGAGCTGCTTTGTTTACCCTCATGGTTAGCTTGTCAAAAGCAGCATGTACAGCATTCCAAGGTGATGGAATTGGAATTCTGAAAGGTCGTACAGCTGGAGGACGCCGCTCTGCATTTTCCCTAGAGGCAATAGCTTCAATTTCATTTAAGGATAAGTATGAATGGCAGTCAGGGAAATCTGAAGGAAAATAAGGCAATCCAATCTGCAAAAAAAAGGGGGGGGGGGGGTTAACATCCGGGGTTGGATAAGTGGGCATTGCAATACAGGATTCTCAGAACCAAGCACTTACTTCACCAGCAATCCAGCGTTTTTTCATCCCTATCACAGGGGCCCCTTTGGAGACCAGAAAATTCCAGAAGACCCTACTCCAACTTATAGGTAGTATAACAGACCATCTGCAACCAAGAATAAGGGAAGAAAAATCATTGATGAGTTCCAAGACATTTCTGGATCAAGAAATTTTCAAAGAAAAAATATTTGGCCTCCATAATGGCAAACAAAAATCAGATCATACGGATAAGAAAATTGCAAATCCTGCCAGATCTATCAAGGTAAATCTAAAGCAGCATAGATATGTCACTGTCAAACAGATTTATCCAGCCATTTGCCTCAACTAATAGGACTTAACGGTGCAAACAGTGTACCATTTGTCTCCATTGTGCTTGTCTAAGGTAAAGGTCTCCCTTCTCAAACTTTTATGGTGCAGCTGCTTTTAGCTCAAGATATTTTTTTTAGTGAAATAGAAGGCATATGCCACAATTACACACCAAAAAGTTGTTATGTAATTGATATGATTTCGACTATATGTTTCGAGTTATATGAGAATGTCCGATCGTGATTCTAGTAAGAACTCCACAATACTTTGAATGTAATCTGAAATTCACAAACAACGTTGTAAAATATAAATAGATAGATAAATATAGAAATGTAAAGATGAAAAAAATGTTGAAATGGATTAGCAGCGTAGGAAGAGTGATGGTTGTGGTTAAGGAAAATAAAGGATGAAAAGGTTGGTGAAGATAGTAGGGAGTTGGTTTGTAGTATGAAGAATCTCAAGGAAATTGATTACGACCGTTAGCTATATAGCTAAGAACCAACAATATAATATGATGGAATCGAGGTGGAAGATGATGAAACGTGACCCACTAGCTATAGGTGAGCTAGGAACCAACGTTATAATAAAATGAAATGGAGGAAGGCTTCAAGACTGACAAGAAACCGATAGAGTTCTAATCCAATAACTAAAATGAAAGCAACATTTCAAAGAGTTTATTATGAAAAAAGTTAATTCGGTTAACCGAATTAACCAAAATTTTGATTAATCGAACCAAATTAACCAATTTTTTGTTTCGATTAACTCGGTTAATAATTTTCAAACAACCAGTTAATTCAGTCCGGTTAATAATTTTCAAATAAATTTTGGTTCGATTAACCGAGCCGAATTAACCTACTTTTTTTCTTTAAACCGTTAATCGAACCAAAATTTATTTGAAAATTATTAACCGAACCGAATTAACCAATTTTTTCTTTAACCATTAATCGAACCAAAATTTATTTGAAAATTATTAATCGAACCGAACAAATTTAGGTAATTCGGTCAATTTTTGAATTAACAATTTTTTTAAATTATCTAATTTATATAACAATTGAATATTTTTAATTCAAAAAACAATTTACAATCAATTTGTTTAAACAAATAATTTGTTTAATTGTTTATCATTAACAAACTTTTACAAGTCAAATACAAATTATTGTAAGTTTAAATCATTGTGGACTTTTGGTTTAATGGTTTGAGCGCCCGATAGCTTCTCTCCCTTGACACGTGTCACAACTTGATTGAATAGATAAATTATTTAATTAAATAATTTAAAATTCATAAATAAAATATTCCAATCATATATTGACACGTGTCACATTCTAATTGGATAGTTAAATTTATTTAATTGAATTAAAATAGTGACTAAATTGATAGAATATGTAAATATTAAGGACTAAATATAATTATGCCAATTTATTAACGGACACATCACCACCTATGTTAAAAATTAGCGGTCAATGGTTTGATTGAATCCGTTAAATAGTTGAGTGGTCTGATTGATTCTATTGAAAGTTCGGTAGTCACATTGATTTTTTACCATAGTTTAGTGGTCTCCCATGTAGTTTACCCTAAATAGTTTTACATACCCAAAAACAAAAAATGGCATAATTTTACGGACTTATTTACTTTTTTCTAAGAAAAAAATATCCGTAGCCTCAACTACAATAAACAGTATGCTTATCGTTGCCAATTTCATTCTCTTGCAACAACGTTGATTCTGTCTTCGAAAATTGCATGAAATTTCTAACGTCGAAAGGCAACTCCATGCCAACTTCATCATCGCGTCTACTACCTTATTCCCTTCGCGAGGGGCATGAAAAAAGTGTAAATGTCAATAAGTGAGAAATGATAGATTTTCTAGTGCTCCCAAACTTAATGTTAATTAAATTTTTTTGATTATATATATTAAATTATTTTTAACGTGTTGTACATTCGAAGAACATCTTTCAAAAATTATCAAAATTTTAAAAACTTCAAAAATATTATATCTTCGAAATCATTCGTCATTGAGATCGTTCTCCGATGCCTATATTCTTTTGTCTTTGACATAATTTTTAATAGAAAAATATGATCGTTTACAAGCGTATGTGCATAGCTTGTCATCCTATTAACAGGTATGTTGACCCAAAATCTAACACCAATCACCTTATAATCAAGATTTTATATTTTGAGGAAATACTAAGGGAAAAAAATATTTTTCTCTTTCCTCAATTTTTATCTACATTACTTATTTTCTCTCCCACGTCACATTTTTGAATTCCTACATCAATTACGACTCTCTACGTAAATAATAAAGATGAATCATCAACAACCGATTTAATTAATTTATTTTTTATTAACAATAATAATTTATTTAAATACCTTAATAAATGTAATAACTTATTAGATAATAATTTTAATTTATAATATGCAATAATTTAATTGAAGTTAGGGTTCCCTGCAACATAAGATTAAAGGCATTATTACTTCTGGATGAAAGTGATTTACTGATGATTTTAATTTTAATAACTAGAGGATAAGAATTATATTTAAAATAAAATAGTATTTTAAAGATACACGGGATTAAATTTTCCTTTGAAACGGGCTTGAAAGAGCACTAAGTGACGACCCTTTTGGTTCAACCGGAGCAGATCAGAGCAGGCCCGCCTAGTTCAGTCAACTAGCCCAAAAGCAATTGTTTTAATCAGCCGAAGCACGACTTAAAGAGGATCAGCCCCAAAGCATAGATATTTATCAATTTCAGGGAATTTAACTTTTGGCGGCGGTTAATCGGTTATTGTAGATTTTTCTCCTGCTTCGTACTTCTGGCTGTCAAAATTTCACAAGGTGACCTTAAACGATATGTTGATGGGATCAGTCGTCAGTATAGATATGTTGATGGGATCAGTCGTCATATACTCGCGTTTCATTTTAAACACATAAATTAGGGTTCATCGCTCCCAAAAGCATACAGCATTGTCCCTCTTTGTTTTGGTTGAACAGGGGGAAAGCCGCCAAAAGGGGATGATTCAGATTTCAGGTTTGTGCGTGAATCTAACAAAACCAAAGATGAAAAGTTGGATTTGTTTAACATTAGATTCACGCACAAACTCGTAATCTGTCTTTTCATTTCGCTTCGTTCTCTTTTTTTTTTTTTTTTTTTTAGAGAAAATCGCCTCAGTGACCAAAAAAAAGTTATAATATACGATTTTAACCAACTTTTTTTAGATTTGCCAAAATGACCAACAAAATCGCAACGCGAAATAAAAATCGCAACGCGATCCCCAGAATCGCAAATCAGTTTCCAGAATCGCAACGCGATTCTTGAAAATCGCGATGCGATAGTACAAATTCGCATTGCGATTTTCCATAATCGCAACGCGAATATGAAAATCGCAACGCGAACACATAAATCGCAACGCGTATCCGTAAATCGCAACGTGTATCCGTAAATCGCAACGCGTATGGGTAAATCGCAATGCGTATCCGTATATCGCAACGCGTATCCGTAAATCGCAACGCGTATCCGTAAACCGCAACGTGTATCCGTAAATCGCAACGCGTATCCGTAAATCGCAATGCGTATCCGTAAATCGCAACGCGTATCCGTAAATCGCAACGATAATCCGTAAATCGCAACGCGTATCCGTAAATCGCAACGATAATCCGTAAATCGCAACGAGAATCTGTAAATCGCAACGATAATCCGTAAATCGCAACGAGAATCTGTAAATCGCAACGATAATCCGTAAATCGCAACGAGAATCTGTAAATCACAACACTGAAATTTTGGGTATATAACACTGAAATCATAAACTAAATCCCTAAATCGCAACTCATTCCATCTCCATCTATCACTCTCTCCGGCGACATCCGTTCCTATATCCAACGACATCCTTCCCCATCCGGCAACAGGTCTTAGTTTCGCATCTCGTTTGTTTAGTTACAACCATGAAATCATCTAATGTTGATCATGTTTGGATAGATTTGTGTTTTGGAGGGTCATGGGATAATGTTAATGGTGTTTTACAATATATGCCTTTACCCATAAATCTTCAACTAAAATTGTCTTTACAAAAGTTAACTTATGAAACTCTAATGCTACGTGTTTCAAATAAATTGAATTTAGAGCCCCTAAGTGGATTTAGGCTATCTTATCAGAGAAATGGTAAAGTTTATTTGTTAACCGACAATGAAGATGTTGAACGATTCATTGCTTACATTAGTGTTTCACAAGATGATGTTACATTGTATGTTGTTGAACCTAGAAGTAGTATTGTTGGGTCAGTAGCGGGTAGTAATCAACTAAGTTTTTCTCAAAACCCACAACCTTTCTCTAATCCAAATCCCAATCAACTTTCAGCACCAAATTCCGGTTTTCGTATTGACCAGTTAGACGATGATGAGCCAACAGAAAAAATTGTGAGTACTAGTCAGTATTCGAAATTTGGTCTTGGTCAATATCCGGACTTTGATATTGGTCAATACACGGATTTTGATGATGTTTCAGAAGAAGAAACATACCATGCGTGTAATGATATTGATATTGGTCAATACCCGAATTTTGATGATGAAACAGCCGTTGCCGAAGAATGTAATGTTGATGATAATGAGGAGGAAGTTACGACTGTGAATGAACATGTTGAACATCCATTCTGTAATTCATATAATCCTGAAGAAGAAAAAGAAGAAGAAAAAGTCCCCGAAGAAAAGAAAATGCCACGGGCGTATAACTGGAATATGCCAGAATTACTTCAGATACCGGAAGAAGAGTTGATAAAGAAAGCAGTTGATTGTTACACAAAAGTTATTCGTATCAAGAAAGATGATTGTTTTGATACAAAGGAAGACTTGAAGATAGCTTTATATACGAAATGTGTGGAAGATGGCTATCAACTAAAAGTTAACAAATCAAGCAAAGATCGTTTCGAAACAAGGTGTATGATTGACAAAAACTGTACGTGGCGTATGATTGCAAAGAGAATAAAAGATTGCAAAATGTTTCAAGTTAGGACTTTTATTGATAAACATACATGTTCAAGAACCCAAGTTTTTCCTCACCATAGACAGGCAAACAAAAAGGTGTTGGGTGGTTTTCTGGCTGAGTTAATGTTTTGAATGGCAGGGTATATCGGGGACATGAAATTATGACTGACATGAATGCTCGGTTCAAGATTAGTATATCATATTCTCAAGCTTGGAGAGCCAAATGTTATGCCTTGGAATTGTTGAGGGGGTCGCCAGAAGCATCGTTTGCCCAACTGCCGGCTTATTGTCACAATTTAAAGCTGAAAAATCCTGGGTCGGTAACTCATATCAAAACAGATAGAGATGGACGCTTTGAGTTGCTGTTTATCGCCATTGGTGCTACGGTTAGTAAATCAATATAATTTTGTTGACTCATTTTTGTTAGTTACATGCATTTCACATTTAAATGATTATATTTCTTGTGTATATTATTTTGTAGATTCGTTCGTTTATTACTTGCATGCGCCCAGTTATATAGTTGACGGAGCACATTTGAAAGGTCGATACCTTGGAGTAAACTTATTAGCAGTAGCCATGGATGCTAACAATGGGATATTGCCAATAGCTTACGGGGTTGGCAAATCTGAAACCTCTGATTCATGGACATGGTTTATGGGGCATCTTAGGGATTGCATAGGTCCTATTAGCAATCTGACAATCATATCCGATAGGGCAAACTCAATTGACAACGCTGTTAGAAGGTGTTTCCCAGATGCTTTTCATGGACTTTGTGGTGTTCATTTGTATAGAAATCTAAAATCAAGGTCTGCTGGTATAAAAAAGCACAAATGGACATACTGGAAGGCTGTAAAAGCTTATCGGGAAGTGGATTTCAATAAGCATATAAATTGTTTAAGACGTGTTTTGCCTCAGTGTGCTCAAACACTAGAAGATGTCGGGTTTGAAAGATGGTCAAGAGTACATCAACTTGGAGCAAGATATGGTTTCATGACGTCTAATAGTGCAGAATCAATCAACGCTCTAAGTCGTCATTCCCGGAAATTACCCATTACTATGTTAATGGAGTTTTTTCGAGCCTCTATTCAACAGTGGTACTACAAGAAAAGAAACCATGCAGGTATTATTTCTTTGAATTCGTAACTTATCATATTTATATTTTACTAAGTATTGTTTATTTAAATTTACAGGAACATTGGAACATCGTGTTACACCATGGACTGAAAAAAAGATAACGAAACGTGTTGTGAAGTCAACGTCATGGAGAGTTGAACCATGTTCAAACACTTTGTTTCAAGTACTGGATAATAACTTAAATGGGCTAGTCGATCTAAATGCAAAGACGTGTAGTTGTATGAAATGGCAAACATCTGGTTATCCGTGTGGCCATGTTATAAAAGTTGCTCTTCATTTAAACCAAGATGATTCAAGCGCATACGCTATGGATTGCTACACTACAGAAGTTTATCGACAGACTTATGCCGAGATTGTCTACCCTATTCCACATCCTTCTGAGTGGGACATACCAGATGACTTACAAACAGTTTTGCCACCAGCCATGGACAGAAGGCTACCTGGCCGACCAAAAAGTCACGATCGTATACCGTCTAAGGGTGAAGAGAAGAAGAGATCGACATGTAGTCGGTGCAAGGAAAGTGGTCATACAAGGTTGACATGTGGATCACCAGTGCCATCAAAATCATCTTTTCCTCTACCAAAATATGGATCCTCATCAAAATCCAAAGCTCATATGGTGTGAACTTTGTATTATGTAAACGTTGTTATTCAGTTGTATTATGTAAACGTTTTAACATTTAACATTTTATGTGTATTATGTAAACGTTGCCATCAAAAGCTCATATGCAAACGTTGTATTATGTGGATTTTATGTGTGAACTTTTAACATTTTCAGTTGAATTAATGACTCAGGCCAACCATTTTGACTTAACCAACTCTTGTTATTCAGTTGTTATCACTATTAGGCATGCATTTGACTATCGCAACACGGAAAATACAATCGCAACGCGAAATGAAAATCCCAACATGAAAATCGCAATGCGGAAATGAAAATCGCAACGAGAGAATCGCAATGCGAAATGAAAATCGCAATGCGAAATGAAAATCGCAACGAGAGAATCGCAATGCGAAATGAAAATCGCAATGCGAAATGAAAATCGCAACGAGAGAATCGCAATGCGAAATGAAAATCGCAATGCGAAATTAAAATCGCAATACGAAATGAAAATCGCAATGCGAAATGAAAATCGCAATGCGAAATGAAAATCGCAACGAAAGAATCGCAATGCGAAATGAAAATCGCAATGCGAAATGAAAATCGCAATGCGAAATGAAAATCGCAACGAAAGAATCGCAATGCGAAATGAAAATCGCAATGCGAAATGAAAATCGCAACGAGATAATCGCAATGCGAAATTATAAACGCATTGCGATTTTCATTTCCGCATTGCGATTTTCATTTCGCATTGCGATTCTCTCGTTGCGATTTTCATTTCGCATTGCGATTTTCATTTCGCATTGCGATAGTCATTTTTGCCTTCAACATAATGCAGATTGAAATCAACAAAATCAACCATTACATTTCAATCAATTAAACAAGCACAAATAAGAATTATGTTCGCATCAATTACACAAATCAACTTTTACAAATCATCTTTTACAAATCAATTAAACAATCAAAAATTGAATCAACTTTTACAAATCAATTAAACAATCAAAAAACAATCAATTAAACTATTGAATCAACTTTTGCAGCTCGACATCATTTTCACGCAGTTCACTTCTGAGATTAACCTGCAGAAACCAAACATTTGTTCAAACAACACTTTCTACGCAAATTATTGAATTCTAATTACTTAACCAAACATTTTCATTTATAAGTATATAAACTTACCAATTGTTTATGGACATTTTTATAACGCGGATGCAGGTAGGCAGCGTCTCGTATATATCGATTTAGCCATATAATGCCGAAACCACAAGCCTACTGCAGCTTTATCTCTATCGGTGGGAGGTAGATACTTGATGCTTCCCGTCGTCAAACGCTCCAACGCCAAGCATACGAGAGGACCACAATCTCCTCTGGCTCCGCTCGTTTGTTGTGGCGCGGTCTCGTCTCTAATAACTGTAATATTGAGCTTCTTTGGCTTCTTGTTTCCAGAACGAGTCCAATAATTGATCGCATCCAAGAATTTAGCCAAATGAGAGCTCCATCCCTTAATAACATCTCTTAAATCAGCCAATGATATGTAATTTATCATGCTGTCATACACTATTGTCTTAAGGGATGGGAGCTGAAGCTCGACGAGAATCCAATGTTTACGTTCCAAAACAGGGATAAACACCTGCAATCATAAGTAATAATTCATTCATTTGCGCACTTATTTCATAAAACCTTTAAACTCAATCTAAAATAAATACTAACCTTATCGACCTCCCACCATGCAGGATAAAGTTTAGCTTGTCCATTGCCCAAATCAAATGATTCATCTCGTGCATTCTTCAAGTGAACGGCGTGAAAAGACGTCGGCATTATTGTATATCGTATATTTTTATTTTTCTTAAGTTTTCTTATTATTAGAAGACGTGTCACCCACGCATCGATATGCTGTTTTACAAAAAAAGACATATATTAGTGACTTACATAAATTTTAAAAAAAATTAATCAAATTGAAATATAAGAAAAATATAAGACTTACCCCCCCATCGAAATAGCCATTGTCTTCGACCCCTAATAATACGCCCCACCAAGGCCGTTCAAGCAACAAAAAGATATCATCGGTGAGCTTGCATATGTCAGTGAAACACCCCTTGCTCCGCTCATGTAGATAAAAATCAACTGCGGTCTTAGCCCAAAGGGTGTTATCCAAAATTGTGTCCGGTAGTTGTTCCCTCTCCTCTTCAGATACCGGTATGGTACTGGCCGGTAACTCATACGAGAGCCAACTCTCATCCATCATGTCCGGAACCGGTGGGGGTTTCTCAATACTTCGATATATTACCCCATGTGAATCGGGCTCTGGAATGGTGGGAGGGACCTCTTCAACGATGACAGTTGCCTCTTGAACGGTGGGAGGGGACTCTCGAGGAATGATATGGGGGGCCTCTTCAACGATAGGAGTGGACTCTTGAGGGATGACAGGCGAGTCGGGCTTCTTCTTGCGGTGTCTTCGCACTATTGGGGTGTACGGAGACTTAATAGCACGTGCACGCTGTCTGATGCGTGAACTCCGTCGTGCAAGCATAACCCGGCGTAAAGCATCCACTCTATCGGGCCGCTAAATAATTAAATACAAAAATCAGTAAATAAACAGACATGATATTTAAACAGTGAAAACAAAGACAAATATGTTTCAAACTTGCATTGTATTCACCCAAGTCATTATTCTATCATAGTTCACAAAATGCATCAGATAACAAAGAAAAATATGTTTCAAACTAATACCCTGAAGTTAGTATTTGTCTTTGATTTGTCTATTGGTTGAAGTAATGCAATCCATTCAAGTTTCAATTTGCAGAAGAAGAAATAGTTTACTTTCGCAACACGAAACTTAAAATCGCAACGCGAAACCAAAATCGCAACGCGAAATGAAAATCGCAACGACAGAATCGCAACGCGAAATGAAAATCGCAACGAAAGAATCGCAACGCGAAATGAAAATCGCAATGCGATTTTGGTTTCGCGTTGCGATCTTGTCGTTGCGATTTTGGTTTCGCGTTGCGATTCTGTCGTTGCGATTTTCATTTCGCGTTGCGATTTTGGTTTCGCGTTGCGATTTTAAGTTTCGTGTTGCGAAAGTAAACTATTTCTTCTTCTGCAAATTGAAACTTGAATGGATAAATTTACTTTCAACCAAAAGACAAAACAAAGACAAATACTATTTCACAGTGTTAAAGAATACACAGTTTAGCAGAATTGGCAGCAACCGAACAAATTTACTTTCAACCAAAAGACAAAACAAAGACAAATACTATTTCACAGTGTTAAAGAATACACAGTTTAGCAGAATTGGCAGCAACCGAACAAATTTACTTTCAACCAAAAGACAAAACAAAGACAAATATATTTCACAGTGTTAAAGAATACACAGTTTAGCAGAATTGGCAGCAACCGAACAAATTTACTTTCAACCAAAAGACAAAACAAAGACAAATACTATTTCACAGTGTTAAAGAATACACAGTTTAGCAGAATTGGCAGCAACCGAATAAATTTACTAAGCAATCTAAGTGAAATGGCTAATCTAAGTGAAATTACGAGTAAATTTATCATTAAGTTAAATATGGAAAATCTTAAACTTACCTCGTTGCGTAGAGTATGAACCTCATTCTGCAACGATACTATCATCTCACGTAGAGCGGCAACCTCACCACGTAAAGTTGACACCTCCACACGCCATGCACCATCGTTATCGCGTAGAGTACCGATCTCCTCACGCAAGGCATTGACCTCATCACGTAACTCCCTTGACTCATCCCGTTGAGGTGGAGGTGGAGAACAGGGAGATAGGAGTCGTGGCATCTTTGCCGGTCGCCTATCATGAGGTGATGGTGGAGAAGAGGCTCGATGATGTGACGGGATAGGTGATGGCTCTCGTTCTAGAGGTGTATAGTCGTCACGATCGGGTGATGGCTCTAGGTGAGGTGATGGCTCTCGAATTGGAGGAAGTGGATGCTGCTCATCATCCGTGCCATCAAAAAAACTCTGACTAGCTTGCCACCAATCAGTGGCAAGCTCTTCCTCCGTGGGTGACAGTCTTTGTAATGGAATGTTGGCCTCCTAAAATATAAAAACTCAAACAAAGTTAAACGTCTACTATTAATAACTTGTTTATATATTATATGAAAGTATTTGTGTTAACTTACATTATTTATTGTGGCATATGGTATTAAGTCTTCCCAATCCAACAGAGTTTTCCTCTTCCAGGAAATAGCCCTGGGAATATCATTTGACGTTTTTATTGCATATGTACGCATGCTGGGGAAAGCCTCGAATATCCAAATCTACAAACAATATAATAACAAAATTAGTAATTGTTAAATAATTAATTATAATTTTAGAAACATTATATAGAAATTCTTACCTTAAAGGCCCAAACAAAGCCTGACAAAGTGTATTTGGACCCATCGCCCCGCAAACTTTTGCGGTCATCAAAGGCAGACGACAACTTAGTCCAGGTAGCTTTCCATATATACGAACCCCACGGAAACAGATTCCATGCATTCAGGTCCTCTACCAATATTATTAGCTCCCGATGAATAGGTTGTCTGGCCTCTCTGCCTAAAAAGCCGGCATACACAAGTAGTAGAAGGCATACTCGGACAACATCGACGTCTTCCATCCGAGTGAAACCAGCTTTCTTATTAAATAATTTCTTCAGGTCGTCGACATGTAGGTTCGGCTTCTCCATTGACTCATCCGGAAAAACCCGGGATAACCATGATGGGCGGGCGATATGACGAGTGTACCGGCCTACATCATCGTGTCCGAATCGTAGACCAGTGATTAAGCAGAACTCCTTCCGCCCAAAGCAAGTATACGCTGGTGGAAAATGAAACCATATCTCTTCCTCACCACGTTGTATACTGTCGGGTAGATTTGATGTCATGGTCTGAAGCCACAAATGGGTCAATTAGCATCTCCACCCGGATGCTGTACTCTCAGCCATGGCCCGAAGCAGGTTTCCTCAAACAATTGTCTTTGAGCAGGTGAAAGCTTCTTTGCAATTGTAGTGGCCAGGCTGACTTTATTTCTCAAGGTCAATTGAGCCGAAAAAAATTTCTACAAAAACAATAAACATACCAAGTTAGATATACCAAAAACTACACTGTGAAGATATACCAAAAACAATAAACATAAAAAGTAGTAGTTTATTCTTGAAACTAAAATTTGCAACACTGTTTTGTCTTTTGGTTGAAATGAAAATCGCAACGAGAGAATCGCAACGCGAGATGACAATCGCAACGAGAGAATCGCAACGCGAAATGAAAATCGCAACGAGAGAATCGCAACGCGAAATGAAAATCGCAATGCGATTTTGGTTTCGCGTTGCGATTCTCTCGTTGCGATTTCCATTTCGCGTTGCGATTCTCTCGTTGCGACAGTCATTCTCTCGTTGCGATTTTCATTTATCTCGTTGCGACTCTTCTGCAAATTGAAACTTGAATGGATTGCATTACTTCAACCAAAAGACAGAACAAAGACAAAGACAAATACTAACTTGAAAATCGCAACGAGAGAATAGCAACGCGAAATGAAAATCGCAACGACAGAATCGTAACGCGAAATGAAATCTAAGTGAAATGGTTAATCTATTATTGAAATGACCAGTAAACTTATCATCAGTTTCAATATGAGAAACCTACAATAATGCAAACATTTCAAAATAAAATAATTAAAAAAACTAACCCTCGGAGGTTGATTTTCCATTTCTGAATATGTGAGGGATTTCTGACCGTGAATGGTTGTGAGGGATTTCGCCGGAGATGGGGACGGAAATCTTCGGAGATGGGGACGGATTTCTTCGCCGTAGAGAGTGAGAGATGGAGATGGGACTGAGTTGTGATTTTAGGTTTTAGGTTATGAGTTGCGATTACGGGATTTTGTCTTAATATTCTTTTTGTAATTTGAAAATAAAATACGCGTAGCGATTATAATGGCGCTTTAAATATCGCGTTGCGATTTACGGATACGCGTTGCGATTTTATGTATTATCGTTGCGATTTACGGATACGCGTTGCGATATACGGATACGCATTGCGATTTACCCATACGCGTTGCGATTTACGGATACACGTTGCGATTTACGGATACGCGTTGCGATTTATGTGTTCGCGTTGCGATTTTCATATTCGCGTTGCGATTTTGGAAAATCGCAATGCGAATTTGTACTATCGCATCGCGATTTTCAAGAATCGCGTTGCGATTTTGGAAACTGATTTGCGATTCTGGAAACTGATTTGCGATTCTGGGGATCGCGTTGCGATTTTTATTTCGCGTTGCGATTTTGTTGGTCATTTTGGCAAATCCAAAAAAAGTTGGTTAAAATCGTATATTATAACTTTTTTTTGGTCACTGAGGCGATTTTCTCTTTTTTTTATCGTTTTTTCAAGTTGTTATCTGTCAATATCTTTATTTATTTTTCCCCAATTGAATTGCCGGGTTTAGATATCTAATTTTGGAGAATAAAAAGGAGAAAAACATTGTTTCCTTTGATTTTTCAATCCCTGCCTGCTGAGTTGAAGAAGCAGCAACTCTCTAAAGTTTCAAGGTAATATTGTCAAATTTGACTATTTTATTTGTTGCATTTTGGTTGTTTTGGAGAATCATTCCAGGATTTGGTTTTTAATGATCGTTTGGAAAGCAACTTTAACCAAACTACTTTTAATAGGAAAAACGGTAAAAAAAAGTTGGTGAATGAGAATTGGATTATTGATTAGACTTTCCTAGGATTTGTATCCAGCAAGACACCATATTATTTCAATGCAAATTAGGTACCGTATATGAACTTAATGAAAATCTTTGATATTTTAGTTACGTCCTTTTTTATTCTTGCTTCGTTAATTAGATATGGCTCTGAATATCCTTTTCATCCTGACTAAAAGCATGCAGTTTCTTTGAAAGTTGGCACAAGTTGAAAGAAGTCTCCTTCATTCGTTTTAGCTCCGTGACCCTTCAAAATCTTGTTGACCAGCATATGTGAATACTCTGCCATGAAATCTTCAAAAAAATTTGGTGCCCTTTCTAGTATACTAATCACGGTGCAAGTGTTTTGGAGGAAAATTTGTTGGTTGTATTGTACCTCTGGGATTGCAATATGGGATATAGGATGGTGCAAACCAGCTTAGTTGAAGTCGTGCTGGGCATTGAGAACTTAACCATCAATGAGTACTTTGGATGAACATTTGTTGATTGTAATTTGACTGCAATCGATGGGAGATATATAGGAACTGTGTGAACAAGTTTCATAGAAGTAGTGCTGGGGATTCAAAACCAAATCCTGAACTGAAACAGGTACTTGCAGTATGTTGTATGTATTTGAAAATCGACCTCATATGCTTCTCCTTTCTAAATGCTCAACGCTCCAAAGTCCACTTGGTAGTTAGTTTGAAGATGATAATAAAAAATAAACCATCCTAGGAGGAAGATTGTATATATAAGGAGAAGAGCCATATTGACAAGGATATTATGATGATCTATTTACTATTTCATGAGCTTAATTACTGTCTTGAAAATCTTAATGGAATTAGAATTTTGGGACACTTGTATTCAGTGTTCTTTGTTTAGCGTTCGATCAAATGGCTACCGATTGCAATGTGCTGTAAATTGATAATGTAGTGATACCTTTGTGGATCTTTGGTAACATCAAAGTTCTGTAACTCTTTCAATCCATCCTGTACCACTTCAACATAGCCTTCTGTTAGATGCCATTTATCTGCAGCATTCACAGTTTTTTATATTGAGTTGATTGTTCTGATTTTTATAATAGAATCATAATAACAATATAGAAGTTAGAACTCAAAATTTAATGTGATCAGCTCCTATCCTTGGCTTGAAGAGTCATTTTGTGCCCAAACCTACTTTTGATGGAAATATGGTATTTTTAATCCCACATATTAAAGGAAAAACACTTACAAATTTGTAATTATCTTACTTGAAATTATTTTCCTTGTAAGAAATAACTATAGTAACAGGTCTGTTTTTTCCATTTTGGATTGCTGTCATCCTTTTATAGTATTAGTGATTTTTACTTTTCATATCATACATGTCGTGACACCTATGCTTAGCCATCTAGGACATTTTTTAATGCAAGCTCTATAAATGTTTCGTATTAATTACAGATTCTTTGCCAAGCTTAGTGCAAATATAAAAGCAAGTAATTAATGGTTCTGCAAATGACTTTAAGAAATTTTCTTCCCTAACCATTCATAGACTTGCTAGAAATTGCTTAAATATGAATCTGTAGTAGGATTTCCACAAGAGCTGTCGTTTGATGTTTGATCTCTATAGTTTGCTTCCTCCAGGACTTGCTACATGCCGTATTTTGGTGAACAAAGCAGAAAGTTGAACATATCCTGTGGTGGGTGATTTTTAGCAAACGTTGCTCTTCACATGATTCTCTATTATTGACACTTGTACCTGACATGAAATTGAAGAGTCATTCATGCTTGATGAGTGTTATGAATTATTTGTTGCCTCGCAAATGGGTTCGGGAATCTAGGCTATTAGGTGCTCTCAGACATCACGAGCTCAACCTTTTAGGTTATTTCTCTTCTCATTTATAAAGCTTGGCTTAGTTATTGGTATTGATCCTGGTTTCATTATGAAAATTGACCTTCTGGTAATATGAAACCTGAATTATTTTATAAAAAAGGATTTAATCCAGTTCTCCAGTGCATGTAAACATGAGCCAAGTTGTCTTTAGATTTTTCAACTCATTTAGAAGCTACTTCCATATTCTTTTATGCATCAGCACTACTAGTTTCAGTGTTACCTGATGTTTGAGTGGAAGCACTCGAAGAAATTTAGAAAAGAAAAAGTGGATCCCCGACTTTCTATAGAAAAGGATTTGTATGGCCAGGCAAAGTAGAACCATAGTGCAAAGGTTTAGACAGGACATTATCTATCATGATATTATTCATATCAGGTACTGTTTCAAAACCTGGAACATTTCCAATGTCATGTCAACGCATCATTGTGGGGCCATTCGCATTGTTTGAACTTGTAATAGGCGTATATCAAATTAATTAGTTTTTTAAAAATTTGGAAGAACAGGATGATGGATTCAAAATTTAAAACGCATAAAACCATAGTTGAAATTTAGTAGCAGAAGAGCGCGGCAAATTCCTTGATGTTGATGATGACGAAGAAGAAATCGAACGCCCACATGTTTTAGTGGAGAAAGAAAAAGACTTGATCGAGATGAACGCGTTCTAGTTGAGAAAATTGAATGTGGGAAGACCCGATTCAGACCGACATTCTGGTAAGCTGTCAGAGCCGAAATTTCCAATTAAATATGTAGGCATCTGTCAAATTTGAAACAATGTAAGTAGCTACTAAAGCAATCAATCACAGATTATTGGACCGGCTTATATGGATATGGAATCGATAAATTCTCAGATTTTGTAAAACCAACGATCGTGCATCTGGAAAAGCTGAAACGGATTCCAAGAAAGAAGCATCAAACTACAAAGTCAATGTTTACATTCGGTAAATTTGTTTTAATTTTCCTTGTCAAAAAAAATGAGAAATCATCGTCTAATTTATAGGTAACGGGTCTTAGTAACATGTTGGACCTTGCATGCTCACTATTCCACATTTCTACTTACTATAAAATCAACTAGTGCCGGATTCAATGTTTCATAAAACACCATCCCCATGTTTTTGTTTCCTCCCGACTCTAAACAGTCTTTTACCTTTAGACAAACACATGCAGAAAATAGAAGAAGATCATAGGATTCCAACACCCATCAACAAGATTTATTCAACCAACATTAAATTTTGGCGATTTTGTCTCTTTCTCTTTGTCTCCTCCTCTCTATTCCAAACAGATATTAGTCATTCGTCGATACTATTTTTTTTTTATTGCTGAACATGCCAAAACCATTGTTTTTTGCTTTGACTAGGCCATGTGCGACTCTCATCTCTCACCTCGATCTCAACAAATCCGCTGAAGGGGTCAACAATCAAAAGTTATTATATACTGTTCTTTTTGATGATTCACGAGTTATTATACATAAATAGTAGCTTGAGAGAAGTATTGATTTGTTAAACCTAACAAATCTGGTAATGGAAAAGGATAAGTTCACAGCTTTCTTTTCAAGTTTGACTTTTTCAATCATGTAACCCATAGTTGGGTGGATTAACATGTCTAGTAATTACTGTATATATAAAATATAAATAATAAACTAACAATAACAGATGAAGTAATGAAATATGTTATATTCTAAAAAATAAAATTTCACAAAAATTCAATATATATATACAATTTATTTTTAGCTAATGGCTCGCGGAAAATGGGGGTAATTGCCAACTTATTTGTCATTTTATGCATGAATCAACTTATTATTAAATGAATTTTAAATGCTATATTATACTTATAAACCTATAACTTGTCATCACACGAGTACAAAAATGTGTTAGGCAACTATTTTTCGTGTTATTTTTTATTTTAAATCCTAACATGTTGCCTAAATTTTTAACTAACAAGATTGTCCATATTCATCATCTCAAATAAGAAATTGTCAACTATATTTTTTTCATCTCTCGAGTCTTTGAATTTTAACGTATAAGTTTGTAAGCGTGGTTAATATTTAGTCAATTATTTTTTTATAATGTTAAATTAATTACAGTTGCATATACGAGTTGGCAGAAAAGAACAAAAAAATTAAATTAATAATTAAAAAGAATAAGTAAGAATAATGCATATACGTACATTTGCCCGTTTCTTGAGCTCCCAAACGCATCCAAGAAGGAAGCAAAAGTCAAAACTGTCTCGAAAGTATTAAACTTAATAAATACACAAAGTAGTTTAATCACAGAGTGCACCAGTTTATCTTAACAACGGAACATGTTTACAATTTATAAATTAACAATAATTAAAAGTTGTCCATAAGAGGGTTGATTTCGAAATTGTGATACATTTCTAAAGGTTTGCATCCGCATGCTGCTGTACACGAGGCTTTGCAATGGAGAAAACCTTCCTATGGTTGGGTCAAAGCGAATACCGATGGAGCGATGAGATGGGATAATGGAGTAGCCCATTATGGTGGAGTAATACGTGATTTTCAAGGGATATGACTGTTTGGCTTTTCACGAAGTTTAGGAATTTGTATCGTCTTCCCTTTCAAATTCTGAACAGTGCACGATGTTTTAAAACACACATGGAGATTGAGTTTCAAGAAGATCGAGGTGAAAACGGATTGTATTGAAGTTCTTAACGCCTTGGTCCATGAATTGTTTGCAATAGAAGGCAATACCATTGCAGACGCAATGAAAGTTCTGCTGAACCAAGGTTGGGAGGTGAAGACCCGACATATTCAGCAGCACGATCTCAACAATGATAGATACTTTGGTGGCTTTGAGTCGGATAAACCGGTTGAAGAAACTCTCTTTGACTCGCCCCATGGGAATATGATTTTTTTTAATGTGAACCTTGAATTCGATAAATAGAATAATTTGATGGTTTCTATTAAAAAAATAATTCAAGGGTAATTAAGATTTTAAAAATAATTCAAGTGTATTAGAAAAAATATCATTATCTTTTAAAATAAAGGAGAAATATGAGAGAGAAAATAGAGATAGATGTATCTATTCTTATTTTTCTTTTTTCCATTTTTATGAGTACATGAACCTTATATATATATATATAGGTGTGAGAAATGCTCTCTAATAATTATAATACATATGAAGAGTCAAGTCCTTTGGCATTTCATCTTCTCAATTCATTGAAGAATACTAAAAACGACATTAATTAATAGGAGTAACAATGACATCTACATAATATATTCATAACACTCCCCTTGGATGCTCATTATCTAATTGTGTCTCGTTAAAGCTTTACTAGGAAAGATCCAGTGAGACAAAAACCTAGTAAAAAAATACATAATTATACGCTTGACATGCTGCCTCATTTAAAAACCTTACCTAGAAAACCCAGAGGGATAAAACCAAGGTTAAGGGAAAAAGAGTACAACGCGTATTTACTCCCCCAAATGGTTACATATCTTGAGATCTCTGAGGTGACGTACTCCAATGTAGTGTACTAACTTCTAAAACATAAATGTTGGAAGTGTCTTAGTGAATAAATCTGTCAAATTCTATCACCTTTGATGTACCCCTCTCGAGTGAAGAAGAATTTAGGTGTAATGTATTTTGTTCTATCACCTTTGATGTACCCACTCTCGAGTTGTTAAATGCATGTTGTATTATCTTCAAACAAGAAAGTAGTAATTTCTGTTGAGTTAATCGAATGACGAAATTGGCCAAGAGGGGGGTGAATTGGCAATAAAAATTTTGTGGAAGCTTTTGCAGAAAATTGAAAGTAATTGCACAGCGATTTACAGTGGTTCGACTTTCTCAAACAAAGTCTACGTCCACTACCTTAGCTATCCACACTAAGGATTTTCCAACAAATTCACTAATTTGTTCTTTCTTTTGAGGCCAAAGAGATAACCTTACAATTCCCTCAAGAGTATACTCCCTCAAGAGTATACCCCAACTCTTGAGAACACTCTTTTCTCAAAGAGAAGATTACAAATTTGCAAACTTACAAGAAAACCTCACAAGGTAAGATGTTTGCACAATTCTAGAACAAAGAAAAGAACACTCAAAGATGAATACAATTGAGCACAAAAAGTGTTCTTGAAAGCAAAATGAATATTGAATGAAAATGGGCTTGAAATGCTCAAACTTGAGGTTTGATGCTTTCTCTTTGATTCTCTCTTGATTCTAGTTGCTTGATGTTTCTTGTTATTGATCAATGGCTTCTAAGCTTGCTTAAATACACCTTGGATCACTTCTGAACGTTGGGGATAATTAGAGAAGATATTATAGCCGTTTTAGTGTGAAAACATTTAATAAAACAGCTTGGAGCGTGGGGGGAATCGGTTCCCTCTCATAGGGAATCGGTTCCCTAAGTGTAAAATTCAAATATTTCGACCGTTGAACAGGGGGGAATCGGTACCCCCTTGGGGGGAATCGGTTCCCTCCGAGCATTCTGGAAATCTCGGAGCCAAACCATTCAGGGGGGAATCGGTTCCTCCTATGGGGGGGAATCGGTTCCCTCTGAGCAATCTGGAATTTTTGGCTTTGAATTGGTTCGAAATACTTTGTAAAATTATTTTGAAATTGTTTTATGATTAAAACTTAATTTTACACTTAAGTAAGGCTCAAAAATGATTTTTGAAATATTTGGAGTAATGTTTTGATATTCGAATAGTTATATCGAATATACTTAGAAAATCATTAGGAAAATCTTAAAATCCATTTAACTTAATTTGTTATATCGAAATATTAAAATGTTTCAACAATCTCCCCCTTTTTGATATAACAAAACATTTTAGTAATTTTAAGATTTTTGAAATCAAGTTTTGAAATTACTCCCCCTTACTTTAACACTTTTCCCATTTATCATTTTAAAAACATTTAACACTTATTCTTCTCCCCCTTTTTGTTAAATCAAAAAGACATTGTAAAACAAGGTTTTGAAAATCATTTAGCCAATTGATTTATTAATTATAAGCTTAAGCTGCTAAGATCACAATCAAAAGAGAGGTTAGCCATTAGTTTCATAAATCAATATTCATAATTAATGTGATATGGCAAAATTGGTCATATTGCTAATGATAATGTAAATGATGCAAAAATGAATGAAATACACCAAACATATAAGTTCATACCATTCATAAATCCAAAATCCAACAATCCACAAAATCAAACAATTCAAAATGTTGAAACAATATTCATTTTGTTCAAAGTTTTAAAGCTAAACATAAAATCAAGCATCCGGATCGGTAGGAGGAAAACGGGCTCGCATAGCAGCCATTTCATGAGTTAGTTCATTGATACGAGCGTTGGTTGATTCATTGTTTGCACGCATCTCCCGAAGAATCTCTAATTGTTGAGCTCCCATTGTGGATAAATGGGACTCTATAGAGGAAAAGCGTGAGTCCATGGTAGCGTATCGGAAATCGAATGTCTCCATAAAGGATTGAAAATATGGAGGCATTTGATGCGTTTGTTGTGCTTGCTCCTCGGGCTGCTCTTCGGGCTGATCAGGCTCATCTTCGGCTTCATCGATATCTTGCATTAATTGCTCGAGCTCGGAATCTTCGTCAGCTTCGGGTGGAGCTTGTGAAGAACTAGCTCCCGGAGTAGAAGATCGAACCCATTCACCGGTTTCTTTGTCCTTTACCCATCCCGCTCTCGTTAAGGAAAGAAGATTTATTTGTTTCTTAAGAGGAAAAACGGCATCTAGACCGACTCTAAGCCCAGCTTTGGAAAACAGATTACTCAAAAAGCAACCGTAAACTAGAGATGAATAGTGTTTCTTGTTAGGAACAAGATTTACGGTTTCAACAATTTCAACAAAAATAATCTGAGGTAGGTTAATTTTAATACGATTTTCGAAACAATGTAACCACCAAAGATCCAAAGCTCTAAGAGTAGAATAACGACCTCCGGATGGTCGAAACCACCAAGAAATCATTAGATGAAGAAAACGCTCATGTAGGTCTAAGACACTCGCACTATCTCTTCTTTTGTAACGAGAACCTAAAATTTGTTTTTCATTCGAAATACCATCATTATCTAATCCAAATGTATTGGCTATATATGCCGGATCAATATATAAGAATTGTCCTAGAAGGTAGGAACGAATTCCTATGGTTTCGGTTTCAGCTTGGTTTTTAACACATACGGCATTAGAGTAGAATATACGAACAAGTTGATGGTAAACGATGGGTTCAAGATCAAATAGTTTATCAAATTTCAATTCTTGTAAAATGGGAAGATATTTAAAATCGATAGCTAACATAGCTTGACGAGAAGGAATACGTTCTTCCCGGATTTTGTAAGAATCGAAATATTGATAATACCAATATCGGTGATTTCTAGACCCAGGATGATTGAAACACGAATTTTGGATAGTCAAGTTAGGATCAGTGGGATTGGGATTAGAAATTGGAATAGAAGGAGGATTTGGAGGTGGATTTGGTTGACGACTAGAACGACTAGATGAAGACCTAGGACGTTTAGGATTTGACATGGTGAAGGAAATCGGAATAGATAGAATAACCTGCAATTTTAAAACAAATGTATGCAATTCAATTAATCCCAAAACTCAAATGAGTCCTCAATATTTCAAGATTCTCTAAATCAATCCTAATGGGCAAAGTTTTTGAAAAACTTTTGAAAAATATGGTTTTGAGAAACAATATATGTATAGTTTTTCATAACAACAATATAATTTAATCAAAACACAATAATTTGAAAAATAACATTTTTTTTATTTCGAAAATTTAAAAAAAATTTGAAAAATTCTTGTGTTTTTGATGAAATTAGTTGTAACATTTAGTTTCTAATCACTAAATAATCAATGCCCGATCACTATTTCAACCTAGAACTAATTAAAACTAATCCTATGTTCAAAAATAATGAAATAAAGAGTTTAGAAAAATTACCTTGAAAGATGAAGATTGAGGGGATTTAGATGTTGTTTGCACGGCTTTAATGATTTCAACAGGTTTAGAAGATGATATATGAAGTAAATTCCGATTAATATCGTCGATTTGAGACAAAAATGGAGATTTGAGGGTGTAGGAGGTGAGAACGGCGGAAGAGATAATAAAATGAGGGTTTTTGAGATTTGGGGTTATTCTGCCCGATTTTAGCAGAACCCCAGGGGGGTATCGATTCCCCTGTGGGGGGAATCGATTCCCCTTCAAATGGGGAATCGGTTCCCTCAGGGGGGATCGATTCCCTCTGCACAAAAATGCTAAAATCCGATTTTTTTTAAGCACAAAATGCTAAATTAATCTTTTCTAGTGGTATTGGCAACTCATATATCAAACATTAATTATGTTCAAACAATTAAATTAATCTTTAATCGATTTTTGAACATAAAATTAATTTTCACTAAGAATCACAAACCCCCCCTAACTAATAGCAAGAATGCAATCAAAAATTATAAGCATTTTTCAAGATTTATTAAAAGTGCTAAAATTATTTTAAACACTAAGTGAAGATAGGTTGGTCAAACCTAATTCTCTCCTAAGTGTCCAAAATCTTTCATTGTCTAAGGGTTTTGTAAAGATATCCGCTAATTGGTGCAAAGTATCAACAAATTCTAGAACTACATCTTCCTTAGTGACATGGTCTCTAATGAAGTGATGTCTTATTTCAATGTGCTTAGTTCTAGAGTGTTGGATGGGATTTTTAGTGAGACAAATAGCACTAGTATTGTCACACTTGATAGGAATAGTACCTACTTCAATTCCATAATCAAAAAGTTGTTGTTTCGTCCATAAAACTTGTGCACAACAACTACCAGCTGAAATGTATTCGGCTTCAGTGGTAGATAATGCAACACAATTTTGTTTCTTTGAAAACCAAGAAATCAGCATATTTCCAAGGAATTGGCAAGTACCGGAGGTGCTTTTCCTATCTAATTTGCATCCTCCATAATCCGCATCAGAAAAAGCATGCAAGCTAAAGCTAGAGTCTCTAGGATACCAAAGTCCTAAACTAGGAGTGTCCTTAAGGTATCTAAAGATTCTCTTAACAGCTAGTAAATGTGATTCCTTAGGACATGATTGAAATCTAGCACATAAGCAAACACTAAACATAATGTCCGGTCTACTTACAGTTAGATAAAGCAAAGAGCCAATCATTGACCTATATAATTTAACATCTACACATTTACCTCCTTCATCTAAGTCAAGCTTTGTTGAAGAGCTCATTGGAGTGTTATGAGGTTTCCCATTTTCCAGTCCAAACTTCTTGAGCATATCTTTGACGTACTTAGCTTGATTAATGAAGATGCCATCTTTTCTTGCTTGATTTGGAGTCCCAAGAAAAATGAGAGCTCCCCCATCATGCTCATCTCAAACTCACTTTGCATTAGCTTAGAAAATTCTTGGCAAAGAACATCATTAGTAGAACCAAATATTATATCATCAACATAAATTTGAACTACTAATAAATCTTTACCTTTTCTCTTTAAAAACAATGTAGTGTCAACCTTTCCTTTTAAAAAATCTTTTTCAATTAAAAAAATTTGACAATCTTTCATACCAAGCTCTAGGAGCTTGTTTTAAACCATAAAGAGCTTTTGTCAATTTTAAAACATGATCCGGAAAATTTGAATCTTCAAAACCTGGAGGTTGTTCCACGTACACTTCTTCTTTTATAAAACCATTTAAAAATGCACTTTTAACATCCATTGATATAATTTAAATTCATTGAAACATGCAAATGCTAATAACATTCTAATTGCTTCCATCCTAGCTACGGGAGCGTATGTTTCATCATAGTCTATGCCTTCTTCTTGAGTATAGCCTTGAGCAACAAGTCTAGCCTTGTTCCTCACTATATTACCACTTTCATCAAGTTTATTTCTAAAAACCCATCTAGTACCTACAGTAGATTTATTACTAGGCCTTTCAACTAATGTCCATACTTTACTTCTCTCAAATTGATTTAATTCTTCTTGCATAGCCATAATCCAATGTTCATCTTTTAATGCTTCTTTGATGTTCTTAGGCTCTATGCATGAAATAAATGCAACATAATTACAGATATTTCTAAGAGAAGATCGAGTAGTTACCCCTTTTGATGGATCACCTATAATTTCACCATCTTTGACATAGTTGTACTCTCTTGGAAAAGATACTTCCCTTTCTTCAATGGTTGGATTCTCGAGGGGATCATGAGTTTCCTCATCTTTTGTTTCTTCCTTTGATGATGATTCTCCAACGTCATATCTAACGTCATTTGCTTGTACAATACCTACATCATCATTAACAGAAGAATCCTTCCTCGGAAGGGGATTATCATCGAAAACAACATGTATAGACTCTTCTACAACTAAAGTTATTTTATTAAATACACGATAAGCTTTAGAGTTTAAGGAATAACCCAGAAAAATTCCTTCATCACTTTTAGCATCAAATTTACCAAGATTTTCTTTACCGTTGTTTAAAACAAAACATTTACATCCAAAAGGATGAAAATAGCTAATGTTAGGCTTTTTATTTTTGAGAATTTCATATGGAGTTTTCTTTAAAATTGGCCTAATCATTACTCGATTTATAACATAACAAGCAGTATTTGTGGCTTCCGCCCAAAAATATTTTGGCAAATTATTTTCACAAAGCATGGTTCTAGCCATTTCTTCTAAAGTTCGATTTTTCCTCTCAACAACTCCATTTTGTTGAGGGGTTCTAGGTGCTGAAAAATTGTGGCTAATACCATTAGAATTACAAAACTCAATAAATCCAAGATTTTCAAATTCAGTTCCATGATCACTTCTAACACTAGTGATAGAGTATCCTTTTTCATTTGGATTATTTTTGAAAATGTGATGAAATTTTCTAATGCTTCATCTTTAGTACTTAAGAATAGAACCCAAGTGTATCTAGAATAGTCATCTACCAAGACAAATGCATATTGTTTTCCTCCCAAGCTAGTAGTTCTAGTTGGCCCAAAAAGATCTAAATGGATCAATTGTAATACTCTACTAGTTGATACATCATTAATAGATTTAAAAGAAACTCGTTTTTGTTTTCCTTTAGCACAAGCATCACAGATTTTATCATTATCAAATTTAAGCTTAGGCAACCCTCTTACTAAGTCTCCTTGAATTAACCGTTGCAAAACACTCATACTAGCATGACCCAGTCTCCTATGCCATAACCAACTATCATGCTCATCCTTAGCAACTAGGCATAAATTAGTCATATCAATAGAATCTAAATGCACCATGTAAATGTTTCCTATTCTATGACCAACAAGCATAATCCGATTAGATGCAATGTCAATGACTTTACAACCATTAATTTCAAATAAGACATTGAATCCTTTATCGCATAATTGACTAATACTCAATAGATTATGCTTTAATCCATTCACATATAAAACATTCTTAATTTGTATGGAAGACGTATTACCTATTGTACCAATACCTTCAATGTAACCTTTTGAATTGTCTCCAAAAGTCACTTCTCCTCCATTTTTGGCGTTAAGCTCAATGAACCGGCTTTTGTCTCCGGTCATGTGTCTTGAGCATCCACTATCAAGGTACCATGAATTTGAATTTGTTTCCCGTGCCTTGTAGCAATGCTCCTTTCCCTACAAACATAGATTAATTTTTGATTTTTGGTACCCAAATTCTTTTGGGTCCATATTCATTAGTTTCCAAAATCTAGTTCCCTTAGGTATCCATTTTTGTAGGATATCTTTATCTTTAGTAGTAATGAGTCCTTTAGGAACCCATATACTTCTAAATATTTTACCATTTAAGGTTCGTTGAGGATTTCTATGATTGTAGTTTCTAAAATCTTTTCTAACAAAGTTGGATTTTGAATTTTCTCCTTTTTCAAAACGTTTTGTTCCAACTTTATCAAAAGAGATTTTAAGATCATCAATTTTCTTTTGATGATCATCATTGACCTTTGAAAGTAAATTTTGCAAATCTAAATTTTTCTTTTCAAACTCTTCTAGTTTGATTTGCAAATCTTTAATTTTACTTTCAAGATCATTGTTGGTTTTGGATATGAGTTTATTTTCATTTTTCAACTTTGAAACATCATTTTTATATTTTAAAAATAATTTCTCATAATCCGAAGCCAACCCATTATATTCCTCTAATAGCTCATCATAAGATAAATCATCAAAATTAGATGAGTTAGAGGTTACCTTAGAATCTTCCCCGAATGCCATCAAGCACAAGTTTGCTACTTCTTGTTCCTCTTCATCGGAACCTTCTTCATCGCTCCATGTAGCCACATGAGCCTTGTGCTTATTCTTTGATTGACCCTTTTTCTTCAATTGTGGGCAATCATATTTGACATGCCCCGGCTTTTTGCATTCATAGCAAATGATTGGGTCCTTATCTTTTGGTTCATTTTTGAGGCCTTCGTTTCGTTTGAATTTTCTTCCTTGGTAAGGTCTCATCATTTTTCTGAACCGTTTGGCAAACAATGCCATTTCCTCGTCATCATCATCATCATTAGAATCACTCTCATCTTTTGTGGATTTGAGAGCAACTCCAATGTTTTTCTTCTTCTCCTTTGGTGTCTCTTCAACTTTATCAAGGTCCACCTCATCTTCAAGCATCATCTCATGAGTGAGGAGTGAACCGATAAGTTCTTCAAGAGTTAAGGACGATAGGTCCTTAGACTCGATGATTACCGTCTTCTTTGATTGCCATGATTTTGGGAGGGAGTAGACTAACTTCCTCACAAGCTTTTCATTTGAGATGATCTCTCCATATGATTTGAGACCATTGACAATCGTTGAAAATCTATCCGTCATAGCTTTGATGTCTTCATTTGGTTTCATCCTGAAATTTTCATAGCTATGCGTTAGAATACTAATTTTTGATTTCTTTACCTCATCGGTACCTTCATGTGTGACTTGAAGCTTGTCCCATATTTCTTTGGCGGTTGTACACGATGAAACTCTTCCGTATTCATCTGGTCCAAGAGCACAAAAGATAATATGGATGGCTTTGGAGTTGAGCTGGAACATTTTTGTATCTCCTTCACTCCACAACCTTGGATGAGTGATAGGCTTAATGTATCCTTCTTCTACGGCATTCCATGCTCCCATGTCACTTGCTTGAATGAAGTACATCATTCTATTCTTCCAATAGGTGTAGTTAGCTCCATTGAAGAAAGGAGGCTTGTTGACGGGCATAGAATCGAGACCGGAGTCGAAGTTTGAAGCGGAGGCCATTGATGACTTTAATAATCGATATAACTCTTCCCGAATCGACTCAAGAGGCGATAAAACCTTCAAATGAGTTAGGCTCTGATACCAATTGTTGAGTTAATCGAATGACGAAATTGGCCAAGAGGGGGGTGAATTGGCAATAAAAATTTTGTGGAAGCTTTTGCAGAAAATTGAAAGTAATTGCACAACGATTTACAGTTGTTCGACTTTCTCAAACAAAGTCTACGTCCACTACCTTAGCTATCCACACTAAGGATTTTCCAACAAATTCACTAATTTGTTCTTTCTTTTGAGGCCAAAGAGATAACCTTACAATTCCCTCAAGAGTATACCCCAACTCTTGAGAACACTCTTTTCTCAAAGAGAAGATTACAAATTTGCAAACTTACAAGAAAACCTCACAAGGTAAGATGTTTGCACAATTCTAGAACAAAGAAAAGAACACTTAAAGATGAATACAATTGAGCACAAAAAGTGTTCTTGAAAGCAAAATGAATATTGAATGAAAATGGGCTTGAAATGCTCAAACTTGAGGTTTGATGCTTTCTCTTTGATTCTCTCTTGATTCTAGTTGCTTGATATTTCTTGTTGTTGATCAATGGCTTCTAAGCTTGCTTAAATACACCTTGGATCACTTCTGAATGTTGGGGATAATTAGAGAAGATATTATAGCCGTTTAGTGTGAAAACATTTAATAAAACAGCTTGGAGCGTGGGGGGAATCGGTTCCCTCTCATAGGGAATCGGTTCCCTAAGTGTAAAATTCAAATATTTCGACCGTTGAACAGGGGGGAATCGGTACCCCCTTGGGGGGAATCGGTTCCCTCCGAGCATTCTGGAAATCTCGGAGCCAAACCATTCAGGGGGAATCGGTTCCTCCTATGGGGGGGAATCGGTTCCCTCTGAGCAATCTGGAATTTTTGGCTTTGAATTGGTTCGAAATACTTTGTAAAATTATTTTGAAATTGTTTTATGATTAAAACTTAATTTTACACTTAAGTAAGGCTCAAAAAAGATTTTTGAAATATTTGGAGTAATGTTTTGATATTCGAATAGTTATATCGAATATACTTAGAAAATCATTAGGAAAATCTTAAAATCCATTTAACTTAATTTGTTATATCGAAATATTAAAATGTTTCAACAATTTCTTTTCCAAATGATAAACCACAGTTATTCTATATGTGTTGAATCATAGATCTTAGCCATACACATTCACGACTAGTTTCATGGATTGCTAAGATTTCTACATGATTGGAAGAAGTTGTTGCAATCGTTTGCTTCATGGAGCACCAAGAGATTGCTATATCATCGTATATAAAAACATATATCGCATGTGATTTATCGTTATGAGGATCTGACATAAATCCTACATCTGCAAAACCAATCAACTCTGTTTTGGATTTATTATGGAAAAATATACCTATATCTTTTGTGCCTTGGAGATAACGAAATATTCGGTTAACTCTTGTCCAATATCTTCGAGTTGGGCATGAATTAAATCTTGCTAGAAAATTTACAGAAAATGATATATTGGGTCAGGTATGAATATCAAAATACATCAATGCCCTAATTGCATTGAGGTATGATACTTCGGGACCAAGAAAAACTTCATCATCTTCCCGAGAACGGAAGGGATCTTTACTCGATTCAAGTGCTCTTACCATCATTGGGGAAGTCACTGGATGTGCCTTATCCATATAAAATCACTTTAGCACATTTTTATATACGTTGATTGATGCACAAGGATTCCATCTCTTATGTGCTCAATTTGTAACCCCAAACAAAATTTCATTTTTCCAAGGTCTTTCATCTCGAATTTTTTCTTCAAACAATCAACTACAGTTTGAATCTCTTCAGAGTTTGAAATGATATTTAAATCATCAACATATATTGCAATAATAATGTATTCAGTTCCAGACTTCTTAATAAAAATGCATGGGTAAATTGGATCATTCTTATAACATTCTTTTAACAAAAACTCGCTTAGGCAATTATACCACATGCATCTGGATTGTTTCAATTCATAGAGGGATCTATTCAATTTGATTGAATAATATTTTTGAGAAGTTGAATTAACTTCTTCTGGCAGTTTAAATTCCTCAGAGAGTTTCATATAAATGTTGGTATCTAGTGGGCTATACAAATAAGTTGTTATTATATCCATTAGGCATAAATCAATCCCTTCTCTTATAGGCAGACTTATCAAAAATCTAAATGTAGTTGCATAAACCACAAGAGAATATGTCTCCTCATAATCAATTATAGGTCTTTTTGTGAATCCTTGTATAACCAAACATGATTTATGTCTCACAATTTCTCATTTTTTTTAATTTTTTATGCACAAAGACCCATTTGTATCCCACTAGTTTCACACCTGCATGTGTATGAATTACTAGTCCTTTCGCTAGCGATTTCAATTCAACTTCAATCAATTCTTTCCATTTTTTCTAATCATCTCTTTGTCTACATTCCTTAATTGATTTTGGTTCATGATCCTCTTTGTCATTCATAACATCTAGTTCTACATTGCAAGCAAAAATATCATTGTCATCGATTTGATTTCGGTTCCATTTAATATCGGACATGACATAATCAATAGAGATCTTTTAATTTCAAGTACTTGAGTTTATTCTGAAACTATTTTCCCAGTCATGTCTAAATTCTCTTCTAGAGATCTTAGTAAACCCATTGTTTCCTCGATTTAGCCATCATTATCCTTTATTCTTTTTCATTTTCGAGGATTCTTATCTTTGGAACCAATTGGTCTACCACGATTTAGAAATGCATTAGATCCATTAGCAACTAAAATTTGTTCTTCTGGGACGTCAAGTTTTATTGGAACATTCACAGTTGGTATATGTGACTTAGTCACTCTCTTTGGATCAGTAAATGCATCTGGTAATTCATTAGCTAAACTTTGTAAATGAATAATATTTTGAACTTCTAATTCACATTTCTTAGTACAAGGATCAACATGAGATAATGATAATTATTTCCAATTAATTTCCTTTACCAACTGTTTGATCTCTCCCCCTAATGTAAGAAAAACTGACTCGTGAAAATGATAATTCGCAAAACAAGTAGTAAATAAATTCCAGTATATGGTTCTAGATATTTAATTATCGATGGAGATTCAAATAAAACACATATACCTAACCTTCTTTGAGGGCACATATTAGTTTTTTGTGGTGGAGCTATTAGAACATATACGACACATCCAAAAGGTCTTAGAGAGGATATATTTGGTTCCTGACCATGAACTATTTGTAATAGGGAGATTTTATGATAACTTGTTGGCTTGATACGAATTAATGTTGCTATATATAAAATTGCATGCCCCTAAGCAGTAATTGGGAGTTTAGACTTCATGAGTAATAGTCTTGCTATCAAGTGAAGTCGCTTAATTAAAGATTCTGCTAGACCATTTTGTGTATGAACATGAGCTACATGTGTTCAACACTTATTCCAATGGACATGCAATAATCACTAAAATAATGAGAAGTAAATTCTCCAGTATTGTCAAGACGAATTGTCTTAATTGAAAAATATGGAAAATAGGTACGCAATCGAATCAATTGAGCAAGTAACCTCGCAAATTCCAGATTTCGAGTTGATAACAAAGATACATGGGACCATCTAGTCGATGTATTGATTAAAACCATAAAATACCTAAATGTCCGCATAGGAGATGTATTGGTCCACATATATCCCCTTGAATTTGTTCTAGAAAAGTAATTGATTCATAATTTATCTTAATAGGTGATGGCCTAATTATCAACTTGTCTAGTGAACATACGGTACATGAAAAAATATTTTGAAGAATTTGTTGACTCTTCAATGAATGCCCACATGAACTTTTGATTATTTTTCGCATCATAATTGAATCGGGATGGTCTAACCGGTCATGCCAAACAATAAAATTATCAGTAAACTTCTGGTTTACTATAACATGTGTTGCTATTGAATTGATCTTCATGTAGTACAAACCAGTAGATAATGTAGGCAACTTTTCAAGAACTTGTTTATTGCCTTACGTAATTCTTGTAATTTGAAGAAATAAATGATTTCCTTCACTTATAGTCTCAATATGATATTCATTTTGGTGAATATCTTTAAAACTCAATAAATTTCTTGAGACTTAGAGGAATATAATGCATCAATGATTTTAAACTTTGTTTCCTTTGACAATATTATATTTGCTCGTCTGGAGTCTTCTACAATGTTTGTACTACCAGATATAGTGGTCATACTTCCTTATTTTATTATTAAGTGAGAAAAATATCTCTTATCTTTGAGTAAGGGCTGAGTAGTTGCACAATTTGCTAGGCATAAATCTTCATCATTCAATGCTAATTGCCTTTGAAAGGTATTCATAATTTTCTTCAAAGAGACAAAAAATAGTCATAAAACAATTATAATCTCCAAAAACATATATCCAAATCCAAATAGTTAAAATATCCCGACAGTAAAATGTCTCATAAAAATAATAATAAATTGTCACTCTAAACATAAAACATAGCAATAAAGTCCGTAAATTATAACCTAGATAATTAAAAAATAAACATAAGCTAAAAGAGCTTAGACGATCAATGAAAATGTGTGGACTTAATAATTTCTTTCAGGGGTAAGACAAAAATCAGCAGTTTCCAAGTGGGTTGTATTGATAGCATCAAAATTACCTTCGCCATCTTTATACACAAGATTTGTCTCTATTTTATTTCCCTTCTGTTTTAGTGACTGCTGATAAAGATCAACTAGATGTTTTTGAGTACGACATAGACGTGACCAATGACTTTTTCCTCCATAATGATAGTATTTATTGGTCACATTGTGTTCATTTTCTTTCTCATGCTTGTTTTTATCTTTACGATCTCACTTTTGGCGGGAAAATGAGTTTCTAAAATGATCATATTCATATCCACATCCGCGACCATAACCACGACCACAGTCGCGTCTATTACCACTTCCATTGGCATAGTTTGTTTCTTTCAATTCTTGCACATTTTTAGTTGTCACATTATCTTCAGGGAATGGAGAAAAACCATTTGGTCATAATTCATGGTTTTTCGTTAATAGTTCGTTGTTTTGCTCAGCCACTAGGAGATAAGAAATTAATTCAGAATATTTCTTGAATCCCTATTCACGATATTGTGTCAGCAGAACTATTATTTGCATTGAAAGTGGAGTATGTTTTTTCTAACATTTATGCATCAATAATTTTCTCTCCACATATATTCAACTGTGAAGTGATTCTAAACATGATCGAATTATAATAACTAACAAATTTAAAATCTTGTAATCTTAAATTCAACTACATAACGAGCTTTAGGCAAAAGTATAGTTTTTTGGTGGTCATACATTTCCTTTATATTGATCCACAGGATTTGAGGGTCTTTAACAATAAAGTATTCAATCTTAAGACCTTGATGAAGGTGATGTCAAAGGAATATTGTGGCTTTAGTCTTATATTGAGGAGTTGTTTTATTTCCTTCATTAATGGTCTCACCAAGACCCTTTGAATCCAAGTGAATTTCAACATCTAGTATCCACGATAAATAGTTATTTCCAGTGATGTCCAAGGCCATAAATTCAAGCTTTGTAAGATTTGACATGATCACTATTATAATTAAAAATAAATCAATTGGGTGAATGTCGCTTACTCATATACATACCAAAAAATTATTATAAACATGAGAACAAAGTCTAAAAAAATGAATAAATTATAATTAAAATGATAATGCATGGATAAACTCTAATCGTGATGGTCGATATAAAAAAGTCAAACAACAAAACATGTTTTATAAGATGAACTAATAAAATATGAGATATCTAAATTAAATCACTATTACAAACAAGAGACTTGTATATTATAACAAATCATGCAAAGTCAAAAATATCTTAAATAGTAAATCTCAATGAATCACTATATACGAGATATCTAGATTAAATCATTATTACAAACAAAAGACTTGTATACTATAACAAATCATACAAAGTAAATGTCTCTTAAATAGTAAATCTCAATGAAAGAAGTCATGTCACATGTCCTTGTAACAATGATAACAGATTACACCTTAATAGATGCTAGATTGGATATCCACATACTTGAGTGAAATTGGAATGTTGAGTTCACTTTTGTTCAGCAGTAATATTTTTGTATCGTTTGCTTTGTTCCTCCAAACGATTTACTAGATTGCTTGAATAATCTCTTTAGTAGAATGTCACGCCGATAACGTCTTTTAAAATAAATGAGAGTTTCCTTTTTATAGTTATTGTCGGTATCTGAAATATTTACCTAGAGAGTCAATAATTACGTATAGAGAAGTAAGTTGAGATTCCCTTTTTATTTTCAAAAGAAGCCTGGAAACTTGAATTGAGCTTTGATACTAAAGGTCTCTTCCTAAACTCACCAACTTCGATGAAAATCATGAGATTCTGTTACTCTATCATGCCCGGTAACATTGAAAATATCAACTGAATGGCTAAGTTTTGTTGTTTATTTAATAAACGTCTTCAACGGTCCAATTAAAATAATGATACCAAATCTCGTAACGTGATAGGATCAAAGGAGATGGCATGAAACGTAAACATATATATTTTATTTTTCTTTTGGCCAAAAAAGCCAAACTCACGGCACAATCCAAGGCACGTGCCTCCTGATGTCATCTCTTCATGCAAATTTTACCCGTTGGATCTACCACGTGGATATTACCCGGTGCCCCACCCAAAAAAAGATAAAAAAAAATAGAGAGGTCGGGTCCAATAAAAGCCAAGGACCACGTGTGCGATTGAGAAAGGTGGCGAACGGTCGCACGCCATTGATGTCCGCGCCTCAATGGGGACAGACCCGCCGTGTATCATGCGATTCATGGCCGCCTGCTTTGGTTAAATTTCACACGGTCAAAAACAAAAAGAAAAGTTAGATAAAAAGTGACTTCTTGCCTTTGGTATTTGGATTTTACATGACAAATATTATATCTATCCTTGTCTTGTTGGATTGAGATGTCAAAAATATATCGTAGCGGATGAAAATGAATGGCGCGTCTCTAGTGAAAGCTACTTGCTGATAAGACTGTTGCTTGAGGTGTAAGACAGAAAATTTCTTGTGACAGTAACATATTTAGGATGAATTACCTTTTTAATACCTTAACTATTAATTTTGGTCCATTTTAGTATGTAAATTTTTATTTTTTTAAATCATACTTAAAATTTAGTTTTTATTTCATTTTGACATCTCATTCAAAATTTAACGTTAAATTTAAAAAAATAAATAAAAGTTGATGTATTAAAACGGAATAAAACTGATAGTTTAGATACTAAACGCATTAAGTTTTTAACGACAAAATATTAAAATGAAACAAAAATGGCACATTAGATATATTTTTTTAAAAAATAAAAATTTAGGTATTAAAATGAACCAAAACCGATAATTTAAATAGTAAATGTAGAATTTACACTATATTTTAATAAATAAATAAAAGTTATTTCGTAGGCTCATTTGTCTCGTTTGCGTTATCCAAGCATAATTGTATGGTCTTATTTAATTGTATAGCTCTCATTGGGCAACCTGCTAGATCGTCTTATTATTCTCTTATACTTCTCAACAGATTTAAAGATAAGAAAGAGAGATTATTTTTTTATAGATTTTAAGTTCAAACAATTAACCATCATCAATTTATTAAAAAAAGTAAACAGAATTAAAAATAATATGCACTTGATTACAGGGGCGGATGAACTAAGCTCCTTAGGGGTCAAGCACATCCCATTATTTAGGGAAAAAAGTGAAATTTAGTATAATATGTTAAAAAAAATGGAAAAAAATAAAAAATTTTGAACCCATTATTTTTAAGAAAAAAAAATTAAAATTTTAGACCCCTATTTATAAATTTCTGGATCCGTCATTGCTTGATTAGGTTTCAAAGAATACGCGTGGGGATGAAAACAAAAGAAAAATGTAATGATGGGGATGATAGTAATTAAGGTGTGTTTATGAAACAGTAGAGAATTGATTGCTCGTAAAAAAGGCAAAAGAGAAAGAAACATGTAAATGAAATCCTTAATTTCCTTGCCCCGGAAGAGTTTGGAACCCAATTATGGAAGCATGCAAAGCTTACACGCAAATTATTACATATATCATATCAGCCTGCCATACCCATTCTATTCATATTTCATTTCAGTATTCTTTTAGTTTGCATTTATATCTCTAACTAGATTTAATTTAAACAATTATTTAATTAATCCTTTAATTATTATGTTGTTTCATTGTTTGTGCCTCACCCCCGCACGTGTATCGACTTTAGTTTTGTCATAATATTTATTTCCGGTTTCCACTCCAATCCCATAACCTAATCCGAATAAAACCCAAAGAAACAGGATCCGATCGTCTTCTCCTTTTCTTTTTCCGCTTTTTTCTGTAAAGGTTTCCGACAGGAAGACGTCTCTTTTTCCCGCCATTGGCAATAGAACATACATCGTCCCTACATATATATCGAGCGAATGAATGGAAGTTCCACCTACCTAATTTAATTAATTATCTAAGAATTACATTAATACAGACTCTATCTTATCTTCTTAAACGAAATTCACAACCGTACACGTTGCCCTTTTTATCTTAATATATACTGATATAGCCTACAAGATTACATGTTAAATATATATTTTTTATTTAACAACGTGTTTAAGGGGTCTGCAATTAAAATCATGAATGTAATACAGAAGTTAAATGGGACTCAATATACATATAATATGTCTAACAGTTCATTTTTCTGGTCGTCGTTTGTTATTTATGTCTTATCTATTCTTAATTCTTTTGCTATTTGAAGTATTGTTTGTTTCACATGTATACAATCAAGATTGCTACAGTTTAATTTGATGTTAATTACTTATACAGCCAAACCAAAGCCTGAAGGGCTATATTATTATTATTATGGCTTACGCCGTAAGAATATCACATGGAGGGGAACTCCGTTCACACCGCGAACCAATTTAAAGCTGATCAAAGATCTACGCATGAATGACAACCGGTACTGTTTCGATTCCGTACATGTATTTGACCTACAGTTGCCCGTCGATCCTTTATTAATTCTCTCTTTTCTCTAATTCTTCCAAGCCAAAAATCTCTCTTCTATTTCTTTCCTTCTCTCGCTAAACAAAAGCTCTCTTTCTTTCTCTGGTGAGTGCAAGTGTTTAGTTTTTTTTTCTTGATGAATGAAAACTGGAGTATTTGATTGATAGGTGGAGAGAAAAGAGGGTATAAAGATCGAAGATGTACTGGGAAACTCATTGTATTCTGACTACACAATGAATAATTTCCCATTACAAAGTACGTTTGATTTGTGTAGCAGTGAAGACGAGAAGATCCGCTCTTTAGGGTTTATGGACTTGCTGGGTGTTCAAGACTTGATCGGTCCTCCTTTCCTGGAGATCATGGCAGCACAGCAGGTTTCCACTCCTCCCTCCAAGAAGATCGAGTCTCCCGAGGTTATTAATCAGCCTGCGACTCCTAAATTTTCCTCTATTTCATCTGCATCAAGTGAGGCTGTTAATGACGAACCAGTTAAAGAAGATGACCAAGAAGAAAACCAGCAAAAAACCAAGAAACAGTGAGTTCAACTCTTTCTCTTTCTATAACCTTTTTTCCTACTATTTACTCATTTTCCGTGTGGGAGAAACACTAAAGAGACAAAGATGAATCCTTTTTATGTGTGTGTTTGAGTCTGTGTTTCTGTTCACTGTCAAGCAAGTCTCATTTTTGGAACTAATTTGGAAAAAAAAGTGAGGGTTTTGTTGTCCATCAAAGTGATTTGAAGCTGATGGAGATTTTCTTTTGGCGTTTGTGGGTTTAGGTTGAAACCCAAGAAGACAAACCAGAAGAGACAGAGAGAACCGAGATTCGCGTTCATGACGAAGAGCGAGGTTGATCATTTGGAAGATGGGTATAGATGGAGAAAGTACGGCCAGAAAGCTGTAAAAAACAGCCCCTTTCCTAGGTACCAACTCCCAATGTTCAAACTTCTAACCTATTTTGCTTCCCTCATTCCGTATGATATTCTTTTCACCAATTTAGATAAAATCTCAGATAATAAGTTTACACTGTTTTATTTCTCCAAGGAGTTATTATCGCTGCACCACCGCCTCATGTAATGTGAAGAAAAGAGTCGAGCGATCTTTCAGTGATCCAAGCATTGTGGTCACCACTTACGAAGGCCAACACACTCACCCCAGCCCGATCATGCCTCATCCGAGTCTTTGTGGTTCTCATCTGACTTCACCCATCTCTGCTTTTGGCATGCCAACGCAAAAAACTCCACCTCACTATCAGCATCAGCATCAACAACGACCATTTACCGATAATATTGGTTCCATGAACGCCCGTTTTCTTCATGAGAAGCTTATTTGCAGCACGTCAGTTCCAGGACCGTCTTTGCTTAAAGACCATGGCCTTCTTCAGGACATTCTACCATCCCATATGCTGAAAGAGTAGACTAGAACACCAATTACCTTTACATGTAATTCTCTCACTTGGGGCGTGAAAAGAAGGTACAGAGAAATGATCAGTTCAGTTCACTGGTATAGTAATTTTCTTGCTGACAGGCGCCGGTTCCTCTTCAAACAAACCACGATGAATATTGCTATATATAACTTTTTGGACTTGGTTTCTTTTTTTGGCCTCATTTGGTGGCTCTGGATCTGTATAGATTATGCAGCAGGGAAATTTGCTTCTTTCTTCTTTAATTCTTCTGACCCCTTGTTTGTCCTGTACCTTTTGTTTTTGTTATTATCAAACGAATCTGTTGCTTGATGGCTAGGGTTCATCAGAGAGAACAATTAATGTGGAAGCTTAGAAAGCCTTCTATTTGTCCGGGAATCATCGAAACCCCGATTGTTCGTATAGCACTATTGACACCTGCACATTTAGTGGGGGCAGATGGAACAATAACTCAACTAGGCCTCATTGATCGACATTAGAACAGCATGTTACCTTTTAGCACGATTGCCTTTTTGTCCTACTTAGAAAGGCAACTGTTACAAAGATTATTTTTAAATAATCAAACCACATTAACGTAAGTGTAGTTATAAAAATAATTTGATCTTTGTGTAAAATCTTTCCAATAAATTGCAACTTAAACCTTCCAAATATGAGCCTCGATTCCCGATTCTCACCAAATTACCTAAAGTAGACCCTTTTCCTCCTCTAAAATATTTGACTAATCACCGTAACGGCATTGTTTCTCTAAATTCGTTAATTTTCAACTACTGCTGTTCATTATAAGGTTAAAATCTAATCAAATTGAATCAGTTTGATTAATCATCAAAATTTGTTCAACAAGTGAATAGTTAAAGTTTTTTTCCCCAAAATTCAATTATCAATTAATTTAATTCGAAGTCGATTAATTATTAAAGAACATCAACAAACAAAGGGCTCCACAAAAGTTGGTATTTAACAATTTCAGTGTTCCATTTTTGCCTTAAAAAGACGTTTCTAAACATACCTGACGCCAAAGACCATAAGCTATGTGCATGAAACGACAACTACATTGAGATCAAAGAATCAAAATAACCTACAGTCGAATCCGTGTATTTAACTACAATAATCATCACCTGTGCAGTGCTCCAGGAATCTTACCATCTTGAACAATAAACCATGCATATCGTACCCGTTGATCATGGCGACTTCCAAGGGGCAGTAGCTAATTTTTTAAAATCACGCAAATTGTTCTGAACCTGTTCATTTAGAACATCAACATGCAACTTCAAACCAGCGATTTTAAGATTTTCAGCCTCCTTATCTGACTGTATGACGGCACGACGTTCTTGTAACTCGGTAATTTTCTTTTCAATCTCTTCCATCTCTTCATCCAATTTAGTTACATCCTCTGTATTCTCAATTATCTCCCTTTCCGTATTTTTTATCTCTGCTGTACGCTGTCCATGGCCTTCCTTGATTGATAGTAATTTGTTCAAGCGATCTCGAAGCAATGTAACAACAAATCCATGCTTTTCCATATAACTAAGACTATAAAAAATGCTATCAAATGTATCTCTAGGATCATCAAAACACAACGCTGATATCTTCTCGAACAAACTGGCAAAGGTTACCATGATACCAATTGCCGATCCTTCGCGAAACTCCTCTCTGTTTTCAGCCAAAGGTTGAAAATGTGGTTTTTGGGGCATAGTTTGGAAGACATCCATAGATTCAATTGTTTGCCAGAGGCTAGATTTCTTTACAAAAGGCAAACTCCGATCGTCTTCCAATAGGCTTCCACTTCTTGCATCCACAGCAAGAGATTCTACCGGAACATCAACCAGTCCTCTATCCTCATTGCATTCCTTGACAAGCGCAGAGGGAAGTCCTAGAACGAAAACAAGCATACTCAACAATTTCATAAATATACAAGCCAAGTCATGATCTACATTCTGTACACATTAGACAAGCGGTAAAAGAGAGGAAATGACCAATAAAAGAAAATGAGGATTCACAAATCTTATGAAGCAGCTTACTTGAATTTTCATCACCTGAAGACTGGATTGCTACTATCCATGTTGAGAGAGGTTGGTCCTCATCAGCCATGTTTGAAATCCCAGCACTTGGCAAGTGAACCTCTTTTGTTTTGGGATCATCACTTGTCCTTCCTCTCAATGCATCTTGAGAGGCTATACCATTAACAAATATAATGTTAGTTTACAATTTATAAAGCGAGCAACCATAAACTACAAAAGAATAAAACATATTCGGCCTTAATTATATTTCACTTGTAATTCAGGTAAATGACAGAAAAATAAGTAAAAAAACAAAGGTGGTTGATAACATGCATTAAATTTCCTCCCAACATCACCCTCCTGTCTCTCATCCCCCAAACTACAAAACTTTCCCCTTCTTCCATGTGAATCACTAGCCCAATGCTTCAACTATAATTCTTCTACAATCATTTAGTAAACCACTTGGAAATCTCATTTAATAAAATAGTAACTCATAAACTAGGGTTAAAACATTGGAAGTGGCTCTACCCCAATGCTTCCTAAAGAACAGACAGCCTCATTTACCTGCCAGCTCCAACCCTTTCTGTTTTGACAAATCATCTTCATTACTTGTACAGTCTTTTACAACATTTTTATCAGCAAGACCTCCAGCACCATTTTGCACCTTACCTAGAAATCATAACAGTAAGTTTACATGTACACTCATAAACGAGCTAGAGCTTAAAGTATCATATACCGGAAACAAAAGCTTTTGGAGTTGTAACTACTGATTTGCGTGGCCTTCCCCTCTTTCCGGTCTGATTTACACCAACTTTATGCTCCCTTATTTCCTATATCAGTAAGACCAGCAGTTAAAAGAAGTATCACCGGAAGATTATGTACGGAAATAAGTCACTAAAGGGGGTTCTTATTCCATGTTTGATACAATAGCAAGATAAAGACAAGACAGGGAGCAAGCTCAAGAAAACAAAAAGCTTCAGCAAAATGAGCTAAGAACGGTTATATAGGCATTAATTATAAAAAAACAAAATCAAATATTTTTGTTTACTTTCTATAAACCATTCCCATTATACCAGTAGCACATCTACACACTTTGCTCACAAGAAAAAAAAAAGATGAATTCATGTTTAAAGAGGGTGGGGAGTTGCAAGAAAATGGATGCAACAACATTTGATTTCCAGGGGTTGAGAATAGCTTACAACAACAACAAAAAACCAGTTTACTTGTGCATATTTTCAGAAACCAAGTCTAAAACCAAGCACACTGCTAAATTGTTCAACTTTTATAAGCACTTGAGAACAATACCGATGAATGTTCAAAATAAATGTTCAGTTGACCATTGGGTGCAATATTAAACACTTTCAACACTTCCTACTAAGAATTTAAGTCACTTCAAATTTAATAGTAGGTTTATCTTGGCCAGAGACTACTACAATGTTGCTTACCATGCTTTTATTTCTGACTGAATCATTTACTCTTTTAAGAAGATCCCTTATCTGAAAAGATTTTTTATCGCATAAAGTCTTTGTGAACTTTGCTGTTAATCCAGAGATGATAGGCATATCAACTTCCTTTGTTTTAACCTCTCCTTCATTAATTTCTTCTGCAGTCTCTAAAATTCCCTCCTTCGCTGAAAATATGTACCACATTATTTAAAAAAAATTATCAAATCAGCACACATTTACCAATGGCTATATGTACCTGCTGTCAAAACCTGTGGGCCTTTACCAGGTGACTTTCTAGCTCTTGTGCTCCTTTTCACAAGGTTATTTGCAATACTGGCAACCGAACCAACTTTATGCTTCTTAGCCTTCTGCATTAGAAAGGAGAAATGGAGGTCAAATAAAAGTAGTAGAGACAGAGATGATCAATAAGATAGCTGGTTTAGCCTACAAAAGCAAAATGCCAATAATCAATGATCATTACCCAGTTAGAATGGTGGTGTTGACAGAAAAGGTGGCCATTCGAAGCAGTTTGCTGCAGAGTAAGCAGGGCACATTGAATATCCCAGTTGGAAAACAACTTCACTTAAACGCTTCAAACAACTCATTAACCAATATAAACTATGTCAAGAAGGCCACGTTTTGATGATATTCAAGTAGACGTGATTCTTTTAGTTAGAAAGTAGAATAATTCTAAAGGGGAAGGAAAGGATAATGTTAATTTCTTCTTTTTGTATATCTTTTTAGTGGTTCCACTTGAAGCCACAGATAATTTTCTAGCATGATTTAGAACAGAACATAAATATACTCCCACACAGAAGTTTGAGAAGCTATATGCTTTGAATAAAAGGCAACTCGGGGAGGCAATACATATCCAAAAGAATACGATAGAATAGTAAAGAATACAAGATTTTTTAATTATATTTATACATTTCTCATCATCAAACAGAGAATGTATTGACATATACAAAAGAAACAGAAATGGAAATAAATTGATTCAAACTTCAAAATGAGAAATCTAACTCACAGTCGTAGCTTCTGTTAAATAGCTCTCAGTCTTAGAACAAGACCAATCACCAGCAGTTTTCTTCGTGAATCCAACTCCTGTACCTTCTTCACATGATGTTTCATCAGGAATTTCTTTTAACCGGTTAGATGTGACTAATAGTGATCCATAATTTCTATCTGAATAATGAGGAGAGGGTCTGATGTGGAGGGAATCTACAACAACTGTTACTGCACCAGACTCATCGCCGTTCTTAGAGTTCTGCTGCTTAACCAAGAAAGTAGTGTCCCCATTTTCTTTTATGACTATTGCAGGGAACCAAACATCACGTAAGTTTTCATCATTGGTATTTACCTCCACTGCTGTCCCTGAGCTAAAAATTGAACCTGTTGATTGCTTTAAAAAAATATTAAAAAAATTCAATTGGGCTGCACATATCATCAATTCCACAAATGACAAAATGAGGGACAACAATACAGTTTAAAGAAATAATAAAGAGATGTATAAACTTTTACAATCAGATGCAGAGTGAAACATATATATAAAAACAACATAAGAACAAATAAATCTGACATAATTGAGAAAAAAAACGTCACTCGAAAAACAAAACATGCATGATTCAGGAAAATTAAAAGTTTGAGCTGCTATAATTACATGTAGCATCCAACTGAATTTGGATCATTTCAAGTAAAAAGTAGATGCCAAGAAAGAATTATCAGAGCTATAACAAATAGATCATAGCAAGAGAAACATGGTTAGAGTTAATTATCCCTTTCAAGCACTAAAAAGAAAAGACGCTAACCATCCCATTTTCTGTTCAACAGTAGTCATAAAAACATAATTCTAATAGAAATCTACAGGCTGTCAGATCCGCAGTTTCAATAGAAAAAATACTACTACTACTACTACTGCTGCTGCTAATAATAATAATAATAATGATTACAATATTCATAAAATTAATGAACCCCGCAAAATACACTTCTTCCTCTACAATAAGAAACACAAAAATTCAACTCGCATTTATGAAATAGAACCCGAAACTCCCATATTTAGGGGGGAAAACAAAAGAGAACAAAAACAAAGATGGCCACGTTAGCACGTACCTGCTTTTCGGGTCGAACCCATTTTCCATCGATCCAATCCCAATGGACCCTCAAATCCTTCCCATCAAACTCGATAACATCAGGTGGATTATCAAAATAAACCATGTATTTCGCCTTTTCCAGAACCTTCCTCACAACCCCGGTCCACCAACCATCTCTATGCCACGCATCGACGATCTCGTTTACCTCAAAACACGAAAGATCATCCTCTTTATCATTAGGCGGCAATGGACGTATAAAATCTGGGTCGACGTATTCTGTCAAAGGGGACGAACCATCTTGAGCTCGTAAAGCCTTGTAGCGAACCAAGGGCCTCTTGCGTTTCTTGGAAATGGACTTAGGAGGGGATTCAAGAATTGTGGCCAAATACCAAGGCCCTCGAAAGCCTTCCTCGCCGCTGCATACCTCAATCAGGGTTCCTTTAGCGGTGGGTTGCTGTTGCAGCGTGTCAGGTTCAGGAGGAGGATTCACCATTTTTGCTGGATAGTGGAGCAAACGGTACGGAATGTTTCGGGATGAAAACCCTAGGTCCCTAGGGGGTTTTGGTCTTTCCAGTCAAACAGCTTGTAGTTGTAACTTCAGCAAATAGAAAAAGGAGTACGCCAAGTATTTGTAAAAAAAATCAATATAACTTTTATAATATATTTTCTCTTGATATAATCTTTTTAATTCACAAAAAGAATATAATATTATTCTTTGATCAAGTTTTTTTTTTCACTAACGTCTCCAACCTTCTCACATTTCATCTATTTTAACCATCAATACTCAACTTAGCGATAACAAAACTCGACTATACATAAAAGATAAAATATTTTCTTTAAATTTTTAGTTATTCGAGTTAAGTTAGAGTCAATTCAAATTATTGATTAGCTTTTTGAGTTTGAATTGAATTGAAATTTGAAAATTTCGAATCACTTACAAAATAAAAAAAATTGAATAAATATTTTGACAAATTTACTATTTAGTGTCTAATTTCTTTATTCCTTCAATCCGTCATTCGTTCTAAGTTTATTTTTTTTCTAAATTTGAACCACATGCTCATAAATAATCATATAATATCTATGTAATTTAAATCTCTTTTTTATTACAAGTTTATATATATTTTTAATTTAGTCCCTCAATTTTTCGTAGTTTCCTTGAAAATGACTGTCCCTTATTCCCACTATAGAATACTTATGTAGCTTCAATTCCTATTTTTTTTTACTAAAAAAACTCTTTTATAATTTAGTCCCTTAACTTTACATTTTACTTGATTTGATCTTTTGACTGTAATTGTTTGTAAATTTTTTATTTCTATCAATTCTTTAATCCATTTATACTCTCATCAATACTTTATCCTCAAAATAACTTATTTAAAATATAATATGTAAATATTAGATTGTATTTGATATATTAAATAGCATTATAATATGAAAAGAATGTGAAGAATTTATATATCTTATATGGTTAGAAGAAGTAAAACAATTAGAACCTTATATCATAATACTATAAATAATTACAATTAAATGTGTATATAAACTCAAACAACTCAACTCAACCCAGTTTTCATAAACGCAACTTGAATAAAAAAAAACTTCAAGTTAAATTTGAGTCATAAAATATGTATTCGTTAATTCAAATAACTCAATTTTTCAACTCGACTCGATCCGATCAAATGCTCACCCCTCAACCAACAAACACGACACAAACTCATTTACAATTGATTGAAATCCATTATGAAACCCAACCCTTAAACTAAATTCGACTTGGTTTAGTTTTCATTTTAATTTATTATATGATAATAATAACTCTATGTGAAGTAGTTCAACGATCATTGACTAATGTAAATGACGTGATCAAAACTCCTTACATGTCACCGATTGCATGAACATATTTAGCGCCTAAGTAGCTATATATATATATATATAATTTCAATCGTACAATGAAGTAGTAAGTAAATAGTTCACCAAACCATTTCTTCCCCGCAAACCAAATGACAAAGTAATTCACAGTATTTTCCTTACAGGAATAATATTTGGTTTTACTTGCATTAATATTGTTGGTTGGCCATGTTAGAATAGAAGGAATAAGCTGACGTGGTTGGGATGTTAATCAGTTGATAGAGATTCTGTTTCAGCCGTTGGGCTTTTGACTTGGTATATTTGGGCTATAAAAAAGCCTGGTTACTTTGTAATCAATTAAACATGAATGAAAAGTAACTTTCCCAAGATCCCTTTTTACTTTTTATCAGTTTAGGTTTTGTTTGTGAAGAAGTTTTAACCGTCTTCATTACTGTTTAGTTCACGGTGGTTCTTCGGTCATCGGATTTATATTTTCTGTTATGGTATCAGGGGTATTTTCGTCTGTTTCCGTTGTTCTTCGTTTCTTTTTCTCTCCCTTGTTTCGTCGTGTATCTCGATAAGGTGTAAGCTCCATTGTTCTTTGTCTTACTGTTCCTGGTCGATTACTCTGTAAGTGCTTCTTGATTTCTTCAATTATGTTGGGCATTGTGCTCTGAGATCTAGTTTCTTTCATTTGTGCTTTAGTTTTTCTCATTTTTGTATGGTGATTGCTTTATTTGGCTACTCTGTCCTTCACGGTTTGCGTGTTAGGGTTTCATTTTTGTTTCCTTGCCTGGTTCTGTTTGGTTGCTGATCATGAAGTAGTAATGTTAATTCGAGTGTTTTACATGGATTTGCTTGCAAAAATTTTTCTACTTAGAAGATTAACGTGGTATTGGATGATCATAATTACTTGTTGTGGCATCATCATGTATTCTTAATCATTAAAACCCATATATAACTTCGTTTTATATATGACAAAGACTTTTATCCTTCTCAATATATTACTCAAACTTGAGTGTTCATTTACTTTGAAAGGAACTGCTAGGGTAACTAAGGCGTCTGCCATTTAATTTTCTTCTCTGGGGAGATAATTGAATGACACCTCCTCAAAATTTTCGATTAACTCTATTATCAACTAACGATATTCAACCAATTTGGGATCTTTCGTTTCTCATTCACATCTGAGTTGATAAATCACTAGAGTTGAATCCCCATACACTTTGAGTGTCTTTACTTTGCGCTCAATAGCAGACCTAGAATACATTCTTCATACTCAACCATGTTGTTTGTGCAGTTAAAGTTCAATCGACTAGTGAAAGGACAGTGATCTCCTTCAGGTGAAACTAGAATTGTCCATATTCTATGTCACAATGCATTTGAAGCACCATCAAAATTCAACTTCCAGTGTCCACTTGTGGAAGTACTCATTTCTTCTACAATATAGCTATCAAATCTTCGTCAGAAAAGTCAAAATTCAATGGTTCATATTCTTCAGAAGTTCTACTTGCTATGAAGTCTGCTATAGCACTTCCTTTAATTATTTTCTGGCTTACATACTGGATGTCGAATTCTGATAACAAGATCTACCAACAAGCTAGCCTTCCAGATAGAGCCGATACACCCATCAGATACTTCAAAGGGTCCAATTTGGAGATCAACTAGGTGTTGTAATACAACATGTATTGTTTGAGTCTACAAGTAGCCCAAACCAATGAACAACACAAATTTTCAATTGGTGAGTACCTTGCTTCGCAATCAGTAATTTTTTTGCTGAGGTAATAAATTGTTCTTTCTTTTTTGTTGGTGCAGTAACGCTGACCTAGTACACAACCTAACGAGTTCTCGAAGACTGATAGGTATAAATCAACTGTTTTCCTGAGATCGATGGCACTAAGACCAGGTATTAGACAAATACGACTTTAGTACTTCAAAGCCTTTTTGGAAATCATCACCCCACACCCTTGGGTTGTTGTTTTTTTTAATAAGGCGAAGACATGATCACATTTCTTGGTCAATTGTGAGATAAATAGAGCAATGTAGTTTAATCTACCTAGGAATCCATAAACTTCTTTTTTGTGTCTGCGGAGGTAGCAAATTTTGAATAACGTTAACTTTTCTGGGTCTATTATAATCCCTTTTTTTATTGGCAACAAATCCCAATAATTTTCCAGAAGTTACCCCAAATGTGCATTTATTCTAATTAATTTTAAATTGACATTTCCTTAATCTTTGAAAGAGTTTTCTCAAGTTTTCAACGTGCTCTTTTTTCTGTTTTGACTTTAACAATCATGTCATCAACATAGACTTCTATTCTTTGTGCATCATGTCGTGAAATAATGTTACCATAGCTCTTTGGTACATTGCCCTTACATTGTTTAGCCCAAATGGCATCACCTTGTAGCAAAATGTGCCTCACATGGTGACAAACGTGGTCTTCTCCATATCATCTGGATGCATTTTTATTTAATTATACCCAGAGAAACCATCCATGAAAGAGAACAGGGAATTCCCATTAGTATTGTATATCAAGATGTCAATTTATGGTAGAGAGAAATTATCATCCGGACTTGCTCTATTAAGATCTCTGTAATCAAATCACATACGAATTTTTCCATCCTTATTTGGTACCAGGATAATATTTGCAATACATTTGGGGTATTTAGCCACTTTGAGGAACCCAGCATCAAATTGCTTCTTCACCTCTTCCTTTATTTTTAGTAATATCTCGGTTCTCATCCTTATCAACTTTTGTTGCAATGGTTTGCATTTAGGCTTTATTGGTAATTTATGTACCACAATTTTTGTATCCAATCCTAGCATATTCTCATAGGACCAAACAAATACATCCTTATATTTATAGAGCAACTCGATCAAATTCTGACGACCCTCAACTGATAAAGTGATACCAATTTTTACTTATTTCTTCTCCTCATTAGACCCCAAATTCATGATTTCTGTCAATTTCTCATGAGGCAGAATCTGCTTATCATAACTCTCCATCATTTTCAGTAATTCAGAAGGCAAATCACATTCCTCCTCATTATCACAATTCTCGACTTCTCCTTGACATATGGGTAACTCGAAATCAATCTCCTGGTCAGAATCATTATCATTCATTCTATTGATATTTGTGAACCTGAAATAATAGATAAAGAAGATATGCATATGCATATGCATATACATATATATATATATATACATATACGTATACATATACGTATAAGTATAAGTATACGTATACTTATACAGGGAACTCAATCCCCATATTGAAATAGAAATAACTATGAACAACTGAATGAAAGAATATTTGCCACTATTACTTTAAAGTAATAGGTAAAATAACAATGTAAACGGATAAAAGTGTTCTGGTATAATGAAAATAGGTGATACTTGTTATTTACGCCTATTTTTATTACACCGGTAGACTTTTACCGTTTACATTGTTAATATAATTATCGATACTTTATAAATGTAGATAACAAGTATCGATAATTGGAATTTTGAAACCTATTACTTTAAAGTAATTAACAGTGTAAACAGATAAAAGTGTTCCGATATATTGAAAATAGTTGTAAATAACAAGTAGCAACATTTTTTATTTACGCCTATTTTTATTACACTAGTATACTTTTATTTACATTGTTAATTTGGTTGAGTATTAATACTTTATACATGTGTATCCTTCAATTCTTTTTATTATTATTAAAAGTTGTACTCTTCAATTTTCGGGATTTTTGGTTGCATTTGGTTACATTCCCCGTGTATCACCTAAATCATAAGTCTGATATGCTTCTAATGCTTTAATTGTTTGAGAACCAGATGCATCACCATCAATATTTTAAATATGCTTCTACATTAGGTATGTTTCTATTCGACGGTTTCGGTTTACGGTTATCCTATCTTCATGAGCTGGATGAAATGGATTCAAACCGAAAGACATTCTTCACATATCCAATCTTCTAGCTTGTGCCTCAAAATGATGATGGTCATGCTATACCTAGAGTTTCATGTAAGAAATAAACAATGAAAATTAGGATTAATCAATGTTAACATGAAAATTGTGTAAGTTAATAAGAAAACAATCTTAAAAATGGCATTTGATGTTACAAACGCAACATATATTGATTAGTTCCTTCCATCCAACATCTTTGCATATATAACAACATTTGGCAGGAGCCTCACAGCAGCAGAACCTCTCGAGGCAATGAGCATGTTGTTGTTTGAAAGGAACAAAGCAAAAAAAAAACTTATATTTATAGTGTAGCTCATTGAAATTAAAGTTAAAATTCAAATTCAAATTAAAATCTGCATAATTATTTCCTACTGTTCAAGTAACATGTGTTAATAGCCAAAAAGCAAGGAAAGACTCACATGAAATATTGCTTCAAAGTTGAGTTGAGTCATAGAAAGAAAGCAGTCACGCGAATAGAAGAGAAGATGAGAAAGTCACATCTTATAATGGATTTTTTATAGTGCCACATTAGAATGAAATCTTTACTGTGTAAGTCGCATGTTGTATTGTGGATAGGAATATTAGAATATACAATTATTGTTTGATATGTTTGAGTACATTAAAATTGAAAATAATGCATTATGTGTATGGATAAAAAATATACACACAAAATAAGTAAACCAAACATACAAAACAATGTTATACATAACAATCATGTAATCAATAAATTAATTAAGCATGTTCTAATTGTCCATTCTCAAAGAAATTAAACTGAAGAAAAATGGTTATTTCTGACAAAGTCCAGAACATTAAGCGTCTTCGACAAATTTTTCAAATACTCACGGATGTTTTCGCCTTTTGCTGAGGACATATATAAATAAATAAAATTAGAAACCCAAACATGTTCAATAATGTAATAATAAACCAAATTCACATAAGTGGACATAAATTTGTGTCATACCTAAAGCATTGTCGTTCAAATATGAAGAGTCAAAGGGATATGGACATATATAATTGTATTACTATATAAATACATAAATTGTGAATGAACAAATGTACAAACATATAGCTTAACAGAAAGAACATATGGAAAACATGTTACTGGATTATAAATCATTTTTCTGCTGAATCATCCACCAACATTGTATTTCCTGGGTTGTATTCTGAATACGCATTACAAACATCTTACAGATCTTTACAATATGTTACTTCATCTTCTTTTTTTTTGTATTTTCCTTGATCATGTTTATAGAAATAGTCAATCATAAATTTGTAGGAATCATAAATAAATAAAAGTAAATAATGCAAAAAACATGCATCTTACCCAAATGAATATAAAGTGGTCAGATAATAAAGGTAGTTTGTTAAGTGCACGATCAATGTTATGCCTGAAATTGTTAACAATTACCATGAGAAACATCCAATTGTAAATTATCCATTTATCTATAGTAATTCAATAGCTTAACAGTGCTTACCTCAACTTCGAATACCAAATGACAATAACAAAGTTTTCTAAACAAAAATGAAGAAATTCATATACACCTGGTCTTAGTATAACATCTACAACATGAACAAAATTACATTAAAATATTACATTTATATGTTAAAATAATGTATAGAAATAAAAAAATACAGAACATTTTGTATTTTTTGAAAAGTAGGCGAGGAATCCATTGACATAAAAAAATGACAAGTTTTCTTGTCGATGGTGTTGCAAACACCATATATTCGTTTGGATCTTCATCCTCATCGTCATCATCTGTAATGTCATCCTTTTCATTCAACAATTGGTTGTCCACCACCTTCTCCACTGTTGTTATAAGAAAAGCAAATACATTTTACAACATGTAAATATTTAGAACATAAAGAATGAATTACCTAACTCGTATGACGTCGTTGATGAAATTCGTTATGCAAGTTTGAGACTTCATCACGCAATAATGAAATATCGGCTCGCATTTCTCCGATTTGTTCGTTAATGTGCCCCACACGAGAATCAAAATGCTCCCGGAAATTAACCATGTACTATATCATTGACTTCATTGTAATATCCTCTTCAGCCTTAACCTCTTCCAACGGAACGTCTTCCATCGGTTACTGGTCTTCATTGTCAATGGGGTCCAATTGCTCTTTCTCTTGTTCTACTCCAATGCCATCTTTTTTAGACCAACCGATATTTTTAATAAATTTGTATCCGACTTTAGTTATAGATAACATGTCAATCTTCCGGGATATGCGAACAAGGTAGTCAAGCGAAAAATCCACTTTATTCTTCTTCAATAGATGGGTAATGACACATCCATATGGTAGTGAAGTTGTAATGGGTTCACCCTTTTTGACTAAATTAACAAGTATCTCAAATATCAGTTGTGCAATGTTTGGAGTTATTTTTAAGCTATTCTTCGCTAACCACTAATAATCGATATCTCGAATTAGGGAAAATTTTCCACTGGAAGGCTGAATAAACCAAGTGAGAATTTTGTGAAACACACTAGCCTCCACATCTAGGTTAATGGGATATTTCTATCCACACTTTTTATTGTAGGATCTAAATCAGTTTCACCGGAATTCCCTTTATTCTTGACATCTATACTCACACTAATAAATTCCGGAGAGATATATATATATCATTTCTCATTACATGAGTATTAATTCCGATGTGTTGAGTTAATCGATCAACGGAATTAGTCAAGAGGGGGGTGAATTGGCAATTAAAAATTCGGTGGAAGCTTTTGCAGAAAATTGAAAAGATTTGCACAGCGATTTAGAGTGGTTCGACTTTCTCAATCAAAGTCTACGTCCACTACCTTAGCTATCCACACTAAGGATTTTCCAACAAATTCACTAATTTGTTCTTTCTTTTGAGGCCAAAGAGATAACCTTACAATACCCTAAAAAATATACCCCAATTCTTGAGAACACTCTTTTCCCAAAGAGAAGATTACAAATTTGCAAACTTACAAGGAAAACATCACAAGGTAAGATGTTTGCACAATTCTAGAACAAGAAAAGAACACTCAAAGATAATTACAAATGAGCACAAATGGTGTTCTTGAAAGCAAAATGAATATTGAAAGGAAAATTGGCTTGATTTGCACAAACTTGATGTTTGATGCTTTCTCTCTTGTTTCTCTATGATTTCTTATTGATCAAGGGCTTCAGAACTTGTTTAAATACACCTTGAATCACTTCTGAACGTTGGGGATGATTAGTGAAGATCATATAGCCGTTTTAGTGTGAAAACAATTAATAAAACAGTTTGGAGCGTGGGGGAATCGGTTCCCCCTCATAGGGAATCGGTTCCCTAAGTGTAAAATTCAAATATTTCGACCGTTGAACAGGGGGAATCGGTACCCCCTATGGGGAAATCGGTTCCCTCCGAGCATTCTGGAAATCTCGGAGCCAAACCATTCAGGGGGAATCGGTACCCCCTTGGGGGGGAATCAGTTCCCTCTGAGCATTCTGGAATTTTTGGCTTTGAAATGGTTCGAAATACTTTGAAAGATTATTTTGAAATTGTTTTAAGATTAAAATTTAATTTTACACTTAAGTAAGGATTAAAAATAATTTTTGAAATATTTTGAGTAATGTTTTGATATTCGAATAATTATATCGAATATACTTAGAAAATCATTTTGGAAAATCTTAAAATTCATTTAACTTAATTTGTTATATCGAAATATCAAAATGTTTTCAACAATCTCCCCCTTTTTGATATAACAAAACATTTTAGTAATTTTAAGATTTTGAAATCAAGTTTTGAAATTACTCCCCCTTACTTTAACACTTCTCCCATTTATCATTTTAGAAACACACTTAAAACACACTTCTCCCCCTTTTTGTTAAATCAAAAAGATTCAAATAAACGTGAAAAATATGTAGCCAATTGATTAGGTATATGTATGCATAAGCTGCTAAGATCACAATCAAGAGAACCGTTAGCCATTAGTTCCATAATCATTATTCATAAACAATGTGATATGGTAAAATTGGTCATATTGCTAATAATGATGTAAATGATACAATAATGAATAAATCACACCAAACATATAAGTTCACACCATCCATAAATTCAGACATTCCAAAATATTCAAAATGTTTAAAAAAAATAAGTTTGGAAAACAAAGTAAAACATTTAATCACATATCCGGATCAGAAGGAGGAAAACGAGCTCGCATATCGGCCATTTTGTTAGTGAGGTCATTAATACGTACGTTGGTTGCTTCATTATTTGCACGCATTTCCCGAAGAATTTCTAATTGTTGAGCTCCCATTGTGGATAAATGGGACTCTATAGAATTAAAGCGTGAATCTATGGTCGCATATCGGTAATCAAATGTCTCCATAAAAGATTGAAAATATGGAGGCATTTGAGTCGATTGTTGTGCTTGCTCTTCGGGCTGCTCAGGTTCATCTTCAGCTTCATCGATGTCTCGCATTAATTGCTCAAGCTCGAGATCTTCGTCAGCTTCGGGTGGAGCTTGTGAAGAACTAGCTCCCGGAGTAGTTGCAGAAGATCGAACCCATTCCCCGGTTTCCTTATCCTTAATCCATCCCGCTCTCGTTAAGGAAAGAAGGTTAATTTGTTTCTTAAGAGGAAAAACGGCATCTAGACCGACTCTAAGCCCAGCTTTGGAAAACAGATTACTCAAAATACAACCGTAAACAAGAGATGAACAAAGTTTTTTATTAGGAACAAGATTTACGGTTTCAACAATTTCAGCAAAAATAATCTGAGGTAGGTTGATTTTAATATTGTTTTCGAAACAATGTAACCACCAAAGATTTAAGGCTCTAAGAGTAGAATAACGACCTCCAGATGGTCGAAACCACCAAGAAATCATTAGATGAAGAAAACGTTCATGAAGGTCTAGGACACTTGCACTATCCCTTCTTTTATAACGAGATCCTAAAACCTGTTTTTCATTTGAAATTCCTTCATTATCTAATCCGAATGTTTTGGCTATGTAAGCCGAGTCAATATATAAGAATTGTCCTAGAAGGTAGGAACGAATTCCTATGGTTTCGGTTTCAGTTTGGTCTTTAACACAAACGACATTAGAATAGAAAATACGAACAAGTTGATGGTAAACGATGGGTTCAAGGTCAAAGAGTTTATCAAATTTCCACTCTTGTAAAAGAGGAAGATATTTAAAATTGATAGCTAACATAGCTTGACGAGAAGGAATACGTTCTTCCCGGATTTTGTAAGAGTCGAAATATTGATAATACCAAAAACGATGATTTCTAGGACCAGGATGATTGAAACACGAATTTTGAATAGTCAAATTAGGATCAATAGGATTAGGATTAGAAATTGGAATAAGTGGAGGATTTGGAGGTGGATTTGGTTGTCGGTGTGAACGACTAGATGAAGACCTAGCACGTTTAGGATTAGACATGGTGAAGGAAATCGGAATAGATTGGATAACCTGCAATTTTAAAAACAAATGTATGCAATTCAATTAATCCCAAAACTCAATTGAGTCCTCAATATTTCAAGGTTCTCTAAATCAATCCTAATGGGCAAAGTTTTTGAATTTTTTTTGAAAAATATGGTTTTGAGAAACAATATATGTATAGTTTTCATAATAATAACATAATTTAATCAAAACACAATGATTTGAAAAACAACAATTTTTTTTTTAATTTTGAAAATTTAATTTTTTTGGAAAATTTTTGTGTTTTTGATGAAATTAGTTGTAACATCTAGTTTCCAATCACTAAACAATCAATGCCCGATCACTATTTCAACCTAGAACTAATTAAAACTAATCCCATGTTCAAAATCAATGATATAGAGAGTTTAGAAAAATTTACATTGAAAGATGAAGATTGAGGGGATTTAGATGTTGTTTGCACGATTTTAATGATGATTGCAAGTTTAGGAGATGATATTTGAAGTGTTTTCCGATTAAAATCAATGATTTGAGGCAAGAATGGAGATTTGAGTGTTTGAGGGTGAGAAACGGCGGAATAGATTTTGGGGTTTTGGGGGTTTTGGGGTGTTCTTGCCCGATTTTAACAGAACCCCAGGGGGGTATCGATTCCCCTGTGGGGGGAATCGGTTCCCCTTCAAAGGGGGAATCGGTTCCCTTATGGGGGGATCGATTCCCTCTGCACCAAAATACTAAAATCCGACTTTTAAGCACATAAAATGCTAAATTAATCTTCTCTAGTGGTATAGGCAACTCATATATTGAAAAATAATTATGTTCAAACAATTAAATTAATCTTTAATCAATATTTGAACATAAAGTTAATTTTTCATCAAGAATCATAAACTCCCCCTAACTAATAGCAATGAATGCAATCAAAAATTACTATTATAAGTATTTTTCAGTATTTATTAAAAGTGCTGAATTATTTTAAACACTAAGTGAAGATAGGTCACTTAAACCTAATTCTCTCCTAAGTGTCCAAAACCTTTCCTTATCTAAGGGTTTTGTAAAAATATCCGCTAATTGATGCAAAATATCAATAAATTCTAGAATTACATATTTCTTAGTGACATGGTCTCTAATGAAGTGATGTCTAATTTCAATGTGTTTAGTTCTAGAGTGTTGGATGGGATTTTTAGTGAGACAAATAGCACTAGTATTGTCACACTTGATAGGAATAGTACCTACTTCAATTCCATAATAAAAAAGTTGTTGTTTCATCCATAAAACTTGTGCACAACTACCGGCTGAAATATATTCTGCTTCAGTGGTAGATAATGCAACACAATTTTGTTTCTTTGAAAACCAAGAAATCAACATATTTCCAAGGAATTGGCAAGTACCGGAGGTGCTTTTCCTATCTATTTTACATCCTTCATAATCCGCATCAGAAAAAGCATGCAAGCTAAAGCTATAGTCTCTAGGATACCAAAGTCCTAAACTAGGAGTGTCCTTAAGGTATCTAAAGATTCTCTTAACAGCTAGTAAATGTGATTCCTTAGGACATGATTGAAATCTAGCACATAAGCAAACACTAAACATAATGTCCGGTCTACTTGCAGTTAGATAAAGCAAAGAGCCAATCATTGACATATATAATTTAACATCTACACATTTACCTCCTTCATCTAAGTCAAGCTTTGTTGAAGAGCTCATTGGAGTGTCATGAGGTTTCCCATTTTCTAATCCAAACTTCTTGAGCATATCTTTGACGTACTTAGCTTGATTAATGAAGATGCCATCTTTTCTTTGCTTGATTTGGAGTCCCAAGAAAAATGAGAGCTCCCCCATCATGCTCATCTCAAACTCACTTTGCATTAGCTTAGAAAATTCTTGGCAAAGAACATCATTAGTAGAACCAAATATTATATCATCAACATAAATTTGAACTACTAATAAATCTTTACCTTTATGCTTTAAAAACAATGTAGTGTCAACCTTTCCTTCTGAAAAACCTTTTTCAATTAAAGAATTTGACAATCTTTCATACCAAGCTCTAGGAGCTTGTTTTAAACCATAAAGAGCTTTTGTCAATTTAAGAACATGATCTGGAAATTTTGAATCTTCAAAACCTGGAGGTTGTTCCACATACACTTCTTCTTTTATAAAACCATTTAAAAATGCACTTTTAACATCCATTTGATATAATTTAAATTCATGAAAACATGCAAATGCTAATAACATTCTAATTGCTTCCATCCTAGCTACGGGAGCATATGTTTCATCATAGTCTATGCCCTTTTCTTGAGTATACCCTTGAGCAACAAGTCTAGCCTTGTTTCTCACTATATTACCACTCTCATCAAGCTTATTCCTAAATACCCATCTAGTACCTACAGTAGATTTATTACTAGGCCTTTCAACTAATGTCCATACTTTACTTCTCTCAAATTGATTTAACTCTTCTTGCATAGCCATAATCCAATGTTCATCATTTAATGCTTCTTTAATATTCTTAGGCTCTATGCATGAGATAAATGCAACATAATTACAAATATTTCTAAGAGAAGATCGAGTTGTTACCCCTTTTGATGGATCACCTATAATTTCACCATCCTTGACATAGTTGTACTCTCTTGGATAAGATACTTCCCTTTCTTCAATGGTTGGATTCTCAAGAGGATCACGAGTTTCCTCATTTTTCGTTTCTTCCTTTGATGATGGTTCTCCAACTTCATGTCTAACATCATTTGTATTTATAACACCTATTGTACCAATACCTTCAATGTGACCTTTTGAATTGTCTCCAAAAGTCACTTCTCATCCATTTTTGGCGTTAAGCTAAATGAACCGGCTTTTGTCTCCGGTCATATGTCTTGAGCATCCACTATCAAGGTACCATGAATTTGAATTTGTTTCCCGTGCCTTGTAGCAATGCTCCTTTCCCTACAAATATAGATTGATTTTTGATTTTTGGTACCCAAATTCTTTTGGGTCCATATTCATTAGTTTCCAAAATCCTAGTCCCCTTAGGTATCCATTTGTGTATGACATTTTTATCTTTAGTAGTAATGAGTTCTTTAGGAACCCACATACTTCTAACGATTTTTCCATTAGAGGTTCTTTGGGGACCTCTATGATTGTAGTTTCTAAAACTTTTTCTAACAAAGTTGGATTTTGAATTTCTACCTTTTTCAAAATGTTTTGTTCTAACTTTATCAAAAAAAGTTTTAAGATCATCAATTTTCTTTTGATGATCATCATTGATCTTTGAAAGTAAATTTTGCAAATCTAAATTTTTCTTTTCAAACTCTTCTAGTTTGATTTGCAAATCTTTGATTTTACTTTCAAGATCGTTGTTGGTTTTGGATATGAGTTTGTTTTCATTTTTCATTTTTCAATTTTGAAACATCGTTTTTATATTTTAAAAATAATTTCTCATAATCCGAAGCCAACCCATTATATTCCTCTAATAACTCATCATAGGATAAATAATCAAAATCGGATGAGTTAGAGGTTACCTTAGAATCTTCCCCAAATGCCATCAAGCAAAAGTTAGCTACTTCTTGTTCCTCTTCATCGAAACTTTCTTCATCGCTCCATGTAGCCACATGAGCCTTGTGCTTATTCTTTGATTGACCATTTTTCTTCAATTGTGGGCAATCATATTTAACATGCCCTGGCTTTTTGCATTCGTAGCAAATGATTGGGTCATTCTCTTTCGGTTCATTTTTGAGGCCTTCATTTCGTTTGAATTTTCTTCCTCGATAAGGTCTCATCATTTTTCTGAACCGTTTGGCAGACAATGCCATTTCCTCGTCATCGTCATCGTTATTCGAATCACTCTCATCTTTTGTGGATTTGAGAGCAACTCCAATGTTTTTCTTCTTCTCCTTCTCCTTTGGTGTCTCGTCAATTTTGTCGAGGTCCACCTCATCTTCGAGCATCATTTCATGAGTGAGGAGTGACCTAATTAGCTCTTCAAGAGTTAAGGACGTTAAGTCCTTAGACTCGATGATTGCCGTCTTCTTTGATTGCCACGATTTTGGGAGGGAGTAGACTAACTTCCTCACAAGCTTTTCATTTGAAATGATCTCTCCATATGATTTGAGACCATTGACAATCGTTGAAAATCTATCCGTCATAGCTTTGATATCTTCATTTGGTTTCATCCTGAAATTTTCATAGCTATGCGTTAGAATACTAATTTTAGATTTCTTTACCTCATCAGTACCTTCATGAGTGACTTGAAGTTTGTCCCATATATCTTTGGCGGTTGTACACGATGAAACTCTTCCGTATTCATCTGGTCCAAGAGCACAAAAAATGATATGGATGGCTTTGGAGTTGAGCTGGAACATTCTTGTCTCTCCTTCACTCCACAACCTTGAATGAGTGAGAGGTTTGATGTATCCTTCTTCTACAGCATTCCATGCTCCCATGTCACTTGCTTGAATGAAGTACATCATTCTATTCTTCCAATAGGCATAGTTAGTTCCATTGAAGAAAGGAGGCTTGTTGACGGGCATCGAATCGAGACCAGAGTCGAAGTTTGAAGCGGAGGCCATTGATGACTTTGATAATCGATATAACTCTTCCCGAATCTACTCAAGAGGCGATTAAACCTTCAAATGAGTTAGGCTCTGATGCCAATTGTTGAGTTAATCGATCGACGGAATTAGCCAAGAGGGAGGTGAATTGGCAATTAAAAATTCGGTGGAAGCTTTTGCAGAAAATTGAAAAGATTTGCACATCGATTTAGAGTGGTTCGACTTTCTCAATCAAAGTCTACGTCCACTACCTTAGCTATCCACACTAAGGATTTTCCAACAAATTCACTAATTTGTTCTTTCTTTTGAGGCCAAAGAGATAACCTTACAATACCCTCAAGAATATACCCCAATTCTTGAGAACACTCTTTTCTGAAAGAGAATATTACAAATTTGCAAACTTACAAGGAAAACCTCACAAGGTAAGATGTTTGCACAATTCTAGAACAAGAAAAGAACACTCAAAGATAATTACAAATGAGCACAAATGGTGTTCTTGAAAGCAAAATGAATATTGAAAGGAAAATTGGCTTGATTTGCACAAACTTGATGTTTGATGCTTTCTCTCTTGTTTCTCTATGATTTCTTATTGATCAAGGGCTTCAGAACTTGTTTAAATACACCTTGAATCACTTCTGAACATTGGGAATGATTAATGAAGATCATATAGCCGTTTTAGTGTGAAAACAATTAATAAAACAGTTTGGAGCGTGGGGGAATCGGTTCCCTAAGTATAAAATTCAAATATTTCGACTGTTGAACAGGGGGAATCGGTACCCCCTATGGGGGAATCAGTTCCCTCCGAGCATTCTGGAAATCTCGGAGCCAAACCATTCAGGGGGGAATCGGTTCCCTCTGAGCAATCTGGAATTTTTGGCTTTGAAATGGTTCGAAATACTTTAAAAGATTATTTTGAAATTGTTTTAAGATTAAAACTTAATTTTACACTTAAGTAAGGATTAAAAATGATTTTTGAAATATTTTGAGTAATGTTTTGATATTCGAATAATTATATCGAATATACTTAGAAAATCATTTTGGAAAATCTTAAAATTCATTTAACTTAATTTGTTATATCGAAATATCAAAATGTTTTCAACACGATGATTTGTTCCTATTAGGCTCGCGGTGTAATTAAGCATTATTGTAGAACACTCGAACAAGGTTTGAGAAATATTTTGGTTCTACACCAAGAAATTCAAGTCAACCCCAATCTATAAATATAAGTTTAAAATCAAATTTATATTTTTCATTGAACATGAAATCCATGTCAATAACACGTTCAGGACGAATCTTTCTTGCTTTGAAATGCCTATAACATTTTTCTTTCTCTTCATCGCTTTTAAAGTTGTTTGTATCAAACTACCTGATTTGATCAGAAGACCTTAATTGAGAAAAGGACATTGGTTGAGAAAATGACATTGGTTGAGAAGAAGGTTTTGGTTAAGAAGAACTGTATCTCGGACATTTTGGAACCATTTTTAGGAGTGGATATAGAGGATTTTACATGAAATACAAGTATATTAAGAAAAAAAACTTTCAAAACCCTAAATCATAAACCCTAATTTATGGCAAAATCTGTATAACTTTACCTGCAAATTTTATCGTAATAGTTGCAAGAAATGTCTCCAATGGATGAGATATTTAAAGAAGCTTGACTGGTGCAATTTTCGTGAACGATGATATTCGTCGGAGTGGAAGAGATATCTGCCTTTTGGGAGAGTGACGTTTCGATACAAATATGAAGGATCGATTATTTTTTAAATAACTAAGACAAAAAAAACGCGCCTATAGAATAAAAACGAAGCGCGACCTAATACTTGACCATTTGTACCTATTTGTTTATAGGTTAATCATTATATAACAAGTAAAATATTGTTAACCTAACCAATTAATTGGTTTAATATCGATACTTGTGTTGAAAGTATCGGTGTTGTTTAAATAGAAAGTATCGATACCTATATAAAAAGTATCGGTACTTGGAATTTATGCATATTATCATTAAACTGATAGACTTTTACCGTTTACATTGTAAATTTACCTTTAATTAAAGTAATATGTTTCAAAATTATAAGTATCAATACTTTATATATGTGTATCGATACATTTTGCGTGCAATTTGTTTGAGAAGTATATTGGAATAAAAATATCGATACCTATATAGACAATATTGATACTTGGTATTTACACTTATTTATATTTAATCGATACCATTCCCCAAGTGTCAAGACTTTTGTGTAAGGTATCGATACTTTCAAGTTGTTTTCCTTTTTTTCAATTCCTAAAATGGTACATATACTTATAAAAGTATCGATACTTTCAACAATTCTGGTAATGCTTTACCAGTTTTGTCTAATTGAAACTGGTTTTGTCAAATTTCAACATGATATATTGTCATGTATCGATACATGTTTCTAAGGTATTGATACTTTAGAGGCGCTGTTATTCAATTCTTTTCAATTTTTTCAATTCATACAGTACTGATATTTTGGTACACATACTTATAAAAGTATCGATACAATCAACAATTCCGGTAGCTCTTTACCGATTTTGTCAAATTTGAACATGTTATATTGTCATGTATCGATACATATGTGTAAGGTATCGATACTATTTAGCCGATATTATTGCAATTCTTTTAAATTCTTATAAGTATCGATACTTTGTTACATATACTTATAAACGTATCGATACAAATTTCAACAATTCTGGTAGTTCTTTATCGATTTTGTCAAATTGAAACCAGTTTTGTCAAATTTCAACCGGTTTTGTCAGCTACCAACCAATTTTGCCAAATTCGTTACCTCTTTTGTCAATTTGAAATCGAATTTGTCAAATTTCAACCTGTTATATTATCATGTATCGATACATGTCTATAAGGTATCAATATTTTATAGGCGCTTTTATTGCAATTCTTTTAAATTACTAAAGTGTCGATATTTTTATACATATACTTATAAATGTATCGATACATGTCTACTTTTAGCTGGTTTTCTTCACTTTCTTATATATTACTATATATATATATCAATACTTCTGTGCAAGGTATTGATACCTACTGATAAGCAAAGTTTGTCGGTTGCCAAATTTTTTAATATTTCTTCATGTCTTCCACCTACAACATTATTATTAGTCAACATTTCCCGTAACGCTTAACCGACTTTGTTAAGTATCTTATTAAATTTTTGGTCATGTAATTTCTTAGCCGTATATTAGTTCGCCTTTCCTTAGACAAACCCGTTACTCCACTCATTCCTTATTCTTCCACTTTTTCACCATCTCATTCACTATCACTCGTCTCACAGTTGCTTCAATATGTTAGCATCTGTATGGATATACTATTTTGATTATTGGATTTTATTATTATCATTTACGTATAATTTTATTATAATATCCTTGAATAATATTATTTATCATTCTAAATATCTCTAATCGATTATTATTGTGGGAACAATAATAAAATAAGATTGGTATAAAATTTGATAGATATTCATGAGATGAATATATGAATGAGATTCAAACCAAATTCATATGTTTTTTTTGAGAACTAATATTGGATTGACTCATTTTAAGATTAATACATGGATTATAGTTTTATATTAATTTTAAGACAGTGATGTCATTAAATCCTTAGACCTGAAATTACTACAATTTTCAGCATGATGATTATTAATCGAACAATTATAAAGATTATGTTTGAATGTGACATGAATCATGTAGTGAGATGTGAATGATTAAGATGAAATTTATCCCTCTTATCATAAGATAGATATCTAAGGGTCCATTGATAATTAAGATTGAAAAAAATGCATGGTGGTGCTTTAATGAGTTGATAGATATCAATATAATTTATTTTAATCATTTCAATTGGGTATGAGAAATTGAAGATAGAGCAATATAAGGTCGACATTTTCCATGTCTTATGTTTTATCAAGATATCATGAGATAAAAGGATTATGGCATAAGTTGTATTAAGGTTGTCTCGGATCATGAGTTTTTCATTTAACTTGGGTAGTCATAATGTCTTGCTGGAGGTCACTTATGACTTGTATGATCAAATGTGATTTTATCTAATGTCAACGTTAACTAAACCTATAAGGTTGCACACTTAGAATGGATAAGCATGATCGTGGTTATTACTATAAATGATAAATTAAGATAATGATTATTTTAAATTATATTATAAAACATTTGTTGAGTTAATCGATTAACTGAATCGGCCAAGAGGGGGTGAATTGGCAATAAAAATTTTGGTGGAAGCTTTTGCAGAAAATTGAAAGAAATTGCACAGCGATTTAGAGTGGTTCGACTTTATCAACCAAAGTCTACGTCCACTACCTTAGCTATCCACACTAATGATTTTCCAACAAATTCACTAATTTATTCTTTCTTTTGAGGCCAAAGAGATAATCTTACAACTCCCTCAAGAATATACCCCAATTCTTGAGAACACTCTTTTCTCAAAGAGAAATATAAATTTACAAACTTACAAGAAAAACCTCACATGGCAAATATGTTTGCACAATTCTAGAACAAAGAAAGAACACTAAAGAATAAATACAATTGAGCAATATAAATGTTCTTGAAAGCAAAGTGAATATTGAATGAAAAATAGGCTTGAAATGCTCAAACTTGAGGTTTGATACTTTCTCTTTGATTCTTTCTTGATTCTAATTGCTTGATGTTTCTTGTTGTTGATCAATGGCTTCTAAGCTTGCTTAAATACACCTTGAATCACTTCTGAATGATGGGGATGATTAGAGAAAATAATATAGCTGTTTTAGTGTGAAAACAATTAATAAAACAGTTTGGAGCGTGGGGGGAATCGGTACACCCTATGGGGAATCGGTTCCCTAAGTGTAAAATTCAAATATTTCGACCGTTATACAAGGGGGAATCGGTACCCCCTGGGGGGGGAATCGGTTCCCTCCGAGCATACTGGAATTCTCGGAGCCAAACCATTCAGGGGGAATCGGTTCCCTCTGAGTAATATGGAATTTTTTGGCTTTGAAATGATTCGAAATACTTTGTATAATTATTTTGAAATTGTTTTAAGATTAAAACTTAATTTTACACTTGAGTAAGGATTAAAAATGATCGTTAAAAGATTTGGAGTAATGTTTTGATATTCGAATGGTTATATCGAATATACTTAGAAAATCATTTGGAAAATCTTAAAATTCATTTAACTTAATTTGTTATATCGAAATATCAAAATGTTTTCAACAATCTCCCCCTTTTTGATATAACAAAACATTTTAGTAATTTTAAGATTTTGAGATTTTGAAATCAAGTTTTGAAATTACTCCCCCTTACTTTAACACTTCTCCCATTTATCATTTAAAAAACACATTTAACACTTCTCCCCCTTTTTGTTAAATCAAAAAGACATTTTAAAGAATTAAACAAGGTTTTGAAATCATTTAGCCAATTGATTATATTTTAAGCTGCTAAGATCACAAGCAAGAGAAATATTAGCCATTAGTTTCATAATCAATATTCATAGTTAATGTGAAATGGCAAAAATTGGTCATATATCTAATCATGAAGTAAATGATGCAATAATGAATAAATTTAATCACACCAAATAGATAATTTCTAACCATTCATAAATCCAAACAAATTCAAAGTCAATCAATCCACAAATTCAAACATTCCAAAATATTCAAAATGTTAAAACAATAAGTTTGGAGTTCAAAGCAAAACATAGAATCACATATCAGGATCAGGAGGAGGAAAACGAGCCCGCATAGCAGCCATTTCGTGAGTGAGGTCATTAATACGTGCGTTGGTTGCTTCGTTGTTTGTACACATCTCCCGAAGAATTTCTAATTGTTGAGCTCCTATTGTGGATAAGTGGGACTCTATAGAAGTAAAGCGCGAATCCATGGTAGCATATCGAAAATCGAATGTCTCCATAAAGGTTTGAAAATATGGAGGTATCTGAGGTAGGTTAATTTTAATATTGTTTTCGAAACAATGTAACCACCAAAGATCTAAGGCTCTAAGAGTAGAATAACGACCTCCGGATGGTTGAAACCACCAACAAATCATTAGATGAAGAAAACGTTCATGTAGGTCTAGGACACTCGTACTATCTCTTCTTTTATAACGAGATCCTAAAACCTGTTTTTCATTTGAAATACCATCGTTATCTAATCTGAATGTATTGGTGATGTAAGCCGAGTCAATATATAAGAATTGTCCTAGGAGGTAGGAACGAATTCCTATGGTTTCAGTTTCAATTTGGTTTTTAACACAAACGGCATTAGAATAGAAAATACGAACAAGTTGATGGTAAACGATGGGTTCAAGGTCAAAGAGTTTATCAAATTTCCACTCCTGTAAAAGAGGAAGATATTTAAAATTGATAGCTAACATAACTTGACGAGAAGGAATACGTTCTTCCCAGATTTTGTAAGAGTCGAAATATTGATAATACCAAAAACGATGATTTCTAGGACCAGGATGATTGAAACACGAATTTTGGATAGTCAAGTTAGGATTAATGAGATTAGGATTAGAAATTGGAATAGGAGGAAGATTTGGAGGTGGATTTGGTTGACGGTGTGAGTGACTAGATGATGACCTAGCATGTTTAGGATTGGACATGGTTTAGAAAATCGGAATAGAATTGATAACCTGCAATTTAGAAAACACATGTATGCAATTCAATCAATCCCAAAACTCAATTGAGTCCTCAATATTTCAAGGTTCTCTAAATCAATCTTAATGGGAAAAGTTTTTGAAAAACATTTGAAAAATATGGTTTTGAGAAACAATATATGTATAGTTTTCATAACAACAACATAATTTAATCAAAACACAATAATTTAAAAATTAACATTTTTTTTAATTTCGAAAATTTTAAAAAAAAATTGGAAAATTCTTGTGTTTTTGATGAAATTGGTTGTAATATCTAGTTTCTAATCACTAAACAATCAATGCCCGATCTAAAGTTCATCCTAGAACTAATTAAAACTAGTTCTATGTTCAAAATCAATAAAATAGTGAGTCTAGAAAATTTTACCTTGAAGGATGAGATTGAGTGGATTTTGATGTTGTTTGCACGATTTTAATGATGATTGCAAGTTTAGGAGATGATATTTGAAGTGAATTTTGATTAAAATCAATGATTTGAGGAAAGAATGGAGATAGGGAGAGAGTTGAGAGGGAACGACGGAAGAGAGAGGAGAGAATTTTTTGAGGATTTTGAAGGGTTCTTGTTAAACTATGTTTCGATATAACAATTTAAGGCAAAATGGTTTTTGGACTTGAATTGAATTTACAAAATGGTTTTTGGACTTGAATTGAATTTACAAAATGTTTTTAGACTTAATTGAATTTATTCAAAATTTACAAAAATAATTCAAAGTTCTTTTAATTTAAAATTGAGCACAACAATGTTTTTATGAATAGTAATTTACTATTTGAACAGTAAATAACTTTTCGAACAGTAAATCACTGTTTGAACAGTAACCCGAGGCTCAAAAATTCCAGTTTGTAAAAGGGGAACCGATTCCCCCCAAGGGGGTACCGATTCCCTCACTGTTCATCAGCCCAACGGTCATAATATTTGAATATTATGAAGGGGTATCGATTCCCTATGAAGGGGTACCGATTCCCCCCATTATGGGCAACCTTTTTGAGTAGAAAAATCATTCCCAAACGGCTCCAAAACATCCCCAACGGCTAGATATGACTTCAAACACATTCCAAGCTATAAATACAAGCTAAGGACACTTGAAGAAGTAAGAGAACAACTATCCAAGCAATCAAACACAAGAGAATAGTTTTTCAATCTTATTTCATCTTTCTCTTGTAAATATTTTGTTCTTGTGAGCTCAATCTTGTAAACACCTACCTTAGAGAGGTTTTCTTGTTTACACTTATTATCCTTTTGTAAAGGGGAAAGGTTCTAGCTTAGCCCGTGTAAAAGCTAGGGAAAGGTTCTAGTTTAGCCCGGAAAAACTAGGGAGTTGTAAGGTTATCTCTTTGTCCTCAAAAGAAAGAACAAATTAGTGAATTTGTTGGAAAATCCTTGGTGAGGAGCTAAGGTAGTGGATGTAGACTTTGGTTGATAAAGTCGAACCACACTAAATCGCTGTGCAATTTTCTATCTTTCAATCTCCTTACTCCCTAAACACAAAACCATTCCGACCCCTCTTTGCAAACCGTTTCGGTTGTCGATTCGAGCTTCCGAAAATTCCAACAGTTCTGCCATGTATAACCAGAACCCCAGGGGGTATCGATTCCCCTGTGGGGGGAATCGGTTCCCCTGTGGGGGAAATCGGTTCCCCTGTGGGGGAAATCGGTTCCCTAAAGGAGGAATCGGTTCCCTAAAGGAGAAATCGATTCCCTCTGCACCAAAATGCTAGAATCCGATTTTAAACACCCAAAATGCTAAATTAATTTCCTCTAGTGGTATTGGCAACTCATATATTGAAAATTAATCATGTTCAAACAATTAAATTAATCTTTAAACGATATTTGAACATAAAATTAATTTTTCATCAAGAATCATAAACTCCCTCTAACTAATATCAATGAATGCAATCAAAAATTACTATTATAACCATTTTTCATTTATTCTTAAAAGTGCCAAAATTATTTTAAACACTAAGTGAAGATAGGTTGGTCAAACCTAATTCTTTCCTAAGTGTCCAAAATCTTTCATTGTCTAAGGGTTTTGTAAAGATATCCGCTAATTGGTGCAAACTATCAATAAATTCTAGAACTACATCTTCTTTAGTGACATGGTCTCTAATGAAGTGATGTCTTATTTCAATGTGCTTAGTTCTAGAGTGTTGGATGTGATTTTTAGTGAGACAAATAGAACTAGTATTGTCACACTTGATAGGAATGGTACCTACTTCAATTCCATAATCAAAAAGTTATTGTTTCATCCATAAAACTTGTGCACAACAACTACCAGCTGAAATGTATTCGGCTTCAGTGGTAGATAATGCAACACAATTTTGTTTCTTTGAAAACCAAGAAATTAGCATATTTCCAAGGAATTGGCAAGTACTAGAGGTGCTTTTCCTATCTAATTTGCATCCTCCATAATCCGTATCAGAAAAAGCATGCAAGCTAAAGCTAGAGTCTCTAGGATACCAAAGTCCTAAACTAGGAGTGTCTTTAAGGTATCTAAAGATTCTCTTAACAGCTAGTAAATGTGATTCCTTAGGACATGATTGAAATCTAGCACATAAGCAAACACTAAACATAATATCCGGTCTACTTGCAGTTAGATAAAGCAAAGATTCAATCATTGACCTATATAATTTGACATCTACACATTTACCTCCTTCATCTAAGTCAAGCTTTGTTGAAGAGCTCATTGGAGTGTCATGAGGTTTCCCGTTTTCCAGTCCAAACTTCTTGAGCATATTTTTAACGTACCTAGCTTGATTGATGAAGATGCCATCTTTTCTTTGCTTGATTTGGAGTCCCAAGAAAAATGAGAGCTCCCCCATCATGCTCATTTCGAATTCACTTTGCATTAGCTTAGAAAATTCTTAGCAAAGAACATCATTAGTAGAACCAAATATTATATCATCAACATAAATTTGAACTACTAATAAATCTTTACCTTTATGCTTTAGAAACAATATAGTGTCAACCTTCCCTTTTGAAAAACCTTTTTAATTAAAAAATTTGACAATCTTTCATACCAAGCTCTAGGAGCTTGTTTTAAGCCATAAAGAGCTTTTGTCAATTTAAGAACATGGTCTGGAAATTTTGAATCTTCAAAACCTGGAGGTTGTTCCACATACACTTCTTCCTTTATAAAACCATTTAAAAATGCACTTTTAACATCCATTTGATATAATTTAAATTCATGAAAACATGCAAATGCTAGTAACATTCTAATTGCTTCCATCCTAGCTACGAGAGCGTATGTTTCATCATAGTCTATGCCCTCTTCTTGAGTATACCCTTGAGCAACAAGTCTAGCCTTGTTTCTCCTATATTACCACTCTCATCAAGCTTATTCCTAAATACACATCTAGTACCTACAGTAGATTTATTACTAGGCATTTCAACTAATGTCCATACTTTACTTTTCTCAAATTGATTTAACTCTTCTTGCATAGCCATACTCCAATGTTCATCATTTAATGCTTCTTTAATATTCTTAGGCTCTATGCATGAGATAAATGAAACATAATTACAAATATTTCTAAGAGAAGATCGAGTTGTTACCCCCTTTGGATGGATCACCTATAATTTCACCATCCTTGACATAGTTGTACTTTCTTGGATAAGATACTTCCCTTTCTTCAATGGTTGGATTCTCAAGAGGATCATGAGTTTCCTCATTTTTCGTTTCTTCCTTTGATGATGGTTCTCCAACGTCATGTCTAATGTCATTTGTATTTATAACACCTACATCATCATTCACACAAGAATCCTTCCTCGGAAGGGGATTATCATCGAAAACAACATGTATAGACTCTTCTACAACTAAAGTTCTTTTATTAAATACACGATAAGCTTTAGAATTTAAGGAATAACCCAGAAAAATTCCTTCATCACTTTTAGCATCAAATTTGCCAAGGTTTTCTTTACCGTTGTTTAAAACAAAACATTTACATCCAAAAGGATGAAAATAACTAATGTTAAGCTTTTTATTTTTGAAAATTTCATATGGAGTTTTCTTTAAAATTGGCCTAATCATTACTCGATTTACAACATAACAAGCGGTATTTGTGGCTTCCGCCCAAAAATATTTTGGCAAATTATTTTCACAAAGCATGGTTCTAGCCATTTCTTCTAAAGTTCGATTTTTTCTCTCAACAACTCCATTTTGTTGAGGGGTTCTAGGTGCTGAAAAATTATGGCTAATACCGTTAGAGTTACAAAATTCAGTAAATCCAAGATTTTCAAATTCAGTTCCATGATCACTCCTAACACTAGTTATAGAGTAACCTTTTTCATTTTGGATTACTTTTGAAAACGTGATGAATTGTTCTAATGCTTCATCTTTAGTACTTAAAAATAGAACCCAAGTATATCTAGAATAATCATCTACCAAGACAAATGCATATTGTTTTCCACCCAAGCTAGTAGTTCTAGTTGGCCCAAAAAGATCTAAATGGATCAATTGTAAAACTCTACTAGTTGATACATCATTAATGGATTTAAAAAAAACTCGCTTTTGTTTTCCTTTAGCACAAGCATCACAGATTTTATCATTATCAAATTTAAGCTTAGACAACCCTCTTACTAGGTCTCCTTGAATTAACCGTTGCAAAACACTCATACTAGCATGTCCTAGTCTCCTATGCCATAACCAACTATCATGCTCATCCTTAGCAACTAGGCATAAATTAGTCATATCAAAAGAATCTAAATGCACCATGTATATGTTTCCTATTCTATGACCAACAAGCATAATCTGATTAGATGCAATGTCAATGACTTTACAACCATTAATTTCAAATAAGACATTGAATCCTTTATCGCATAATTGACTAATACTCAATAGATTATGCTTTAATCCATTCACATATAAAACATTTTTAATTTGTATGGAAGAGGTATTACCTATTGTACCAATACCTTCAATGTGACCTTTTAAATTGTCTCCAAAAGTCACTTCTCCTCCATTTTTGGCGTTAAGCTCAATGAACCGGCTTTTGTCTCTGGTCATGTGTCTTGAGCATCCACTATCAAGGTACCATGAATTTGAATTTGTTTCCCGTGCCTTGTAGCAATGCTCCTTTCCCTACAAACATAGATTAATTTTTGATTTTTGGTACCCAAATTCTTTTGGGTCCATATTCATTAGTTTCCAAAATCCTAGTCCCCTTAGGTATCCATTTGTGTAGGATATTTTTATCTTTAGTAGTAATGAGTTCTTTAGGAACCCACATACTTCTAACGATTTTTCCATTAGAGGTTCTTTGGGGACCTCTATGATTATAGTTTCTAAAACTTTTTCTAACAAAGTTGGATTTTGAATTTCCACCTTTTTCAAAATGTTTTGTTCCAACTTTATCAAAAGAAGTTTTAATATCATCAATTTTCTTTTGATGATCATCATTGATCTTTGAAAGTAAATTTTGCAAATCTAAATTTTTCTTTTCAAACTCTTCTAGTTTGATTTGCAAATCTTTGATTTTACTTTCAAGATCGTTGTTGGTTTTGGATATGAGTTTGTTTTCATTTTTCAATTTTGAAACATCATTTTTATATTTTAAAAATAATTTCTCATAATCCGAAGCCAACCCATTATATTCCTCTAATAATTCATCATAGGATAAATCATCAAAATCGGATGAGTTAGAGGTTACCTTAGAATCTTCCCCGAATGCCATCAAGCACAAGTTAGTTACTTCTTGTTCCTCTTCATCGGAACTTTCTTCATCGCTCCATGTAGCCACATGAGCCCTGTGCTTATTCTTTGATTGACCCTTTTTCTTCAATTGTGGGCAATCATATTTGACATGCCCTGGCTTTTTGCATTCATAGCAAATGATTGGGTCATTCTCTTTCGGTTCATTTTTGAGGTCTTCATTTCGTTTGAATTTTCTTCCTCGTTAAGGTCTCATCATTTTTCTGAACCGTTTGGCAAATAATGCCATTTCCTCGTCATCGTCATCGTCATTCGAATCACTCTCATCTTTTGTGGATTTGAGAGCAACTCCAATGTTTTTCTTCTTCTCCTTCTCTTTTGGTGTCTCGTCAATCTTGTCGAGGTCCACCTCATCTTCGAGCATCATTTCATGAGTGAAGAGTGACCCAATTAGCTCTTCAAGAGTTAAGGACGTTAAGTCCTTAGACTCGATAATTGCCGTCTTCTTTGATTGCCACGATTTTGGGAGGGAGTAGACTAACTTCCTCACAAGCTTTTCATTTGAAATGATCTCTCCATATGATTTGAGACCATTGAGAATCGTTGAAAATCTATTCGTCATAGCTTTGATATCTTCATTTGGTTTCATCCTGAAATTTTCATAGCTATGCGTTAGAATACTAATTTTAGATTTCTTTACCTCATCGGTACCTTCATGAGTGACTTGAAGTTTGTCCCATATTTTTTTGGCGGTTGTACACGATGAAACTCTTTTGTATTCATCTGGTCCAAGAGAACAAAAAATGATATGGATGGCTTTGGAGTTGAGCTGGAACATTCTTGTCTCTCATTCACTCCACAACCTTGGATGAGTGAGAGGTTTGATGTATCCTTCTTCTACGGCATTTCATGCTCCCATGTCACTTGCTTGAATGAAGTACATCATTTTATTCTTCCAATAGGCATAGTTAGCTCCATTGAAGAAAGAAGGCTTGTTGACAGGCATCGAATCGAGACCGGAGTCGAAGTTTGAAGCGGAGGCCATTGATGACTTTGATTATCGATATAACTCTTCCCGAATCGACTCAAGAGGCGATTAAACCTTCAAATGAGTTAGGCTCTGATACCAATTGTTGAGTTAATCGATTGACTGAATCGGCCAAGAGGGGGTGAATTGGCAATAAAAATTTTGGTGGAAGCTTTTGTAGAAAATTGAAAGAAATTGCACAGCGATTTAGAGTGGTTCGACTTTATCAACCAAAGTCTACGTCCACTACCTTAGCTATCCACACTAAGGATTTTCCAACAAATTCACTAATTTGTTCTTTCTTTTGAGGCCAAAGAGATAACTTTACAACTCCCTCAAGAATATACCCCAATTCTTGAGAACACTCTTTTCTCAAAGAGAAATACAAATTTGCAAACTTACAAGAAAAACCTCACAAGGCAAATATGTTTGCACAATTCTAGAACAAAGAAAGAACACTCAAGAATAAATACAATTGAGCACAATAAGTGTTCTTGAAAGCAAAATGAATATTGAATGAATAGGCTTGAAATGCTCAAACTTGAGGTTTGATGTTTTCTCTTTGATTCTCTCTTGATTCTAATTGCTTGATGTTTCTTGTTGTTGATCAATGGCTTCTAAGCTTGCTTAAATACACCTTGAATCACTTCTGAACGTTGGAGATGATTAGAGAAAATAATATAGTCGTTTTAGTGTGAAAACAATTAATAAAACAGTTTGGAGCGTGGGGGGAATCAGTTCCCTAAGTGTAAAATTCAAATATTTCGACCGTTATACAAGGGGGGAATCGGTACCCCCTGGGGGGGAATCGGTTCCCTCCGAGCATACTGGAATTCTCGGAGCCAAACCATTCAGGGGGAATCGGTACCCCCTTGGGGGGGAATCGGTACCCCCTTGGGGGGGAATCGATTCCCTCTGAGTAAACTGGAATTTTTGGCTTTGGAATGATTCGAAATACTTTGTAAAATTATTTTGAAATTGTTTTAATATTAAAACTTAATTTTACACTTGAGTAAGGATTAAAAATGATCTTTAAAAGATTTGGAGTAATGTTTTGATATTCGAATGGTTATATCGAATATACTTAGAAAATCATTTGGAAAATCTTAAAATTCATTTAACTTAATTTGTTATATCGAAATATCAAAATGTTTTCAACGACATTATTAATTGTTTGAATTTAAATAAGTTAAATTCATATTCTTTTGATAGAATATTTTGTTTATTATTATTTCTTTATTTTACAGGTGTCTATCCAGCTCAGTTGGTAGAGCACAAGGTTTTTAACCTTAAGGTCGTGGGATCTAGTCTCACGGAGGGCATTTCATAATTCGAAGGTCTTCTACGGAAGCTGCTCTCAACCTGGTATTGGGGGCAGCCTACTATCTTACCTCCCCCTTATCCCATTACATATGGGAACAAGGGACAACCATATTATTTCTTTATTTGATTTATAAATAATATTAAATAAATAATATAGTTAAATAATATTAGGATTTGGATGAATTTGAATTTCTTATCGGATGTTATTATTATTTACTTAAAAGTGTTTTAGATAAATAATAATTATGTTATCATTTAACTTAAAAGAGTTTTGAATTAAATATGATTTTTAAAAATGGAGGATTAATTAACCCTAATTAAGTCATATATATATATATATATATATGATATATGATTAGAGTTAAAGGTTAATCTTCCACACCCTTCTATAACCAAAAACCCACAAAAACAGTTTTTGAGAAAAATGTATTAGAACTAGCATTCTATAACCATTCTTCGTTCGTTTATGTGTGGATATTTGTAAAGGGTGATCGTCTTTCAGAAAGACAACACTTTAAAGATATAAAGAGAATCATGGAAAAATCAATAGGATTTTCGAACCAATGATTAAGGTAATCCCACGGCTTTATTTTAGAGCAACTAGTATGATATGTATGAGATCCTACGATTGATTGAGGTAATTTGTTGAATGTCCGTTGTTTTCTTTGCCTCGATTTCCTTTACCTTCCACCCTTTCCACTTCATCGCCATATGTTTCGCCACCACCATTGGTTCCTATTTCTTAGAACGTTCATTCCATGGTTACGAGAGCTAAGGCTGGCATCTTTAAGTTGAAAGCGTATCTGGCTGAAGACACTACTGAGCCCTCGACTATTTTTTAAGCTCTCAAGCAGCCTGCCTGGAGAGAAGCTGTTCAGGCTGAGTTGTCTGCTCTTATCAGAAATGGTACCTGGGAGCTTTAGCCGTTGCCACCGACACGTAAGCTAATTGGGTATAAATGGTTGTTCAAGGTCAAGAGGAAACCGGATTGATCTGTTGATCGATTTAAAGCTCGGTTAGTTGCCAAGGGTTATTCTCAGGTGTCTTGAAGTGATTTTTGTGAAACGATCAATTTGGTTGTTCGATCCACCACTATAAGAGCTGTGTTGGCTACCTCGATTCTTCAAGGAGCTCAGATAAACGCCTAGAGCCTGGTACAATACCTTAAAGGCTTTTCTCACGACCAAGTTGGGGTTTCTTGGGTTAAAGGTTGATTCTTCACTTTTTGTTCGGAATGGTTCTGCGTCCCGCCTCTTGTTGATGGTTTATTTCGATGACATAATTATTACAAGCAACAATTCTGATGAAGTTGATAGTTTGGTAATTCGTCAGATCAATCTAAAGCTCATGCTCAAGGACATGAGACAAGCTGAGTTTTTCCTTGGCTTGAAATTACAGCAGCATCCTGATAGGTTGTTACTTACTCAAAAGCGTTATGTTACTGAGTTGTTGGCCAAGGCTAATCTAACTCGTATGAATCCTACTCCTACGCCTATGGTGGTTTCTCCCAAGCTGGTTGCGGATGAGAGAGTTGCCTTTACAAACATTCATTTGTATTGTAGCATTATTGGAGGGATGAAATGCGCTATCTTGATGAGCCTGATATCGCTTTTGTTGTCAATAAACTCAGTCAGCACATGAATAGGTCGTGTGAAGTACATTGGAGTGCTGTCAAGCGCATCCTCCGGTATTTGTGTGGAACTTTGGATTATGGTTTATATTTTCAACAGTCTAGAACATTTGATCTTGTTTGTTATGCTAATGCTGACTGGGCGGCATCAGTTGAAGATAGGGGTTATTGTATTTTTCTCGGTGGAAATCTCGTGTCGTGAAGCTCTAGGAAGCAGCATGTGGTGTTTAGGTCCACTTCGGAGGCCGAATATCGTAGTCTAGCCAATAATGTTTCCGAACTTGTTTCGCTTGAGCAGTTGTTGAATGAAGTTGGTGTGTGCCTTGTTGGCAAGCCAATAGTTTGGTGTGACAACTATCTACAGTCTCCATTGCCGCTAATTCTACTCATCATGCTCGGGTTAAGCATACTGAGATAGATTTGCATTTTGTTAGAGAAAGAGTTTCGGTAGGACAGTTGATGGTTAACTTTGTTCCTTTAACCGAGCAAGTTCTGACATTTTGACAAAGTCTATTCCTCCAACTCACTTTCGTCCGACGAGGCATCGCCTTGGTGTTGTTTCTTTGCTCGAGGTTCAAGAGAAGAAGAGAACCGAGAAAATGTTAGAATAGAAGGAATAAGCTGACGTGGTTGGGTTGTTAGCCAGTTGCTAGATTCTGTTTCAGCCGTTGGGCTTTGACTTGGTATATTCGGGCTATATAAAGGCCTGGTTACTTTGTAATCAATTAAGAATAAATGAAAAGTACGTATTTTTCCCAAAATCTCGTTTTACTTTCCATTGGTTTAGGTTCTGATTGTAAAGAAGTCTTTAACCGTCTTCATTACTGTTCAGTTCACGGTGGTTCTCTGGTCACCAGATTTATAGTTTCTGTTAGGCCAAATTCATAACCATAGATAAGGAGATAATGATTTTTATACTAGGGGATACTAGGCTGAGCAGCTAATTAGAAGCCGTTGATGATATATTCAGGAGAACAAAAGCATGGCGTCTTTAATTTTATTAATGAAAGCGTTTGTGATGAGATACCAGAATCATGATCTTTTGTCGAACCAGGTCGACAAGGAAGCTGACTGTTACGCCATAAATCAAGGGTTCCATGACTGCATTCTGACGACTACATGCAAGGAGCTAGAACACGACGACTATGCCCGCACTTGAAAAATACCTCCTGATCGTTGAATTTGGCCTTGAATTCAAGATCTGTGCGGTGTTTTATTTATGTCTCTCTTTTTTCCCCTTTTGCCCCTCTTGCATTTCTATCAGTAAAGAATAAGTGTATGTTATTGTATAGTTGTAAGGATATGGATCACGAGTCTACAGTAATAGTCGTTTCTCGGAAAATTATAGCAGTAAATTTATATAATTTAGATACTTTATAATTTATTTCCGTTTTTAATGTTTTATAAATTGATCATCTTTAATTAAAACTTTATAAGTTAGTCCACTATTTTAAAACTCTATATTCATTTTTAGTTATATGCTATATAAAGGCATCGGCTCTTGAACCGGGAAAAATAATTGGAGCATGTTGATTTATTTTTCCTGATGAAGATTAGTAAAGAGTAAATGTATGATCCAAGCCCATGACACTAAGGTTGTTGGTATTGTACTTGTACGAGGATTATATTGAAAATATACTTAAAAATATAAAGACAAAATATTGCATTATTTAAAATATTATACTTATGTATTAGTGTGTGCCGATATTGGTTAATATTAATTAAATAAATTAAAACAATCAAATTACATTGAATTTAAACTCAAAACACGGGGATGGATCCATGTTTGGACCCGGTTCGGATTTTGTTAAAACTTGAGCATAGTTTGAAGGGCTAGGCCGATGTATTGTTTACTTTAGTTCAACTCATAATTGGACTTGGATTAAGCAGATGGGTATTGAACATGGATTCGGTTTGGTCTTTAGAGTATGGGCCTGGATTTGAACCTTGACTTAAACGTGATCAAGAACGCATCAATAGGATAACGAACGGAACAGTCGTACCCTAAAATTTTTTGCTTCTATTGATAACATATTTTCAGCTCCTGGAATTTCTTAAATTTATCTTCTTTTAAAAATTAAAAAATTCATCTCTAATATAAAATTTTACACCCATCTCTATTGGTGTTTAAAAAATTTATAATCAAATAAATATATAAAAAATAAAATTTGGTAAAGTTTGTAGAAAATCAAAGGAGCGGCCATCTTGCTAACGTAAGGGGTGACAGCATTTTGATAGAAGAAGAAAGACCATTTTCAGCCCACATTCCAATTTTTAAAACCCCACTAAAACGTTTACTTGGAAGGAATTAGCATCCGGAAAGGCGTTTCCATTCTAATTTCAATTTCGTTAATTATTACATATTATCCTATGATTAGGCTTAACCCTACAAGAGTCAAGCCTGGCACCAATGCCTGCCTGCCTACTGTTTAATTGTTTTGGCTTTCCGTAATCTGGCTCATTTGGCTTTTAAAATACATATGTTACATGTATGCGGTATGCCCGTCTTACACTCTTAATACACTTTGTTTATGCATTCAAGATTTTCGTGGACCGTTTATCTTCCATATTTTCCATTCCATTTTATTGGCGTTTTTTAATAAAAGTATATTTTTAAAAGTTTACTTTTATCGAATCACGAGTTTTAAAGTTTTATATTCTATGATCAATCGTACTTTTCTTAAAGATCCCTAATAAGTTGTATGATTGTCAAAATCAAATCTATTATTAGGCAATCATATTTATTCAAGACGTCAATCTAGAAATAATGATGATCCTAAATTTGACATTGATATTAAGAGTCACTATTATTTTTTTTAGTCAATACTGAAAAGAGTATTCTTTCCTTCGAAATCTCTCGGTTATTTTATAAAAAAATTAGGTCAAAGAACATTGATTATCTATAACTATTTCTTAAATTACCGGTTACGATTTTCTTCTCAAATAAAAAAATAAATTGTTTATAAATTTCAAAACTCAAAAGTTATCATCAACGAACGATAATATTTAATTCATATATATTTGCATTTTCAATGAATTATATTCGTGGAAAATGTGAATGGGAATTAGGATATGCAACATGCATCCCATATGTTTGATGAAAAAATGAGCAAAACCGAGAAGATTATTAGATTCATTGAAGTAATTATGGCCCATGGGAGTTAAGAGTTGACTGGTAGACTGTTGGAACTGGATATGATTTCAAGGGTTTCGGTGGTTGTTGCTCGGAACCCTTCGGCTAACGTTGAAAATCCAATAAAAACTGTGAGGAAGGCAGCACAGCCGGGGAATGTTTAGGTTAGGGCCCCCTCCTGTTTTTTTTTTTCTTTTCCAGTTTTAAATTAACTAAATCAATGCCTTCATCATTGATTGACAAAGCTGCATTTTCTAGAATCTCCAAGTTGCAGCAGTCGCGAGCTGTAATTCTTTGCTTGGATAAACACAAAGATGATGTGAAAAAGAAAGTGAAAGAGAATCATATAAATGAATTTATAAATAAGTTTATAAATAAATTTATAAACCAGATAATAAATAAGTTTGTTGAATCGAACACATATTTATTTTAACGTTAGAAAACGAACGCTCACATAAGTGTGTATCTTTTCATCAAGAAATTGTGTAATTTTAACGTAGTAAAATTTAAAATTCAAGAAGAAATAAACTATGAATGTTGGAACATGAAAACACAAAGAACAGAGCAGATGATATTTTTGCTCAGAACCCTATAATTACTGCATATCCCTGTCCCTATAAACCCTGATTGTGTAGCGTGAACCATTTGCATTCCAAAACCAACCGTCTTTAGTGGTGTTAGCCGAAGTTTAGTTTCATTTTCATAATCCCCATCATTAGATAACAGTATGGCGACAATGTTTTGAGAATATAGTAAAATCTGATGCGTCACGTAAGCGAATTCCTGCCATTAGACGACCTCATCATGAAGCTGCTGCTCTAAAAACCAAATATTCTCTTCATTCCACACCGTCTCCATCGACGACTCCCATGCCTCCGCTGCCGCGTTTCGTATGTTATTAGGGTAGTTCGAAAGGCTTTGTGGATTGTAACAGTCTGGCAGGTCCGTGACGGAAGAGACTTGGGAGTCCGATGATAATTCGGGAAGGAGACTTGGGTCAACCTGGACCGAACCAGACTCAATTGTTATGTTGGTTATGGTGGACGGTTGACCTGACGTTGACTGTGATGAAGCACGGATCCGTTCGATCAAACGGGGGATCCAAACGTAGCGCATGGCATCCTTGAATTGTTTGCTGTTAACGTCGCATTTAAGCTGCTTGGCCTGTTTCTGGACCCTTGTTCTCCAATAGTTCTTTATTTCATTGTCTGTCCTTCCAGGCAAGTGTTGTGCAATTTTCGACCACCTTCGAAGTTAGCTAAAATTAGCTAAAATCATTCATAATTCCATCTGTTTATTGAATTTCAGGAACAAAGAAGAAGAAAAAAAAACCTGTTGCCCCAACGAGAATGGAGTTCAAGAATCAGAAGCTGCTCTTGGAGGCTGATGTTCCCTCGTTTGATTTCTGGTCGCATATAGTTCAGCCATCTCAATCTGCAGCTTTTTCCCGTTCTTCTCAATCCTGTAAACCCATTTCACATCACAATGCGCCGAACTACAAATGAAAAGCTAAAAATACTTGGGTTTCTATGAAACCATATATTAACCTGAATAGCGAGCAACAGAGTTCCAGCGACCCTCGCCATGGATATTGACGTACGTCTTAAGCACTGAGTCCTCTTCTTCAGTCCATGGACCTCTCCTTACATCCATCTCTTCTTCACTTTTTGAATTATCGTATCTGAAACTTTTCATGTAAACATCCATTTTTTTCAACTCCAAGAGAGCCAAAGATGAAAATATAAGCTAATAGAGAGAGAGAGAGAGAGAGAAAGATGTTTTGGGATTTAAATTAGTGTTGAAGTCATGGCACATAAGATGAGCTTATATAGAGGGTGGCAAAGATGGGATTAAGACTAACTTTAAAACTAAACAATAATTATTTATTGAAGAACTTAACACGACGACCCACGAGATTGATCATAGTAATCCCAACTGATTAAGTTAATAGCAGCAAATTATATACTATTTTATTGAACCCATTTGTGGGTTTTTATTTATTTTGGAATTCGACTGTCTGACTCTTCCATATCTCTTTCACGCGCAGAATTGGACAAAATATTTGAACGTGAATGGTGAACCATGAAGACCAAAGAGACAGGCAAATGGCAAGTAGGAAATTGAGGATAAAGAAAAGGTTGGTTGTGTTTGTTTATTATTTACGTGCCTAATATTTTCACTTCGCTGTTCCGATATGGTTTTGCAACATGTTAAGATACCAGTTTCCTTGAAATTTCTTTCTCGGATTCGAACGCCATTATTTTAGTTTTCTTTCCACTTAACCAACCAAATTGTAAGTGTCAAATGATCGGCCTCTTTGAGACTAAACACAAGATTTTGTATCCTGTTTTATATGACAAATGGCTTTGCAAAGGAAATTTTGTTTGCTTTTGTAATCTGTATCGAGTTAGGTGAAGTAGGCTAGTAGGAAGAATTTTAGTCTTCATAGAGCAAAGGGAAGTCAATTTCTGGTGGAGGATTATGACATGCGTAAACTGTCTTTCACTAATGAATTGAAAGCTGAAATGGAGGAAAACTGAAGCAAATTTCATATATTTTTTCTGCAAATGGTGTGCTGACAGACGGAAAAGCAGTAGTCGCCTAAGTTTTGAATATGGAACAATCCCCTCCAAGTCGATCAAATAAAATATACCATTGTTTTTTACCACAAATTGCGTTGATAAATTGATGAGATTTTGGTGTGGGTCTTCAAAATACAAGTTCAATTGAAAACCAAGTAATTGTAGTAATATAAATGTTATCTCCTTTTGACATAAGAATGGAATTAAATAGTAGAGTTCCTTTGATCAAATGTAAGGGAGAATGTCACTAAGCCATAGTTCCAAATAAATAATTTGAACTCCCCTTTCTGGATGCGTGCATGGTAAGAGTCCATCGCAATTTAAAAATCTTATATCGACTTACCAAAAGGGAGGATAAAGATCATGGTCAAAGGAAGAAAAAATCATTATAATTACATATCTTTTCTCATATTAAAAAAAGTTGCAGCAAGTGATGCCATTACTCGGCTGATATTTGACCATTAACATTGAGGAAAGAACAGTGATGTACTTGCTCATGGCATTAACTACAAGACAGCTGCCTCACTTTCAATCTCAAACAAATAAACCCAAGCCCAATAAGCAAGAGCAAGGGAAGGGACCTTCTATAGGGTTATAGGCCAGTGGACCCAGACAAAAAGAAGCAATTTAGCTGCCAACGGACTTGGTCCATAATTGGGTCAAACTTTCCATACAAATAGAAATTTAGCTGGCAAGTTTTTATTAATATAATATTAAATAGAGAGTTATTACATTCTTAAAACATATATTAAGATTCGAACTCACACATAAAATAATACGAGAATATTTAATCATTCAACTAATAATAGGTCTATTAATTTTGAAATTGCATTCTTGCTTGGCAAAAATCGAAGAAATAGAAATAGAAATAGGTTTGTGACTAATATTTTAATTTATAATTTAACCTTTTAAGAATCAACTTGAGAAACAAGCTGGGCCTTGCGGTCCACATTTTAACGTGTAAAATGACTGGATGTTGGGAGTAGACATCGTGTTCCGTGGAGTTATTGTCTTAGAAGTGGACAGATTGGTCGTTTATCATAATTTGATCACTAGCAAGATTCGGCTTGCAATTCAGAGGAGAAGGAAGCATATCAACCCGTCTGTAACTATTTATAATGTACGAGTTTTAATATATTAAAATAACCAATATTTCACATATATTCTTCCTCATGTTCAACATTCTTTTTCATCGTCTGTAACTATTTATAATGTACGAGTTTTAATACATATTTTCTCTCTTCTTTCGTATTCTCGATTTCATTTTTCTTAAAATAAATAAAACTCAAATCAAAGCTTCAACATTATCTTGATTTAATATGCAATCTCCATCGTCTAATCACCATAGGATCAATATGTGTTCTTTTTTCTCCTCTTAAGAAAATATTCTTACGTCGTCAATAATAAAATGGAGTTCGAAAATCTAAGTATAAGATAAATGTTTTTGGTTTTCTTTTCTTCATAAATTTACCCCCAAGATTAAACGAGTTAGACTCTTTACTAGGTGCAAAAAAATCAAAAGTTGGGTAGTAAAGTATTTTTTAAAATTGGATGACCAAAACAAAAGTACTATAGCAATTGAGTGACTAAATGTGTAATTTATCATTAATTTTGTGAAAATTTAATATTTTATTTATATCCTTCAAATATTAGCATATATCAATCGGGTCTTTGAAACCATTCGTTCTATCAGATGTGGGGGTATTTATAAGCATGGTTAACGGTTCACTGGTTCAACCGATTGAACCGGTTAGACCAGTCGTAAGAATCGGACGACGTCATAATTATTTAAAAAATTAAATAAAAATATCAAAAATATTTAATAAAAAATAAAAAAAATTTAGGTTGAACCGGTTCACGGTCCGGTCCGATTGGAGCGGTTCAAAGCCAGTTCGAACGGTTCCTTGCGAGTCACTAGAACCGGTTCAACCGGGTTAGAATGGACCGGACCAGGTAGCGGTTCCCTGTTGAACCGACCAGTCCGGTCTGATTTTCAAAACACTGTTTATAAGGTAAAAAAATTAAAAGGGTAAATCATTCTAGATATCAATGAACTTTAATGTTTATCTCTATTTTATCATTAACCTTTAAATCAATACAATTGCAATATTGAACTGTAGTTTTGAGTTATGATTTAATGATACCATTGGAGTCCTTAATCCATTAATAATAAGATGACATGGCGGTTTGATTCTTAAATGGTGCTGATGTGAAAATCAAAAAAAAAAAATTATTGTATTTCATCATATTTGTCATCAAAATTAAGGTTTTTTTTTCCGTTCATTTTTAGTTGTCTCCAAAAATCGTCAAATCTCATACCTTACTAGACACCGATAAACTCGTATCATCCTCATCTATCACTCCATCTATTGATTTTCTCAAAACATCTTTTAGACTCATAAAATTAAATATAAAATGATGTAATTTAAATATTTATTTTATAATAAAACTTTATATTATTAAAATATATTTACTTTTGTAAAATACATTCTTACTTAAGATGTGTTCAAATTTGAATTTAAAAGTATACTTCTAAAGTATCACTGTTCAACGTTTATTTTAAAGATATAATGAACATAATTTTAGGACGGCGTTATCAATAATGGTAAAAGGAGTCACGTTAGTGCTGAGACATTGCACCAATCAATACTATTGTTCATATTACTTAAAATCAATTTTAACTATTAAAAATAATTAAAAAAAGAAGAAGTAAAAGAAGGTAATGAATCGTGGATCAAATTGGACAATTATTAGGCTTTGATCCGACCGATAAACAATTTTTAAATACAAATATTCCGACATATGCTTCTCGTTTTGAATCATAATGTATCTTTTAGTTATGATTTCCGACTGAATTGATTTAAGGCAAAATTTTGACAGAATGGCTTCGTATATTAACAAACAAATAAAGGTTACCCCAGAAGATTCTATGCTAATTAAGGATTGAGCACAATATTATTTTTATTAACAAAGAAATTTAACTAAATCAGGACTGGAAATCGTTTACTTTATTAAAAAAAGTTCTACAGATTTTAGTTTAGTGATTGAGATGTGAGATCTATCCTATTTAATATCTAATATAGATAAAAAAAGGTTAATTAGAAGCTAAAAATATGTTTTTTTTTTTGTAAAAAAGAAAAATATACAATAACGGATTTAAGCCATCTCCAACCCTCATCTTTACTCTACAACATCTCTATCTCTACTCTAAAGATAAACATAAATTCATCTCCAACACTATCTCTACATTACCACCAACTCTACTTTATTCACAATACATAGCTATTAGTATGTTTATTTATCTAATTTCAATGTACTTTTATCTATCTTGCAATTTAATCTACTTGAATTTATTATATTATGTTTAATTTTTATTTTATTGTGTAGAAATTACAATAAAAAAACATAAAAGTTAGAATAAGAGAAAATAATGTAACGAAGAAAAGAAAAAGAAAAAGAAAATAACAAAAGAAAGTAAAAAAAAACAAAAATCATAAAAATAACAAAAAAATGTTGCGCAACTACAGTACAATTATAGATGTAGAGTATCACTGTAGTTTTTCTCTACTCTAGTGTTGAAAATGGAGATGAGTTAGAGTTGAAATTTATCTCCAAAGTGGAGATTTTCTCTACTCTAGCGATGCGCTGGAGATGGTCTTAGAAATACTTTTAAGGATTAATATATATTATTTTCGAGATCTACAATTTGATAAGGAGTTTAATGAGGCAAATTTTTTTTAAATAATGCATTGGAAAAGATAGCTCGAATAAGACTAAGTTAAAATTATTTGTTCGAATGGGATGAATAGTACCAATGGGAAACGTATGGTGTTCTATGCGATATTTTTAATTTTGGATGGGAAACACATGGATTTCCATGTGTTACCCTGATTAAGTTGTTCGAACCATGCCCAGCTATTAAGTTGCTCAAGCCATGCCCAGCTATTAAGTTGCTCAAGCCATGCCTTGTTGCACTGAAACTACAAGTTGTTCTTCCTACTACCTCGATAAAGTTACTCAAATCATGCCATGTTACTAAGTTTCTCGAACCATGCCCTGTTAGCTACTCGAACCATGTCTTGCTACCAAACTGCTCAATCCATGCCCTTCTACCCTAACACTTCAACAACTTGTAGTATCATGGTAGCAGAACATAGTTCGAGCAACTTGGTAGCAAGACATGGTTCGAGCAACTTCATCAGGGTAACAGGGCATGGTTCGAGAAACTTGGTAGCATGGTATTATTTGAGCAACTTTTTCGGGGTAACAAGAAGAACAACTTGTAGTATCATGGTAACGGAGCATGGTTCGAGCAACTTGATTAAGATAACATGGTATGGTTCAAACAACTTGTATTATCCATAAGTAAAAAAAAACCCTAAATTTAACAAACACATGGATCTTCGTGGTTTCTAATCTAAAATTAGATATATCGCAGGGACAACCATACATTTCCTATTGGTACTATAGCATTCACCCTATTCGAGCAAATAATTTTAACTCAACCTTATTCGAACTATATTTTTTTCTTAGTGCATTATTAAAAAAATTTAGCCTTAATTTAATGCATATTGTTACTATTTTTGTCTTGAACAAATTTTATATTTTAGATTTTCATTATTTATTTTTAATTTTTGACTTCATTCTTTCTTAATATGTGAGACTTAAATATTCAATTTTTATAGAAACATATTATTATTTAGGGTAAAATATACAAATAATCCTCTGACTATAAGGTGTTGCGTTGTTGAGTCACAGGTTATTAAAAATTATAAAATGATCCCTCGACTATTGGGTGTTGTTTTGTTGAGTCTCTCGACTATTAAAAGTTGAAAAATGGTCATTCAACTATGTATGTACCGAAATTGTCTCTTATTGTTAAAAAATTGGTGGTCGTCTGAGCTGAACGTTAACATGTTGACTAGGATATAATAATGATCCTAAAATTGTTTGAGTTATATTTTGTGAATGGACTCTCTTTTTACATTGTCGTAGAACTAGTGCAAGAAATATTATGTTGTTGAGCCCGTGCTTAAAAGCAACGACGATGTTTATAGACATCATTAAAATATAATTCTATAATATCCAAGCCAATATGTTGACGTACGTACAAATCAAACGACATTATTTTTTTAAGATAAAAGGATGAGTTCGGAACATATGAATAGTTGGATGACCATTTTATAACTTTTAATAGTTGAGGAAATCAATAAAATAACGTCATACAATTGAATGACCAATTTATAATTTTTAATAGTCGAGGGACCTAAGAAAGTAATGTCCTATAGCCTAGGACCATTTGTATATTGTACCTTTTTTTTATAAAGATTTGATGTGTAACTTTCTATAAAATTTGTAGAACTTTAGTTTGGCCCTTGTATTTTTAATTTTCTTTTCATTTTGGTCTATTTATGTAGTATACATTTTATTCAAATTCAACTTGCCTAAAGTTTACCAACTTCAAAAATATTGACAACAAATTAAAAAATAGACATTATTTTTTATAATAAGCAGAACGCATAATTTTATTTTAAACCTTTTTATTTAGGGTTAGTTTTTCATAATTTTATTTTAAACCTCACAATCATTCAGAAATGGAAAATCAACCTCCGAGGGTTAGTTTTTTTTTATTTTTTTTTTTTGAAAATTTTGCATTATTTTAGGTTTTTCATATTGAGATTGATGATAAGTTTACTGGTAATTTCAATAATAGATTAACCATTTCACTTAGATTTCTTATTAAATTCATTCGATTGCTGTCAATACTGCTAAACTGTTTAGCCTGTGAAGTTAGTATTTGTCTTTGTTTTGTCTTTTGGTTGAAGTAATGCAGAAGAAGAATAGTTTCGAGAATGAAAATCGCAACGCGAAATAAAAATCGCAACGTAAAACCAAAATCGCATTGCGATTTTCATTTCGCGTTGCGATTTTCATTTCGCGTTGCGATTCTCTCGTCGCGATAGTCATTTCGCGTTGCGATTCTCTCGTTGCAATAGTCATTTCCGCGTTGCGATTCTCATTATCTCGTTGCGATTTTCATTTCAACCAAAAGACAAAACAGTGTTGCAAATTTTAGTTTCAAGAATAAACTACTATTTATGTTTATTGTTTTTGGTATATCTTGACAGTGTAGTTTTTGGTATATCTAACTTGGTATGTTTATTGTTTTTGTAGAATTTTTTTTCGGCTTCATTGACATTAAGGAATAAAGTTAGCCTAGCCACTACAATTGCTTCGAAGCTTTCACCTGCACAAAGAAAATTGTTTGAAGAAACCTGCTTCGGGCCATGGCTGAGAGTACAGCATCCGGGTGGAGATGCTAATTTGACCCATTTGTGGCTTCAGACCATGACTAGCGATCTACCCGACACTATACAACGTGGTGAGGAAGAGATATGGTTTCATTTTCCACCGGCGTATACTTGTTTTGGGCGGAAAGAGTTCTGCTTAATCACTGGTCTACGATTCGGACACGATGATGTAGGCCGGTACACTCATCATATCACCCGCCCATCATGGTTATCCAGGGTTTTTCCTGATGAGTCAATAGAGAAGCCGAACTTACACGTCGACGACATGAAGAAATTGTTTAATAAGAAAGATGGTTTTACTCGGATGAATGACGTCGCTGTTGTCCGAGTATGCCTTCTACTACTTTTGTATGCCGGCTTTTTAGGCAGAGAGGCGAGACAACCTATTCCTCAGGAGCTAATATTATTGGTAGAGGACCTAAATGCATGGAATCTGTTTCCGTGGGGTTCGTAGATATGGAAAGCTACCTGGACTAAGTTGTCGTCTGCCTTTGATGACCGCAAAAGTTTGCGGGGCGATGGGTCGAAATACACTTTGTCAGGCTTTGTTTGGGCCTTTAAGGTAAGAATTTCTATATAATGTTTTCAAAATTATAATTAATTATTTAACAATTACTAATGTTTGTTATTATATTGTTTGTAGATTTGGATATTCGAGGCCTTTCCCGCCATGAAGACATATGCAATAAAAACTTCAAATGATATTCCCAGGGCTATTTCCTGGAAGAGGAAACGTCTGTTGGATTGGGAAGACTTAATACCATATGCGACAATAAATAATGTAAGTTAACACAAATACTATCATATATAAACAAGTTATTAATAGTAGACGTTTAACTTTGTTTGAGTTTTTATATTTTTAGGAGGCCAACATTCTATTAATTAGACTGACACCCACGGAGGCTGAGCTTGCCACTGATTGGTGGCAAGCTAGTCAGCGTTTTCTTGATGGCACGAATGATGAGTAGCCTCCACTTCCTCCACTTCGAGAGCCATCACCTCACCCAGAGCCATCACCTGATCGACCCGACTATACACCTCTACAACGAGAGCCATCACCTATCCAGTCACATCATCGAGCCTCTTCTCCACCATCACCTCATGATAGGCGACCGACAAAGATGCCACGACTTCTATCTCCCTGTTCTCCACCTCCACGGGATGAGTCAAGGGAGTTATGTGATGAGGTCAATGCCTTGCGTGAGGAGATCGGTACTCTACTCGATAACGATGGTGCATGGCGTGTGGAGGTGTCTACTTTACGTGGTGAGGTTGCCGCTCTACGTGAGATGGTAGTATCGTTACAGAATGAGGTTCATACTCTACGCAACGAGGTAAGTTTAAGATTTTCCATATTTAACTTGATGATAAATTTACTCGTAATTTCACTTAAATTAACCATTTCACTTAGATTGCTTAGTAAATTTATTCGGTTGCTGCCAATACTGCTAAACTGTTTATTAACACTGTGAAGTTAGTATTTGTCTTTTTTTTGTCTTTTGGTTGAAGTAAATTTATTCGGTTGCTGTCAATTCTGCTAAACTGTGTATTCTTTAACACTGTGAAGTTAGTATTTGTCTTTGTTTTGTCTTTTGGTTGAAAGTTTGAAATATATTTGTCTTTGTTTTCACTGTTTAAATATCATGTCTGTTTATTTACTGATATTTGTATTTAATTATTTAGCGGACCGATAAGGTGGATGCTTTACGTCGGAGTTTTTCTTGCACGACAGAGTTCACGCATCAGACGGCGTGCACGTGCTATTAAGTCTCCGTATACCCCAATAGTGCGAAGACACCGCAAGAAGAAGCCCGACTCGCCTGTCATCCCTCAAGAGTCCACTCCTATCGTTAAAGAGGCTCCTATCATTCCTCGAGAGTCCCCTCCCACCGTTCAAGAGGCCACTGTCATCCCTCAAGAGTCAACTCCTATCGTTGAAGAGGCCCCTATCATTCCTTGAGAGTCCCCTCCCACCGTTCAAGAGGCCACTGTCATCGTTGAAGAGGTCCCTCCCACCATTCAAGAGCCCGATTCACATGGCGTCATATGTAGGATTCTTGAGAAACCCTCTAACGTGCCGGACATGATGGATTCAAGTTGGCTCTCGTATGAGTTACCGGCCAGTACCATACTGGTATCTGAAGTGGAGAGGAAACAACTACCAGACACAACTCTGGATAACACCCTTTGGGCTAAGACCGCAGTTGATTTTTATCTACATGAGCGAAGCCAGGGGTGTTTCACTGACATATGCAAGCTCAACGATGATATCTATTTGTTGCTTGATCGGTCTTGGTGGGGCGTATTATTAGGGGTCGAAGACAATAGCTATTTCGATGGAGGGGTAAGTCTTATATTTTTCTTATATTTTAATTTGATTATTTTTTTATAAATTTATGTAAGTTACTAATATATGTCTTTTTTTGTAAAACAACATATCGATGCGTGGGTGTCACGTCTTCTAATAATTAGGAAACTTAAGGAAAATAAAAGAAATACACGATATACAATTATGCCGACGTCTTTTAACGCCGTTCACTTGAAGAATCAACGAGATGAATCATTTGCGTTGGGCAATGGACAAGCTAAACTTTATCCTGCATGGTAGGAGGTCGATAAGGTTAGTGTTTATTTTAGATTGAGTTTAAAGGTATTCATAAATAAGTGCGCAAATGAATGAATTATTACTTATGATTGCAGGTGTTTATCCCTGTTTTGAAACGTAACCATTGGCTTCTCGTCGAGCTTCAGATCCCATCCCTTAAGGCAATAGTATATGACAGCATGATAAATTACATATCATTGGCTGATTTAAGAGATATTATTAAGGGATGGAGCTCTTATTTGGCTAAATTCTTGGATGCGATAAATTATTGGACTCATTCTGGAAACAAGAAGCCAAAGAAGCTCAATATTACAGTTAGCAGAGACGAGACCGCACCACAACAAACGAAAGGACCCAGAGGGGATTGTGGTCCTCTCGTATGCTTGGCGTTGGACCGTTTGATCACAGGAAGTATAAAGTATCTACCTCCCACCGATATAGATAGAGCTGCAGTAGGCTTGTGGTTTCGACATTATATGGCTAGATCGATATATACGAGACGCTGCCTACCTGTATCCGCGTTATAAAAATGTCCATAAACAATTGGTATGTTTATAGGCTTGTGGTTTGAAAATGTTTGGTTAAGTACCTAGAATTCAATAATTTGCTGTTTGTAGGTTTTAGATGTGTAGAAAGTGTTGTTTGAGCAAATGTTTGGTTTATGCAGGTTAATCTCAGAAGTGAGCTGCGTGAAAATGATGTATGGATGCAAAAGTTGATTCAATAGTAGAAGTGTTATTTTCTCTAATAATTATTGCTTATTTTTTGATTGTTTAATTGATTTGTAAAAGGTGATTTGTAAAAGTTGATTTGTTTAATTGATGTTAACATAATTCTTATTTGTGCTTGTTTAATTGATTGAAATATAATGGTTGATTTTGTTGATTTCAATCTGCATTATGTTGAAGGCAAAAAGTACTATCGCAATGCGAAATGAAAATCGCAACGAGAGAATTGCAACGCGAAATGAAAATCGCAACGAGAGAATCGCAACACGAAATTAAATTCGCGTTGCGATTTTCATTTCGCATTGCGATTCCCTCGTTGCGATTTTCATTTCGCATTGCGAAATTAGCGTTGCGATTTTCATTTCGCATTGCGATTCTCTCGTTGCGATTTTCATTTCGCATTGCGATAGTAATTTCCGCGTTGCGATAGACATTAAGATGATTGCCTATTAAGTGATAACAACTGAACAGATCATAGCAATTTTCAAACTCAAGTTACTAATACATGCCTAACTGAAAATGTTAAAAGTTCACACATAAAATCTACATAATACAACGTTTGCATTTAAAAATCACCTAAGTTAACAGTCCCAAAAGGTGAAGCCAGTTGTGATTGGGATTTTAAAGATGATTGCGATTTTGATTGCCTTTTTCTTGACACCATATGAGCTTTGGATTTTGATGATGATCCATATTTTGGTAGAGGAAAAGATGATTGTGATGGCACTGGTGATCCACATGTCAACCTTGTATGACCACTTTCCTTGCACCGACTACATGTCGATCTCTTCTTCTCTTCACCCTTAGACGGTATACGATCTTGACTTTTTGGTCGGCCAGGTAGCCTTCTGTCCATGGCTGGTGGCAAAACTGTTTGTAAGTTATCTGGTATGTCCCACTCAGAAGGATGTGGAATAGGGTAGACAATCTCGGCATAAGTCTGTCGATATACTTCTGTAGTGTAGCAATCCATAGCGTATGTGCTTGAATCATCTTGGTTTAGATGAAGAGCAACTTTTATAACATGGCCACACGGATAACCAGATGTTTGCCATTTCATACAACTACACGTCCTTTCATTTAGATCGACAAGCCCATTTAAGTTATTATTCAGTACTTCAAACAAAGTGTTTGAACATGGTTCAACTCTCCATGACGTTGACTTCACAACACGTTTCGTTATCTTTTTTTCAGTCCATGGTGTAACACGATGTTATAATGTTCCTGTAAATTTAAATAAATAATACTTAGTAAAATATATGATAAGTTACGAATTCAAAGAAATAATACCTGCATGGTTTCTTTTCTTGTAGTACCACTGTTGAATAGAGGCTCGAAAAAACTCAATTAACATAGTAATGGGTAATTTCTGGGAATGACGACTTAGAGCGTTGATTGATTCTGCACTATTAGATGTCATGAAACCATATCTTGCTCCAAGTTGATGTACTCTTGACCATCTTTCAAACCCGACATCTTCTAGTGTTTGAGCACACTGAGGCAAAACACGTCTTAAACAGTTTATATGCTTATTGAAATCCACTTCCCGATAAGCTTTTACAGCCTTCCAGTATGTCCAATTGTGCTTTTTTATACCAGCAGACCTTGATTTTAGATTTCTATACAAATGAACACCACAAAGTCCATGGAAAGCATCTGGGAAACACCTTCTAACAGCGTTGTCAATTGAGTTTGCCCTATCGGATATGATTTTCAGATTGCTAATAGGACCTATACAATCCCTAAGATGCCCCATAAACCATGTCCATGAATCAGAGGTTTCAGATTTACCAACCCCGTAAGCTATTGGCAATATCCCATTGTTAGCATCCATGGCTACTGCTAATAAGTTTACTCCAAGGTATCGACCTTTCAAATGTGCTCCGTCAACTATAATAACTGGGCGCATGCAAGTAATAAACGAACGAATCTACAAAATAATATACACAAGAAATATAATCATTTAAATGTGAAATGCATGTAACTAACAGAAATGAGTCAACAGAATTATATTGATTTACTAACCGCAGCACCAATGGCGATAAACAGCAACTCAAAGCGTCCATCTCTATCTGTTTTGATATGAGTTACTGACCCAGGATTTTTCAACTTTAAATTGTTACAATAAGCCGGCAGTTGGGCAAACGATGCTTCTGGCGACCCCTCAACAATTCCAAGGCATAACATTTGGCTCTCCAAGCTTGAGAATATGATATACTAATCTTGAACCGAGCATTCATGTCAGTCATAATTTCATGTCCCCGATATACCCTGCCATTCAAAAACATTAACTCAGCCAGAAAACCACCCAACACCTTTTTGTTTACCTGTCTATGGTTAGGAAAAACTTGGGTTCTTGAACATGTATGTTTATCAATAAAAGTCCTAACTTGAAATATTTCGCAATCTTTTATCCTCTTTGCAATCATACGCCACGTACAGTTTTTGTCAATCATACACCTTGTTTCGAAACGATCTTTGCTTGATTTGTTAACTTTTAGTTGATAGCCATCTTCCACACATTTCGTATACAAAGCTATCTTCAAGTCTTCCTTTGTATCAAAACAATCATCTTTCTTGATACGAATAACTTTTGTGTAACAATCAACTGCTTTCTTTACCAACTCTTTTTCCGGTATCTGAAGTAATTCTGGCATATTCCAGTTATACTCCCGTGGAATTTTCTTTTCTTCGGGGACTTTTTCTTCTTCTTTTTCTTCTTCAGGATTATATGAATTACAGAATGGATGTTCAACATGTTCATTCACAGCCTCCACTTCCTCCTCATTATCATCAACAACATCTTCCTCGGCAACGGTTGTTTCATCATCAAAATTCGGGTATTGACCAATATCAAAATCATTACACGCAGGGTCTGTTTCTTCTTCTGAAACATCATCAAAATCCGAGTATTGACCAATATCAAAGTCCGGGTATTGACCAAGATCAAATTTCGAATACTGACTAGTACTCACAATTTTTTCTCTTGGCTCATCATCGTCTAATTGGTCAATACGAAAACCGGAATTTGGTGCTGAAAGTTGATTGGGATTTGGATTAGAGAAAGGTTGTGGGTTTTGAGAAAAACTTAGTTGATTACTACCCGCCACTGACCCAACAATACTACTTCTAGGTTCAACACCATACAATGTAACATCATCACTTGAAACACTAATGTAAGCAATGAATCGTTCAACATCTTCATTGTCGGTTAACAAATAAACTTTACCATTCCTCTGATAAGATAGCCTAAATCCACTTAGGGGCTCTAAATTCAATTTCTTTGAAACACGTAACATTAGAGTTTCATAAGTTAACTTTTTTAATGACAGTTTTAGTTGAAGATTCATGGGTAAAGGCATATATTGTAAAACACCATGAACATTATCTCATGACCCTCCAAAACACAAATCTATCCAAACATGATCAATATTAGATGATTTCATGGTTGTAAATTAATTTACTAAACAAACGAGCTACGAAACTAAGACTTGTTGCCGGATGGGGAAGGATGTAGGAACGGATATAGGAACGGATGTCGCCGGAGAGAGTGATAGATGGAGATGGAATGAGTTGCGATTTAGGGATTTAGGTTATAATTTGTTGCTTCTGCGTAGATATATACACAAAACATTTGTGTTGCGAAACTAAAACCTATTGCGAACTTTGAAAATTGCATTGCGATTCTGTATTATCTCGTTGCGAAAGTAAGTATCGCGTTACGATTTTCCTAATTCGCAATGCGAATAAGTAAATCGCAATGCGAATTTGAAAAATCGCAATGCGATACTGACTATCGCAACGAGATAATACAAAATCGCAACGAGATTCTGACTTTCGCAACGAGATTCTGAAAATCGCAATCATCTTCAAAATCCCAATCACAACCGGCTTCACCTTTTGGGACTGTTAACTTAGGTGATTTTTAAATGCAAACGTTGTATTATGTGTATTTTATGTGTGCACTTTTTACATTTTCAGTTAGGCATGTATTAGTAACTTGAGTTTGAACATTGCTATGATCTGTTCAGTTGTTATCACTTATTAGACATTCATTTGACTATCGCAACGGGGAAATCGCAACGCGAAAATGGCTATCGCAATTCGAAATGAAAAATCGCAACGCGAAAATGGCTATCGCAACTAGAAAATCGCAATGCGAAATGAAAATCACATTGCGATTTTGTCGTTGCGATTTTCATTTCGCATTGCGATTTTCTCGTTACGATAGTCAGTTTCATGTTGCGATAGTCTGTTTTGCCTTCAACATAATGCAGATTGAAAATCAACAAATCAACTATTACATTTCAATCAATTAAACAAGCACAAATAAGAATTATGTACACATCAATTAAACAAATCAACATTTACAAATCATCTTTTACAAATCAATTAAACAATCAAAAAATAATAATAATTCTTATTTCTTCATAAATAATTGAATCAATGAATCAACAACTTTGTGACCCCGTACATCCATTTCACGCAGCTCACTTAAGGATTAACCTGCAGAAACCAAACATTTGCTCAAACAAGACTTCCTACACATCTAAAACCTACAAACAGCAAATTATTGAATTCTAGGTACTTAACCAAACATTTTCAAACCAAAAGGAGTATATATGTTAACAAAACTTGCATTTGACTTACCAATTAATAATGGACACTTTCATAAGGCGGATGCAGGTAGGCAGCGTCTCGAATATATTGCTCTAGCCATATAATGCCGAAACCACAAGCCTACTGCAGCTCTATCTCTATCGGTGAGAGGTAGAAACTCTGTGATTCCCGTCGTCAAACGCGCCAAGCACAAGCATACGAGAGGACCACAATCCCCTCTGGCTCCCGACGATTGTTGTGGCGCGGTCTCGTCTCTGACAACTGTGACATTGAACTTCTTTGGCTTCTTGTGTCCAGAATGAGTCCAATAATTAATCCCATCCAAGAATTTAGCCAAATGAGAGCTCCATCCCTTGATCATATCTCTCAAATCAGACAGTGATATGTAATTTATCATGCTGTCATACACTATTATCTTCAGGGATGGGAGCTGAAGTTGGACGAGAAGCCAATGACGACGTTCCAAAACAGGGATAAACACCTGCAATCATAAGTAATAATTCATTTATTTGCGCACTTATTTATGAACACCTTTAAAAAATTTAAAAAATAAACACTAACTTTATCGACCTCCCACCATGCAGGATAAAGTTTAGCTTGTCCATTGCCCAACGAAAATGATTCATCTCGTTGATTCTTCAAGTGAACTGCGTGAAAAGCCGCCGGCATTATTGTATATCGCGAATTTTTTTTATTTTTCCTAAGCTTCCTTATTATTAGTAGACGTGACACCCACGCATCGATATGTTATTTTACAAAAAAATACATATATTAGTGAATTATATTAATTTTTAAAAAAATTAATCAAAATCATATATAAGACAAATATAAGACTTACCTCCCCATCGAAATAGCCACTGTCTTCAACCCCTAATAGCACACCCCACCAAGACCGATCAAGCAACAAAAACATTTCATCGTTGAGTTTGCTTATGTCAGTGTAACACCCTTGGCTCCGCTCATGTAGATAAAAATCAACTGCGGTCTTAGCCCAAAGGGTATTATCCACAATTGTTTCCGGTAGTTGTCTCCTCTCCACTTCAGATACCGGAAGGGTACTAGCCGGTAACTCATACGAGAGCCAACTCTCATCCATCATGTCCGGAACCGGTGGGGGTTTCTCAATACTTCGATATATTACCCCATGTGAATCGGACTCTGGAATGGTGGGAGGGACCTCTTCAACGATGATAGTGGCCTCTTGAACGGTGGGGGGGACTCTTGAGGGAGGATAGGGGCCTCTTGAACGATTGGAGGGGACTCTTGAGGGATGACAGGTGAGTCGGGCTTCTTCTTGCGGAGTCTTCGCACCATTGGGGTGAACGGAGACGTAATAGCACGTCCACGCCGTCTGATGCATGAACTCCATCGTGCAAGAAAAACCCGACGTAAAGCATCCACCTTATCGGGCCGCTAAAAAAAATTAATACATAAATCAGTAAATAAACAGACATGATATTAAACAAAGACAAATATGTTTCAAACTAGCATTGTATTCACCCAAGTCATTATTCTATCATAGTTCACAAAATGCTCAGATAACATTCCAGAAGTAAGCACTTATATAAACATTTAAAAGGACAACATATATAAACATTCCAGAAGAAGAATAGTTTACTTTCGCAACACGAAACTTAAAATCGCAACGCGAAAATGACTATCGCAACGCGGAAATGGCTATCGCAATGCGAAATGAAAATCGCAACGACAAAATCGCAACGCGAAACACAAATCGCATTGCGATTTCGCGTTGCGATTTTGTCGTTGCGATTTTCATTTCGCATTGCGATAGCCATTTCAGCGTTGCGATAGTCATTTTCGTGTTGCGAAAGTAAACTATTCTTCTTCTGCAAATTGAAACTTGAATGGATTGCATTACTTCAACCAAAAGACAAAAACAAAACCAAAAACAAATACTAACAAAAACAGTTTAGCAGTATTGGTAGCAACCGAATGAATTACGAGTATGAAAAATCTTAAACTTACCTCGTTGCGTAGAGTATGAACCTCATTCTGCAACGATGTTACCATCTCACGTAGAGCGGCTACCTCACCGCGTAATGTAGACACCTCAACACGCCATGCACCATCGTCTTTGCGTAAAGTACCGACCTCCTCACGCAAGGCATTAACCTCATCACGTAACTCCCCTAACTCATCCCGTTGAGGTGGAGGTGGAGAACAGGGAGATAAACGTCGTGGCATCTTTGCCGGTCGCCTATATTGCGGTGATGGTGGAGAAGAGGCTCGATGATGTGACAGAATAGGCGATGGTTGTCGTTATGGAGGTGTATAGTCGGGTCGATCAGATGATGGCTCTGGGTGAGGTGATAGCTCTGGGCGAGGTGATGGCTCCTGAAGTGGAGGCTGCTCATCAACCGTTCCATCAAAAAAACGCTTACTAGCTTGCCACCAATCAGTGGCAAGCTCAGCTTCCGTGGGTGTCATCCTCTGTAGAGGAGTGTTGGCCTCTTAACAATATAAAAGCTCAAACAAAGTTAAACGTGTACTAGTAATAACTTGTTTATAAACATATGGTAGTATTTATGTTAACTTACATTATTTATTGTCGTATACTGTAGTAAATCTTCCCATTGCAAGGTCCGTTTCCTCTTCCAGGAAATAGCCCTGGGAATATCATTTGAAGTTTTTATTGCATATGTCTTCATGGCGGGAAAGGCCTCAAATATCCAAATCTACAAACAATATAATAACAAACATTAGTAATTGTTAAATAATTACTTATAATTTTGGAAACATTATATAAAAATTCTTACCTTAAAGGCCCAAATAAAGCCTGTCAAAGTGTATTTGGAACCATCGCCATGCAAACTTTTTCGATCATCCAAGGCAGACGATAACTTATTCCATGTAGCTTTCCATAAATACGAGCCCCACAGAAACAAGTTCCACGCATTTAGGTCTTCTACCAATTTGATTAGATCATTTGGAATAGGTTGTCTGGCCTCTCTGCCTAAAAAGCCGGCATGCAAAAGAATTAGAAGGCATACTCAGACAACGTCGATGTCATCCATCCGAGTAAAACCATCTTTCTTATTCAACAATCTTGTCAGGTCTTCTACGTGTAGATTCGACCTCTCCAGCTCAAGAAAAACCCGGGATAGCCATGATGGGCGGGTAATGTGTCTAGTGTACCGACCTACATCATCGTGTCCGAAGCGTAGACCGGTGATTAAACAAAACTCCTCCCGCCCAAAACACGTATACGCTGGTGGAAAATCAAACCATATCTCTTCATCACGACGTTGTATAGTCTCTGGTAGATCGCTAGTCATGGTTTGAAGAAACAAGTGTGTCAACATCGCATCTCCACCGGGATATTGTACTTTCAGCCATGGCCCGAAGCATGTATCCTCAAACATTTTTCTTTGTGCAGGTGAAAGCTTCGACGCAATTGTTTTGGCCAGGCTAACTTTATTTCTTAAGGTCAATTGAGCCAAATAAAAGTTCTACAAAAACAATAAACATACTAAGTTAGATATACCAAAAACTACACTGTGAAGATATACCAAAAACAATAATAAACATAAAGAGTAGTAGTTTATTCTTCAAACTTAAATTTGCAACATTGTGAATTTCGTATTTGTCTTTGTTTTTTGGTTGAAGTAATGCAATTCATTCAAGTTTCAATTTGCAGAAGAAGAATAGTTTCTGAAAATGAAAATCGCAACACGAAAATGACTATCGCAACGCGAATTTGACTATCGCAACGAGAGAATCGCAACGCGAAACTAAAATCGCGTTGCGATTTGCATTTCGCGTTGCGATTCTCGGTTGATTTAATAAGCAATCTAAGTGAAATGGTTAATCTATTATTGAAATTACCAGTAAACTTATCATCAATTTCAATATGAAAAACCTAATAATAATGCAAAAATTTCAAAAAGAAAATAATTAAAAAAACTAACCCTCGTTGGTTGATTTGGTTGATTTTCCATTTCTGATTGTGAGGGTGGCTCTGAGAGATGGAGATAGACGGATTTCGCCGGAGATGGGGACGGATTTCGTCGGAGATGGGTGAGAGAGTGAGAGATGGAGATGGGACTGAGTTGTGATTTTAGGTTTTAGGTTATGAGTTGCGATTACGGGATATACTGTGGACGGTTCAGTGTTCCAATATATTAATATTCGTGTTTAGAATTTAAAAATAAAATACTTGGCCAGGATACTAATGGCGCTTTGAAAATCGCATTGCGATTATGTATTATCGCATTGCGAAAGTCAGAATCGCGTTGCGAAAGTCAGTATCTCGTTGCGATTTTGTATTATCGCATTGCGATAGTAAGTATCGCATTGCGATAGTCAGTATCGCATTGCGATTTTCCCAATTCGCGTTGCGATTTACTTATTCGCATTGCGAATTGGGAAAATCGCAACGACACTGTAGACCATCGCAACGCGATTTTCAACTATCGCAACGCGAAATGCAACGCGAATTTGCGATAATGGAGATCGCGTTGCGAATTAGCGATCGCATTACGATTTTGTTGGTCATTTTGGCAAATCCGGAAAAAGTTGGTTAAAATCGTATATTATATGGGGATTTTGGTCACTGAGGCGATTTTCTCAAATTTTAATTCCCTCTCCTGCTGAAATTGTACGTTGTAAAAATTATGCCTTATAGTGTTGGCCTTAAGCCCAGTAACTAGAGCTGTAAATGAGATAAGAAAGATCGCGAGCTACTCGAGATCGACTCGGTCAAGGCTCGATAAATACTCAGATTGAATGGACTCGACTCGAATTCTTAACGAGCCGAAATGAGCTACTTGATACTCGACTCGAAAAGCTCGTGAGCAGCTCGAAAATATAATATATTAATATTTTTTAAAAAAAAATAAATTATTAATAATATTAATATTTATGTGTTGATTTTTTTAAAAAAAAATACAATAACACTTTCATGTATTTAAGGTTCATGTTCGAATTTGAGTTTAAAGCTTCAATTTAGTTAAGTTTAAGATTTTTTTTCTCTTTATTTCGAGTTTTTTCGAGCTGCTCACGAGCTTCAGTTAAAGATTTCGAGTTCGAGTTGAGCTTAAAAATTTTAAGCTCGCGAGTTTTATAGTCGAATCGAGCTCCATTTCAAAGTTTTCGAGTCGAGTCGAGCTCAGTAATACTCGAACTCAACTTGACTCGTTTACACCCTTACCGATAACGAAGCATGGTTGGTTGCACTTGTCTTTTATAATTTATTGTCAAGAATTTCGTTTTCCATATGTATCAGAAAAGTAAGATTTAGATTGCTCATTTTTTGCCATCAATTTATTAATAATTATGTAACTAAATAAAAACGTATCCACTAATCCTGGATTTGTGATTGAATCCGTATGACCACGACCATTCAAACTCATTTATTTACCATCATTTCGATTTAAATTTAAGGCACAAATCCGTGACCCACACTTAACCAAACATACAAGGACCTTCTAGCGTCTTCCTTTGCAATTTAAGGCACACATTCCACATCACCGGACCCGTGATTAAATATTGGGTAAACTACACGTTTAGTATATTATCACTTTTGTTCCATTTAAGATCATACTTAACATTATGTTTTGATTTTATTTTGGTTTCGTCATTAAAAAATTAATAGATTTGATGACATTATAATTTTTAAAAGTTTTCAATGTTGACATGACTAGGGATGGCAAACGGGTACAATTTTATAGATTTCGTATCGTACCTACTCTAATTGATGCGGGGATGGGTATAACTTTAGTAGGTAGTGGGCGGGTGTGGATTTAGAAAGTGTACCCGTCGCGGGAAGTGGGCGGGTGATGGGTTTGAGACTTTACTCGCCCCGCCTCCGCCCGCCCCATATTCGTCAGCCCCACGTCCTCCCGCAAACTAAATACCCATTAAATTTTGGACCATTATGAATTTAGGTATAATTTTAGAGGCTAATTCTTAATATTGTATAAGATATAACTTATAATTTAACTAAATATTAGGTATAATTTTAGAGAATAATATTATGCTTCTTAATGGTCGTGTTTGTTTTATGTTCGTTGCTTATGTATAACTTAAGGTTACTGTCAGGCGGGTCTAGTCGGGTACGTCTCCAATTGGGTAATGGGTGTGGGGATGAATTTGAGAATTTACCCGCGTGGGCGGGTGTGAATTTGAAAAATTTTACCCATAATGAGTGGTGGATTTGAAAAATATTAGATGAGTATAGGGACAGAGGATAGGATATCCACACCCGACCCACTCGTTTGCCATCCCTAGACATGATATTACCTTATAGACACGTCAATGTCACCATTGATTTTTTAACAATGGATGACCAAAATGAAACAAAAATATAATGTTAGATATAATTTTGAACAAAAATTAATTGAGTGACACGAATGGAACAATAATGATAATAGGTGTACTAAACATGTAGTTTGCCCAAATATATTTTGCATTACTGTCTGAGCTTTCTATTTAAATTTTAAACAACTGCCACCATCCCCTTCTGTTAACAAAGAAAGAAAAAAACATCGCCTTAAGAGCTCTCTTCAGTTCTAATTTATAGTTCTCCTCCTCACAGTTTCTCTCCTTCCATTAAGCTTCATTTTCATGCCTCCTGAATTGGTTCCATCCGCTGATAAAACCAACGTTTTCGCTAAACCGGTCACCTTGCGCAACCGTGCTTACGTCACTTTCTTGGCCGGAAATGGGGACTACGTGAAAGGCGTCGTAGGGTTAGCTAATGGGTTAAGGAAGGTGAAAGCGGCGTACCCTTTAGCTCTGGCTTACTACGTAATCAATTATTCCAAGCTCCGTATTTGGGAGGTACCTCTGTTTGCTACCATCAAACCTGGTAACACGTGTCGTCCTCCCATGCATGTGACATGTACTTATGTTTTAATGTGCTGCTTGCAGTTTGTGGAGTACAGTAAGATGATATACCTTGACGGCGACATTCAGGTGTACGACAACATCGATCGCTTGTTCGATTTGGCCGACGGGAATTTCTACGTAGTAATGGACTGTTTCTGTGAGAAAACATGGAGCCACACACCACAATACAAGATCGGGTACTGCCAACAGTGTCCCGACAAGGTGAAGTGGCCTGCCAAGTTGGGCAATCCTCCTCCTCTTTACTTCAATGACGGAATGTTCGTGTTCGAGCCCAGCCTTACGAACTATGAATCTCTGTTGAAGACTCTGGAAATCACAATCCCAACCCCATTCGCGGAGCAGGACTTTTTGAACATGTTCTTTAAGGACATTTACAAGCCAATTCCTTTGATTTACAACCGTGTTCTTTCCATGTTACGGCGTCATCCCGAGAATGTGGAGCTTGAAAAAGTTAAAGTTGTTCACTATTGTGCAGCGGAGAGTAGCATTTTTTTTGGGGGGGGGGGGGTTTAATGTTGGATTATGTGTTGATTGCTGATGGTGTTGTTGGATTAAGCAGGGATCAAAGCCTTGGAGGTATGCAGGGAAAGAAGACATCAAGATGCTTGATCAGAAATGGTGGGACATTTACAACGACGACTCACTTGATTTCAAGGAACCCACCGTTGGTGAAGCAGAGACGGAGCCCGTTAATCTGCAACCCTTCCTGGTTGCTCTCTCAGAAGCCGGTTTTGTTAGGAAATAAACGAGTAACAAGTAATTTTCCTATAACCAGATTAGTGAGAATACAAAATAAAAGCGGAAAAATAATACTCAAAAAATTGATAACGGAGTTCAGCCAATTGTGCTTACGTCTCCGGACTACTGCAGATCTTTTACTAAAGAAAAAAAATTACAGGTGTTTACAAAACACACTTGAGAGATAACTGGAAGATTTTGGGATGATTTTGAAGCTAAATGAGCTAGGGTATTTATAGTTGAAGCTTAAGGACTAATCTTATAAATACCCTAAAGAGTGCAATGGCTAAAAAATAATTAACCCAATTTTAATTTCAATAAAATATTGGGGCACCGAATTCGGTGCCCCTTTTGCTGAAAACTCTAGCCTTTTATTGAAAAAAACATAGGCGGTGCCCCCCTTGTCAGCCGCAATTCTTGACTTCTCCAACAATCTCCCACTTGAAGATTGATTTTAATCTGTCTTCACACCTCGATCAATGCAGCAACATTTCTGGTCTTGTTACTCTAGCATGCCAACTAAAGCTGAACACAGCTTCAGTTTGTCCGTGGTCACCGTCTTTGTCAACATGTCTGCCGGATTTTGAGCTCCACTAATCTTTTCAAGTTTCAAAATCCCATCTTCCAGAAGAGACCGGATAAAATGATATCTCAATTGTATATGCTTTGTCCTGAAATGAAAAGACGGATTCTTTGCTAGATGGATAGCACTTTGACTATCGCAGTACAAGACATTATTTTCTTGTTTCTTGCCTAACTCTTCCAAGAAACTTTGGAGTCAGACCATCTCTTTGCTGGCTTCCGTAACAGCGACATATTCTGCTTCAGTTGTGGAGAGAGCAACTATCTTCTGTAGTTGAGAAACCCAACTCATTGCAGTTCCTCCTAGAGTATAGACATACCATGTAGTGCTCTTTCTGATGTCAATATTTCCGGCTAAGTCAGCATCTACATAGTCTGTCAGTATAGTATCTCCACCTTTGAAACAAAGTGCTTTGTTTGTAGTACCCCGCAGATATCTGAGGATCCATTTGACTGCTTCCCAGTGTATTTTGACCGGATTATTCATGTACCTGCTAACAGCTCCCACTGCATGAGCAATATATGGTCTAGTACAAACCATGGCATACATCAGACTTCCAATTGCTGAGGCATACGACACTTTTACCATGTGTGCACGTTCTTCCTCCGTCTTTGGTGACTGTTCTTTGGAGAGTCTAAAATGAACACCTAAAAGTGTACTTACTGGTTTAGCATCTTGCATGTTGAATCTGGAGAGTACTTTGTTGATGTACTCAGCTTGTGATAACATCAAAGTCCCCGACTTTATGTCTCTCTTGATCCTCATCCCAAGAATCTGCTTTGCAGCGCTCAGATCTTTCATTGCAAACTGCTTCGACAATTTTTGCTTCAAGTTTATAATCTCTTGCATGTCTGAGCCTGCAACGAGCATGTCATCAACATACAACAATAAAATAATGAAGCTGTTGTCGAACCTCTTGATGTAGCAACAATGATCTGCTTGGCATATGGTAAAACCACTGCTACTCATGAAACTATCGAACTTCTTGTACCACTGTCTAGGAGCTTGTTTTAAACCATACAAGCTCTTCTTCAACCTGCATACAAGGTTTTTCTTGCATGCCTCTATGAAGCCTTCTGGCTACCTCATATAGATTTCTTCCTCCAAATCACCATGAAGGAAAGCTGTCTTTACATCTAACTGCTCAAGATGTAAATTCTCTGCAGCTACAATTTTTAACACCAGTCTGATTGTAAACGAGTAACAAATAATTTCCCTATAGCCAGATTAGTGAGAATACAAAATAAAAGTGGAAAAATAATACTCGAAAAATTTATAACAGAGTTCAGCCAATTGTGCTTACGTCTCTGGACTGCTACAGATCTTTTACTAAAGAAAAAAAATTACAGGTGTTTACAAAACACACTTGAGAGATAACTGGAAGATTTTGGGATGATTTTGAAACTAAATGAGCCAGGGTATTTATAGTTGAAGCTTAAGGACTAATCTTGTAAATACCCAAAAGAGTGCAGTGGCTAAAAAATAATTAACCCAAATTTAATTTCAATAAAATATTGGGGCACCGAATTCGGTGCCCCTTTTGCTGAAAACTCTAGCCTTTTATTGAAAAAAACATAGGCGGTGCCCCATGTCAGCCTCAATTCTTGACTTCTCCAACAGGTTCAGTCCACTTCGTGGCTGCTCCATCGGCGGCGTAAATATGGCCGGCTCTCTTTTATAACGACGATAAAAATAGCCTCAAGTTGTAAAAAAAGTATTATTGTCAGAATCGGGAAAGGTTGTTCTCGAAGAGAGGTTGAAGGATTGTTAAAATCTTCTAGGTTTGTTTCAATTATTAATTACTATGTTTCTTTTTTTCTTTTGGGTTGATGAAAGTTGAGTGCCAACTTGACGTGTGGGGTCAAGATTTGGATGGTATGATGAAGATTCATAAGTAAAGATATATATTGTAAAACACATCAACATTATCTCATGACCCTCCATAACACGAATTATCCAAACTTGATCAGCATTAGATGATTTTATTATACAAATGGTAAATAAAGTAATTTACTAAACAAACAAGCTATAAATTAGATATTATCACTAACTTAGAGAAAAATATACCTTTGTTAAGTTGATACTTGATAATTTGGGAGAGAAATCATTGAAAAATTATATAGAAATAAAATTATGTTGAAAAGATTAGAGATGAGGACGGATGTCGTCGGAATTGAGACTGATGTCGCCGGAGAGAGTGAGAGATAGAGATGGACTGAGTTGTGATTTAGGGGGTTAGGTTATGAGTTGTTACTACTACTTAGTTTATATACCCAAAATATTTGTGTTGCGAAATTAAAAGCTGAGTTGCGAAATTTAAATTCGCGTTGCAAAAACGAAATTCGTGTTGCGAAATTTAAACCCGCGTTGCGAATTAGAAAATCTTGTTGCGAAAAGGAAACTCGTGTTGCGAATTTAAAAATCGAGTTGCGAAAAAGAAATTCGTGTTGCGAAATTGTCAAATTCGAGTTGCGAATTCGGAAATTGTGTTGCGAAATTAGCTTTCGTGTTGCGAATTTAAAATTGAGTTAGGAATTCGTTGGTTATTTTTGGAAATCCAAAAAAAGTTAGTTAAAATCGTATATTATAAGGTGTTTTCGGTCACTCAAGTTATTTTATCTTTCACAAAAGAATCTTGTGTCAGTGGAAATTGGGAATTGTAATCTTAATTTTGCAGCAATTGTTACATGAGTATATAAAATAAGATGGTAGAGGTGAATATTTGATTGAATCTAGCTGTATATTTATAAATTTTAAGATAATAGTTTATATCTATCAAAAATAAAAAAATTTACATTCTTTTTCTCACATTTTAATTAATTCGGATTGATTTGCATCGTACATAGAGTTTTTTACATACATAAAATATATAAACTTGAAACATTGATCAAACGATATCATGTTGCTTACCATTTAAACTCATCTATGTTGACCAAAAAAAAGTACTTCAAGAGTTAGATCAATAATTCAATAATAAAATTAATTACCACAAGATGATAAATCTACCCTAAAAGTAGAAAAATTATATTAGTAAAATTGAAACATGTTACAAAAAAAATATTCAATAATTTTCATAAAAACAAGAAAATCTATTAAATAGAAATAATTAAAAAGTTTATATATACAAAATAGATATGTGAAATAACTTTTGAAGGGATATAATAAAGAAGAAAAAGAGAAAGTGAAGGTGTAGTACCCTCGTAATTTTTATGTTAAAATTAGAAGTTGTCGTGTTTTATAAAATTTCAAATTTTAGGCTTTTTATAAATTTTATTTCGTAATATTCAAGCTCTTGTTGACTTGATTAGTAGATCATTTGAACTTCTTCCACCCTCTTCTAAAATCCTTTTTTACCCTTCCCTACTCCTCCACTTTTAAGCCTAAAGCTTTACTAAATGCTTCAACTTTATGTAGTTATCCTGTCATCCAGTTGTAAGAAGATAAGTTTCTTCTTGAAATTTGGGAGTTAATTGAAAGAACCAAATTGAATTTAAATCTGAAATTCCGAGGACTAATTTGAATAAATATCAAAACTGGTGGCTTAATGGAAAACTTTGCCAGATTAGGGACCTTATTGAATGTGGATGAATATTAGAAGTTCACTCTGAGAGCTTTAAACCTCTGCAGGGACGAGTGGTATAATTTTCTATTTTGGGTAGCAAGCTGAAAAGAAAGAAAAACGTGTAAACAGGGAAGGCTGGCCTCTGGCAACCCTGGACTGGAGGCTCAATTTGTAATCAAATGGATTTTGTGTTGTTTTTGCATTTAAGTGAAACCCCAAGTAAATAAGTGGTTTTTCAGTCAGAATTCGACCCTTGAAAACAAGATTATGTCGTGTTTCATTTTAAGATTAATCTGTCTTTAATAAAAACCTTAAAGCCTTTATGTTATCTTTTTCAATAAAGAACTTGAACATTGTGTACGTTCACGTAGGAATTCCAAACAAAATCTTGTTCATTTCGCCACCACCTTATACACATGTATACTTCTCATGTTCACGAAGTTTTCATATTGAAAAAAAATCACTAAAAATGGCTTATCTCCATTCCCTTACCATCCTTTTCCTAGCCTGTATCTTAATTGTCTGCACTGCTAATAGAGCATTGATTGACAGCATCTTTAGAGACTCCCAAGACTCTAATTTCTGCATTTCTATCTTCGAAAACTATCCTCGCTCAGAGAAAGCCGATTTGCATGGTCTTGCACTCATCGCTACTTCGAACACGATTATTCAAATCCAAGACACGGTGAGTCAAATCCCCGCCATGCTTTCACAAACTAAAGATCCGCTTGGGAAGAACCGACTGATGGTTTGTCAATCCGATTACAATAAATCGCATGGAAAGTTTCAGAGTACGTTCAGTTCTACGTCCAGGAATGCATATTGGGACGCTATAAACAATGTTAGGAATGGAACTAATGCTGTGATCGATTGTCACCACCACCCATTGATCAATCGTCACCTTACCGGTACCCAAAATTCCTAAATTTAAAATCTCCAATTCCCAATTTCAGTTATAGTTGGCAACAATCTTGGACTATCATCGTCACCGCCAAATGGTTGGGTTTTGATCAGAATTGCATGGTGAAGGCAATGTGACTTATGAATGTCGAAATCTGTCAGAATCGATGAAGAAACACGACAGTATCCGACGAATCTTTGAACATTTCTCTACGAAAAACAGTGACATATTACGACGAAAGATCAACAGGGATTTGATCGGGTCGACATCAGTGTTGATGACCATGACTATTGGCCGGCCTATGGCTATGCAAGGGGAAAAGGGAAAGGGGGAGAGGGGAGGGAGCACAGGAGCTGTTGTTTGTTTTTTTTTTAAATATTTTTTTGATCTTTAAAATTATCAGAACGTGAAATGTGTGATTTAAAGGGAATTTTTAACGACGGTTAATGTCCGGGCACCTAAAATTAAAAATATAACGTTTGAAACATTGAACACTTATTTTTAACGAAATTTTTTGACACTTCAAACGTTTTTCAAGACATACTTTGAACACTTCTTTTTGTATTAAGCCAAAAGAAAACAAATTGAGAGGGTTAGAAGTTGTAATTTAATAAGTGTGGTATTTTATGAGAAGAGATGTTATATTGTTTTACATTTCTTTTGTTTCTGCTCTCTAAAATTATTATGCTGAATTCGTTTTTACTCTAATATTTAAAAAGCTGTCCTTTTTATTTGACCAAGGAACAATTTGATACTTGGAATTAATTTCTAGGTGATTTAATTCTTCTATTGCGTTTGATTCTCTAACATATGTGTGTTATATAAAAACTTGATTTAGAAAGTGTGAAAAATGATAAGTAAATGAAGATATATCTATCAGTTGAGTATTGTTTGATAAAGGGAGTAATACTAAATTCCCAATTGCATCTGGAACTGATTGTCCCAGCGGATTGGAAGAAACTGACATTTTAAGCATTTTCGTTAAGTGCGGAGCTATAGGTGTATCTGATTTCTCCTGTTTTGTTTAATATCTTTATATTTCTCCTGTTTATTGAACAAGCTAACCTTCAATTACCAACAAGGAAAGAACTTTCCCAAACTTGGGGAATTTTTTTCAGCTATCTGTATAATACCAGCAAGAAAACCCAGAATTTATCAATTATTTTTAGACTACATATAATAAATTATTTTTAGACTACATATAATAAATGGCAATGTTTGCAAGAAACAAAAGAACATGGGGAAAAACAAAACTCTTGAACGGGATAAAACATCCAGGACAGCAGATTGTGCCTGACAACTCAATTATGCCATCTATGCCTGCAGATTGTGTATATGAATATCAGCATTAAAATTGGGGTTGAGATGTACTCCGTTATTATTTTGTCCATTACTTTCCTATCCATTAATCATTATCATACTTATGTGTAGGACTCGCCTATTGATTGCGTAGATCATGCTTATGAACAGTGGTGATGGTGATTAAGTTTGAATTGGATAGTAATAGATGGGAGCTTGACCCAACAAATAGAAGGAAGGAGAAACTGAAGAAACCGAAATGGATATTTCACGTTTAAATGCAAGTAGCTTACCTTGTTCGCAATGTTGTTTGAGAGCCAGTCCAGTCCCTCGTACAAACCTTCACCAGAAGTGGCACATGTGCTCTGGATGTACCTGCAAAAAGGGAATTATGCAAAGGGTTAAATCCAGATCCAAAAATACAGACACCATCAGAGAACGCAAGAGAGAATGGGTTCATCTTACCAGTGGCGCTTGCGGAGAGATTGAAGGCCAAGCTTGTCGGTAATCTCAGCAACATTCATTGCGTTTGGAAGATCTTGCTTGTTTGCAAATACTAGCAGGACAACATCCCTCAACTCATCCTCTCAATGCACATAAAACAACTTTTTAGAGTCCATTAGAACACTACTACAGCAAAACTATTCTATAGCGGCGTTTGGAGAGAAAACGCCACAAAAGTAAAACATATAGCAGCGTTTGCAATCCAAACGCCACAAATTGAGACTTTAGCGGCGTTTTTTGTGCAAATGCTGCAATAGAGTAGAAATATAGCGACTTTTTTGGTAAAAACGCAGTCATAGGGTGGTATATAGTGGTGTTTTTCCAACAAACATCGCAATTAAGAATAGTTTTGCGTCGTTTTTAGACAAACGCCACAGAAGGGTTAATCAATAGCGGCGTTTATAGTAAAAACGTCGCAATAGAGTAGACATTTAGCGGCGTTTTAGCCCAAACGCCGCAATAGAGTGTTAATGTAGCGGCGTTTATACCACAAACGCCACAATATATTGGTAAATTAGTGGCGTTTATATCTAAAACGCCGCAATATGGTTGTTTAAGTGGCATTTTTTATATAAACGCCGCAAAAAATATGTGATATAGTGGCTTTTTAAAAACGTCGTAAAATGTTAAATATATTGTCCTCCATTTTCTCCCACCCGAAACCTAAAACTATTTCAACTTTTCTTCCCTCACAGTTTCTTCTCTGGTACAACAACGACCATCACACGATTCCAAGTGACGTCGTCTTTTGTCTGTCCCGACGACCAAATCGACCCTCTCACTGACGAACTATAACACAATTCCACGATTTGATCCCTTTTATCACTAATGATCTTTTTCATTTTGTTTTGGTTGGTATATATTCTGAAAATGGGGAAAACCCAGAAAGCTATCGTATTTGAGAGAAAAAAAAACAGGTGTTGCCTTGAGTAAGAGAAATTATCGTCGGAATGTCTACGTGGCGAATTTGCTCTGACGATGGATCAAATTATCGTTGGGAGGCTATCGGTCTGGTCTCGCCGTCAAAACTCGATGATGACTCGAAAGAAACTCATATTACTCCATACCCTTCCATGACCGATCTCCTACTTGAAGGTAATAATCTATGAATCTTTATGCCGCTATATTTCCCTTTTTGTACGCTCACTCAAATTTCATAGATCGTACGCATGTAGGATGTTCGAAGCTTATTGAGAACAATCATAGAGGAATGGATAAATACCCTATGTTTAGAACCGAATTTGGTAAATCTGCGGTGTTGAAAGAATCTTCAATTGCAAAAGCAGTATCGATCCTCAATGAAGACGATATTGTCTCTACTGTTACTCCAAGTAAACGTTTATATCATCTATTTAAATTTATTTTAATGTTTGATTCAATCCCCAAGACACCTCCAATCAAGTTTCATACTGTAAGTGGAGGGTCGTTATCTGTTTCAAGTGAAGCATTGAAGCGCGCAAGGAGTCTTCTTGGTACATTATGGTACATTGTAGGAAAATACATCCGGTTCTAAAGTTGGTCGAATCCAACTATTTGACATGACACATACGAAGAAGGATGACACTCCTATGACTGCTGAAGCTGTAGAAATTATGGTACATTTATTAGGTAGATGTTTTAAATTTACCTGACTTTATTTATATTTGTACCATGACATTTTTATTTTAATTATTTATTCACCTTATTTTTAAGAAAAATTGAGGGAGAAAATGGCAGAGTATCACGCTACTGGTTCGAGTGAAGGTCTTGTTAATGATGATGACATTGAAAACTGAGCTATTAATGACGTTTTGGGTTCTGAAAGATATGGTTGGGTGCGCTGTCAATGATCATTTGTTACTCTCACCAAATATTTTGGATACAGTTCATCACAGTACATGTCATCACAATCTCAATCTTCTCAATTAGAAGTTAGTCGTTTAAAACAAAAGTTGGCTGATATGGATCAACAAATGGCTAACATGAAAGCAAAAAATGAAGCAAGGGAAGCAGCGGCAGCACAGAGAGAAGCAGCATATCATCAGAGATGTGAAGAATTTTAAAAACGACTCAATGATATGATGCAGATGATACAAAAAACTCAACCTCAAAATCCACCATCATAGTCTCATTATGTTATCAACATGTTAATGTTACTGAACCGTGTTTAACTGAACTTATATTACGTTAACGAAAACTTTTATTTATTATATTGGATTTGATGTTGCTTGTTATGGATATAGAGTTTGATGTTATTGCTGTCATGTTTGTTGGATAATGGAATATGTTGAAAAAATAAATTTGGGGTAATCGATAATAATTTTTTAATTGGTTAAATTATGTGTTATTTAACGGCGTTTGTAACGAAAATGGCGCAATATATCATACATTTAGTGGCGTTTGTATAAAAAAATGTTGCGAAATATTAACACCTATTGCGACGTTTTTTATAAAAACGCCGCTATATATCAACCTTTAGCGGCGTTTATATCCTAAAATGCCGCTAAATACCAGACCTTTAGCGACTTTTGCATAAAAAAAACACCGCTAAATCTCAACACCCTTACAAACGCCGCTACATATTGTTACCTATTGCGGCGTTTTTCGTTAACAAACGCCGCGAACTTTAGCGGCTCTATTTTCAACGACGCTTTTGCAGCGTTTGTCATAACGCCGCAGGTGTTTTTGTTGCGCTTAAAAACGCCGCAATAGGTCAAAAAACACCGCAAAAAGACAATTTTGTTGTAGAGGAACCATAAGCCATAAGAAACTCTATGCTCAAAGTACCTCATTCAACATCCTGTGCAACTCATCTCTAGTTTCAACCACACGATCACGATCATTGCTATCAACCACAAAAATAAGTCCTTGTGTGTTTTGGAAGTAATGTCTCCACAATGGTCGGATCTATATAGAAAATCATATCAAATCAACCACACTTCTCATTAGTCCAATAGATAGAAAGATCTAAGATATACCCAAACCATACGATTCAATTTTGAGTACTAAACATCCAACTTTGCGCATACCTATGGAACACCTTTGATGCCACCTATACAGTTAATAATAACATCTTTAAATGAAAGCCAAAGATGGGTACCTTGTCCTGGCCACCAACATCTAGGGGTGTAAACGAGCCGATTCGAGCTCGAGTATTGCCAAACTCGACTCGAACTCGAAAACTTTAAATGTAAGCTCGACTCGACTCGAAAACTAGCGAGCCTAAAATTTTTAAGCTCAACTCGAACTCGAAAGAAAATATTAAAACTCGACTCGAACTCGAAAATGCTCGAACTTAAAAAAAATTCAAAAACTTGACTAAAACTCGAGCTCGATTCAAGCTCGATTTAAGCTCGACAATTTAAGTTTCATTAGCTGAAACTCATGCCCTTTTATACACTCACTTTACCCCTTATTCCCCCAAGGACCACCGACGTGGATATATACCAAGCTTCTTTTCACTCTCATCTTTGATCTCTGTTTCAAAAACAAAGCTTCTTGAGGAATTTCAGTCCTTACAAACTGAAAAGCCTCTAAATTTTCATCCTTTGGGTTATTTTAGGGTTACCCTTTTGCCCACTTTGGAACTGGAACCTAGGCTTTTCCAAATCAATTTGTATGTTTTCTCGTCAAACTTTGATTAGGAAATAAAAACTGCATGCTTCGAACATTTTCATCTAAACTTGAATTTTTTTTTACTGCATGTAGATTCGTATAAACACGCAGCATGTTTACCAACGATAAAAGACAAGACGAAAGAACTGGAAAATATGGAACTTCAAGGCTCCAATATCTTCAGGTAACTTTTTTTTCCTTTTTTGTTTTCAATTCGAATATTTGGGTATCTGTATTTTACACAAGGTTTATGGGTATAAAATTTCATGTAAAGCAGCATAGAGGAAAACAATTCATTAATTCTTGTTTACCCATTTCGCTTTAGGAATTGGTGAATCAGTTTCAGAACACAACTGATGAAGGTATGCTTCATCTTTAGAGCTTCCGTCGTTGCTTATGTTCGAGACCTTTTGTCAATAATCTCCCCTTAGATTAATTGAACTTATTTTATGGGTTAATTCACTATTTTCAGTCAAACTTTCATACTTGGGGATTTAATTGCTTGTTCAGAATGAGTGAAAACAATATCAGATAATTCTGGTTTCGTAAGCTTGTTTAATACTTGTAGTTTGTTTAGAAGAATGTATCAATAATTCCTGACTTGTCAGATTTAGTGTGTTCCAATTTGCCATATTTCTCCGATTCTCTTCATAATTCTTAACTGAATGGGTACTTGTTGAACAGAAACAAAGGAGAAGATTGCTGCAAATTTGGCAAACTTTGCCTATGATCCATATAATTATTCATTCCTGCGTCAGGTTCAAATTCATGTTTTCTGTGAAATTATTTATCTCTCAAATTTGATTAGTGTGTATCAAGTACTTTTTCTGTCACATTAACATCTTACTTTCTCTCGAATTAAAGAACACTATATGCTCTCGTACTACATAATACCACAAATTTAAAAAACCTGACCTTCATTACTGTCGTATTCGTATTTTATAATCCATCATTATTTTATTTAACAATTAATTAATTCAAATTAAATATTATAAAATTTTATTAAAAATATATATAGAATTTACATTGTTAATTTTTGTATTTCAATCACATTTGTTTAAATTTTCTTATTTGTTTTAAATGTTCAGGTGTCATTAATGTTATTTTCCATATTATTTTAGCTTAAACCGAATATGATCAATTGCATATAAGACCCTGTAGTTTATGTGAAATTTGTATTTAAGTCATTGGTTTAATTCCAATTTTGTAAGTTTAATTTTATATTTAACCCTAAACCCTAACCCCTAACACAAAAACCCTAAATCTTAAAATCTAAACCCTAAACCCTAAACCCTAAACCCTAAACCCTAAACTCTAAAACCTTAAATCTTATCACATAAACTATAAACCCTAAACCCTAAACCCTAAACTTTATAATATAATTAGAAGGAATGAGGTGGCTTAGTGAAAGGAGAGAGAGTATACTTGTTTTTCTTTTGCTTTTTGGGGAACAAAAATCTAATAAGAAGCTTCAATCTTTTTTATTTCTGCTCCTCTTCTCTTCTCATACTTCTCTTTATTTACTGTTTTGATTTTCCAACTCTGCAATTATTACTTACTTTTTTTTTCAAAGTAGAATCTAGTAATGCATATATATTTGTCTTGTTTTACTTTATATGATACATGTTAGTAGTAGGGATGCTCATTTTCTCTCAAATATGATTTGATGACATTGATTTTGTTAATTAAGATATTAATGTAAGCCTAAATGAGTTTTTTCTTTCTTAATTCTTTATAAAATCGGTTACACTCTATTTTGATATATTTTTTTAAATTATTAATATTTAAATTGAATCATATTTTTTTATTATATTATATTTATTATCAAATAAAAAATAGTTATGAGGTAAGTACATATAGTATCTTGATATTAAATGCTCAAACCCTTGATATTTATGATATTTGAACTCGAAACCTCAAAATATAACAACAATTTAAAAAATTAGTTATTACAATATTATCGTTAGAAAATATTAATATATTTCATTAGAATAATTTTTTTATTAATTTAAAATAAATATAAGAATATTTATTCAAAAATAATTTTTAACCATTTTCAATTCAAGAATATTTATTCATCAATAATGTATTTTTAATATATTTTTAATAATGTAATTTTAAAAAATCTAAAATTATAATATAACATTTTTTTGAGCTGCTCACAAGTTTTTCGAGTCGAGTATCGAGTAACTCGTTTCGGCTCGTTAAGAACTCGAGTCGAGTTCGAGCTCGAGTCGAGTCCATTCGATCCGAGTATTTATCAAGCCAAGATCGAGTTGATCTCGAGTAGCTTGCGATCTGTCTCGTCTCATTTACATCCCTACCAACATCCCAAACAGTGAAGCTGATGTTCTTATATTCCACGGTCTCAACATTGAATCCTACAAAATTCTATAATATATCAGAACCTGAAACAAAAGTTATTTTGAATAAGAAATAGTGAAGAAGGCTGCTTACCAATGGTAGGAATGGTAGTGACAATCTCTCCCAATTTAAGCTTGTAAAGTATGGTGGTTTTACCAGCAGCATCAAGACCAACCATCAGAATGCGCATCACCTTCTTGGCAAAAAGCCGGCTGAATAGCTTTGTGAAAGACAACCCCATTTTTCACGTCTGCCAAACACCAAAATCCATATATAAATTTCCATAATCATAGATGGAGTTTGAAAATCAAAGTCAAAAGCTAACGTTCAGAAATCAAAACAAACATAAGATCGTACAAGCAACGATCGGAAAGTAAAGAGAGATGGATTGATCCATATATTGCGAAATATTTTTGATCCGAGAAAATGCAAACCGGAGCAATTTAACTAATAAAAGACGCTTTCCCGAGATTCTTCTAAGATGAAACTACGAAAAGGATTAAAAATTCAAGAGATTAACACAATGTTGAAACAAAAGTGGTCATTTTAAAATAAAAAAAAAAGCAGGATCTGGAGAGAGAAGCTAAATGAGACAAAAATCAAGTAACAATTGAAAATTCGTTTTGGATTTTAAGATAGAAGAGAAAGTTGCCAGAGACAAAAGCGAGCTGTTATCAAGCAACGACGAACGACGGAAAGAAGCGAAGATCTACTCTCTTTCTCTCTCGAAATCGAAGGCAATTGACGCTTGAAGCTGAACACTTAAGAGCCTTATCTATATATAGGTTGTTAACATTGATTAACACAAAGAAGCCCACTTTGGGAAGAGGAAAAAACTTGCTCTTAATGGTAGGAGACTCTAGTGGTTGCTGTTTGTTTGGGGGAGGAGTTTGCTGGGCTGTAAAGCGTTTCGTTTCAAAGGTTGGGAGCTATTGTGAAATCTGGTTAGTGTTGACTTTGATTTCGTGTCCTATCTGCTTGTGAAGATGCAGGTTGGGGTCCGGACGTTCTACCTTTGATCACTGCTGATTCCAGTAGTGATCGTTTTTGTGTGCATACGGAAGCTTCGTTTGTGGGGTGTTTATTTCTGTTTCTGGTGCTGTGCTTTGTTGGCTGGGTTAGCTGGGTAGTCTTGAAATGCTATTGTTCTCTGGATTTATGCTTCTGTCCTTGGCCGAGTTTTTAGAGCTTCAAGTCCTTCCTTATACATTGGATTTGTTTCAGCAAGTGAGTTTCGCTTTGTCTCAATGCTTGGAGTCGTTCAAGATCTGGTTGCTGTCAATGTATAGTTAGAGGTGTTGGTTCATTCCGTTGGTTTTGCTGTCTGTGGTTATTCCCCTATTTAGTTTCTTTTTATGGTTTGTTGGGATGGCTTTGTTGGTTTGTTAGGGGGATTGTTGATTTGTTAAGGGATTGTTGTAGGACTGGGGAATGAATTGTGTGTTGTAAGTCTTTGTGTTTTAGATTCTTACCACATTAATATACATTCTTCTTACTCTATATAAGATTAAAGATATTTTTTAACGAGATTCTTGAGGTGATTTACTTTATAATCTTTCTCTATAAAATTAACATCTTCTAATAAAAAAAACTCAAAGAAGCCACAAGGAAAATTGGACGAGCTATTAAGCCTATTCGCTAGGAGATACTTTGCTTTGATTGGACCCAAAATCATCATTGTCTAAATATGATGGACCTGAGCGTAAACAATGGCTTTAATCTTTAAATCATATTTAGAAATTACTATATAATTACAAATTGAAGTAATGATAAATTATATTTTAGACTAAAGTAAACGTATTATAATATACTATTTTATTGAGTTTGTTAACTACTAAAAATTATAAAGTGATTATTCATAAGTTTTATGTTCGTCTTTTTCGTTAAAAATTTAATGATGATGTGAGTTGAATATTAACATATTGATTGGGAGATGATAAAAATGATCTCAAAATTTCAAACGACTATCATATCTCAATTAATATGTTAACGTTCAACTTGAACGATCGTTAATTTTTAGCGAAAAATGATAATTTTGAAATATACTAATAATCAAGTGATCATTTTATAACTTTTAATAGTTAAGGGACTCAATAAAGTAATATCATATAATCGAAAAATTATTTTAAAACTTTTAATAGTTTAATAACTCCATAAAGTAATACATCATAGTCAATGGATCGTTTGTGTACTTTACCTTATATTTTAAATCTTGAAATATTATATCATTGTACTAACACTTAAAAATAACGATAATGTGTATAAACATCACTAAAATATGATTTTATCATATTTTAGTCTATATTAAGATCAATTTAGATGATCTTTAATATTTTAATATTAAAAAATAAATTTAAAACATATAATTAATAATTATTTTATAAATTTTTTATAATTAAAATATTTAATAAAATAACATCATATAGAAATAATATTTATGTACTTTATGTATCATTTAATAGGAAACGAAGTATATGCATGAAAATATCCGTCACGTGGTGAGAGGGCCCCAATATTACTGATACCACAGAAAAAATTCAAAAAAGAAAAATGCCGTCGGCAACAAACAAAACAATTGCCCTTGGTCTTCACGGTGCAGTGATTTGATCAGATCTGAAAGCTTGTCTCTCAATTTGAATTACCATTGATTTAATTTCAAAACAGCAAAAATCACTGTATTCACCTACCTTAACCGAGAGATTCGAGATCGAAACATTGATAATTAAGATGAACAATATAATACAAGATTAAACTCCATTAACTCATTTTTTGAACAATAAAAATTTAAACTGAACCAGACGAAAGGGTGAGATTAAGATCCAAACCATCATCGTCATCATGTTTTTTCTTGTCTTCTTTCTTGTTGTATGGAGTTGGAAAGACGACGAGCGGCCTTCGAAACTCAAATTCTGAAGTGAAGTCTTCCCATTCAAATCTCGGAACCCAACTCGATCGCTCATCGTTACCCAACTTACTTGCCTTGCTCTTCTTCATCTTCTTATTTATATCCTCCTCGTGATCTCTTTGTCTCAGCTCGTGTTTTCGCTTATTACGCGCCTCGCGATAACTCCTTAGCAGCGCAAAAAACTGCACCATTTTCTGATCCTCTTGCTCCTCACCATCACCTTCACCATTCGAAACATGATTTCTCTCCGTCGCCATGTCAAAGAAGTTGTACGAGTTTTTCTGGTGACGAGCTGGTTCATATTTATACAAGTTTGGAAATAGAAAATTAAGGGATCCTCCTAAAAGACCGACATGCCCCGCCGGCGCTAAACTCATCTTGCGTCATCTAGAAGGGCAGAAGAGTAAGATAAGATTAGCGACTTGTGAAATCACGAGTTGCGTCAGTTTTTTCTTTATTTTGAGGAAAGAGTTGCGTCAGTTAATGACGCACTGACGCGGGTGGGGGATTGATTGCAGGGGAAACGAACTGGGTGGCAAGAATGATGACGTAATAATGATGACGCAATACGAGATGAATGTTGTTGTTGAAAAGAAATTGAGAGGTTGGCGTTCTTTTTCAACCCTTAGGTACCAAATATGCAGACGCTAGGCAAGAAAATCACACAACACAATCAAATATTCGGTTTTTTAAACACCCATTCGTTAAGACTATGACATCTACCCAGGAATACCCCCAAACTACGTCGGATTGAAAGACATATATCATATATTTGTTCCAGAGATTTCATTAGAGTAATTTTTTTAAAATTTTAATAGAGTAAATATTATTTTAATAATATTATTAAACAGATTCCTAGTTGAATTTATTTTAAATATAATAAATAATTAAAAAAAGAGGGGGCAGGGCCCCCCACACCATACACGTTCAGGTCCCTGTATTGGGGATTTTCTAAATGGAATTAAGTGGAGAATTGTTAACTTATGGGTTTGATTTTAACGTTGGTGATGGTAGTGGGTTTCACATGGCTTGTTGATTGTTGAAACACTATCATGACACCGACTTCACACCTAAAAACTTTATCAGATTAGACATGATTGTGAATCTAGAAAGTTTACGCCATATTGGTATTTAGGTTAAACGTTACTTTGAATCCATAGTCTATATTATTTACAGGTTTAGCTAAAAAATTAAGTGAAGAACTTGATCTACACCCCCACTTAAAATCGTAAAATAGCCTTCGAATTTAAATTTACAGGGAAGATTTTAACGGACAACATATATGCATTTGATTTTTTTTTATTAATTTAGAAGAATTATAAGTGATATTTTTTGTTTGAAAGACTCCCAACGATTTAACATTGAATAATTGAATATATTATAGTCACTGGTGCTCGAACCTAAAATCTCTAAAGATAACAATCCATTATTTTAACTATGAGACCATTTAACTGGTATAATTTTTTAACTTTGTTAATAGAATTGATATAAGTGGATGAAGTGGACGATAACTTAGAAAAGAAATTGAGACCTAAATTAGGGGCGAAGAAAAATGATCCGTTATTATCTAATTCTTGGGGTCTTAAAACTAGATGTAGGGAAGATTTGGAGAAATACGAGGTATGAAAGAACTGAATGCTTTTTGTTTTCTTTGTGGCATGCTTTGACATGGTAAAAACGTGTGTCTGAAAATTAGGGTGGGTAGAGACTAGAGATGATAGTAATTTGAAGTATGGCTATGGGCCACGGGCCATGGTTGAGATTGTTTTTAAAATTTGAACTTTAATGTTATGAAAATTTTTGTAATATTGGTTGACAATGTTCAAAAGAGTTTGCGTATATAAATGCTTCTTCATTCTTTAAGTATGTTCGATTGTTAATTTGATATTATAAAATATAATTTTAGGATGTTTTAATGCGTGTGTGATGATGATTCAAAGAATGTCTAAACATGTTCATTGATTGTAGAATTGTTTAGGTATTGGTGACCTAAAATTACATGCTCAAGCTTAATTTTGTATCTTTTAAAAAATGATATATTTTTAAAAGAACTGATCTGTTCTACTTATTGCCTAGGTGAAATTTACGTTACTTAATGTTATATCGTCGTAATAGGTACAAGAACTATTGGTCTACATTCTCCACATTCGTAATTAATGTCGCCATAAGGGTTCTTTGGCTTAATAATGCACGTGGGGAAATATAGAAAATAAAGGTATATGAGAATAATTTTATACTTTAAGTCATTTATAATGCATGTAAAATTTCTCACGAGGGGATAACGAAAGTTATAAAAATATATTAAAAATTAAAATTTATTATAAGGGATGACAATTTTATAAAATTTTATTTTAATTCATATTAAAAAAAATTATTATTTTTAAGATATTTTATAAAACTCATCATCCCGTAATAAATTCTACACATATAATAGCAAAAGATTTAAATATCAAAATAATTCTTAAATACTCTTTTTTTTTTCCCAACCTCCCCACCCCCACCCCGTCCACACGATATTTCCAAAATTTAAACCTCACCATAAAAGATACTAATATTCCACTAATTATATATGTTTTTGAACAAACCACTAATTATAATTAACATACAGAGAAAAGAAACAAGGAAAATGCTTGGTCAAAATACGCGTGAAGGCTTGACTATAGTTTCTCATCATTGATACACCAAGACCATCTCCCAACCTACAATCAAACTCCGCTGGCCCTAGCTTTACACCTACACTTCCGCCGTTGTTCCACAAAATATATATCGATGAACCCTCTACAGTCTACAGTGAAAGGGTAAGGTCCAACTCTTCTTTAACCTCATCTTTCTCATCATTATTATCACTGAGCGCCTTGCTTTGAGAGGTAGCGGCGGAACTCATGGGAGGCTGATTCTTCTCCTTATTATCAGCCTTCTCCATGAAATATTCACGTCGAAACGAGGGGTTCCACGCTACAGCTTGCTTCTCTTGATCTTCTTCAAGCTTTCGCTTCTTGGTTTCGCTCCGATCATCTACAGCATCGGCGTCCTTTTTCACGATCTCCGCTGCTGCTGATGAGCTGTTGTTCGTGATAAAACTATCACGAGCCTCGCGAATGTTGTTGATGAGAGCGTAGAACTTGTCCATATTTTCGTCATCTTCGTCGTCGTCGTCATAGGATATCTTTCTCTTATTGCTGGTTGATGCGGAGGTGGAACTCTTCATGTTAAATTTTCGTGTTTTGACAGCGTGGTGTTTCGGGGTAGCTTCCTTGGTTGCTTCTAACAAGAGTAATAGTGAAGAAGATGCCCTAAATTATTAGAATGGGTCAAGGTCAATGTTTTCCAATATTTTGTTTTGTCCGGATCGCGTGACTTCACTTATTATCCCTTGGACGATTTTATCCTCCACTCCTTTATGTTTGGTAGTCCCTGCCAAATTAAGACGTAATAATAATATTAATTATTAAGTATTTATATTCAATCATAATACTCCGATGGCTAGAATAGTTTGAGAGCAATTTGTTCTTAATAACTTTAAATTTTTTTTTATTCTATGCCTTTAATTGACTGGATTCATATTAATCTTTACACAAATATTGATCTTGATCGATATGATTATTATTAGAGATATATTTTGGGATATTGTTATAGAGGTTATAAAAACAACGTAATACCTTTATCTTTAATGCACGGGTGAATGCATTAAATTCCCTAAAAAGCTGAGTGTATCCTATTATTTTATAAGAATAATTAAATTTAATTTAATATGCTAAGAAAAATGAAAAGATTTGTATATTCATTAATTTTAAGCAAAGAATATTAAAGTTTTAAATCCTTTGGATCCGTCTATGTTTTAATGGATATGTATGGTGAACAATGGAAATCACTCGATCAGATAGAACCTGGGCTCGAACTATTTAAAATCAACGCACAGCGAAGCGGAATCGCACAGACCAAGAGGCAAAGATGGATACCTCCCAAAGCTGGAACGCTTAAGCCGAGCACCGACGGAGCCGTGAATGTTAAAAGTTTCAAAGTTTGGCAACCAACTTTGGAAAATGTTTTTTTCAAAGTTTGGTAAATGTTTCTTTGAAAAATGTTTTTCAAAGTTTGGTAAAATTTTGGTAGATGTTTGTTGAAAATAGGAATGGGTAAATTCACTTTAGTCATTGCACTTTAGGGTATTTTCAAAGATTAGTCCCTAAGTTTCTACTATAAATACCCTTACCCATTTAGCTTCAAAATCATCCCAAAACATTTCTTTCTTCCTATACTAGAGAGCTTTCTTGTGAGTAGTGAGTGTTTTGTAAACACCTGTAAATTTTCTCTCTTAGTAAAAGATCTGCAGCAGCCCGGAGACGTAAGCACAATTGGCTGAACTCCGTTATCAATTTTCGGGTATTATTTTTCCGCTTTTATTTCGCATTCTCACTAATCTGGTTATAGGGAAATTACTTGTACTCGGTTTATTTTCCTAACAACTGGTAATCAGAGCTTTTGGTTGTGAATTTTGTCAAATTTTCTGCGAGGTTACTATTCATTACTATTCACGTGAATAGTGAATTTCGTGAATAGTGAAATTCGGTCGGCGATACGAGTTTGTCGACGGTGGTGTTCTAATACACGGTGATTCGCAAGAATTGTCAGAAACGATCCAAACGAAGCCAGATTCGAGTGGGAGCGATGGCTGCAGACGAAGGGAAGGTGAAAATTGAAAAGTTCGATGGTGCGGACTTTGGCTTTTGGAAGATGCAGATTGAAGATTTTTTGTACCAGAAAAATCTATATCAACCTCTCTCAGGAAAGCAACCAGAGGGCATGAAGGATGAAGATTGGGCTCTTCTCGACAGACAAGCCCTCGGAGTTATCCGACTGACATTATCCCGCAATGTTGCTTTTAACATAGCAAAGGAAAAGACCACGGCGGGTCTTATGGCGGCTCTCTCCAGTATGTACGAGAAGCCATCGGCCTCAAACAAAGTTCATTTGATGAGGCGATTATTCAATTTGCGGATGGCGGAAGGGGCATCGGTGGCACAACACCTAAATGAACTCAACACAATCACAACCCAGTTGAGTTCAGTGGAAATTGATTTCGATGATGAAGTTCGAGCTTTAATTCTCTTATCATCTCTACAAGACAGTTGGAATGCTACTGTTACAGCAGTCAGCAGTTCGTCGGGAAACAGCAAATTAAAATTCGACGATGTTCGGGATCTGGTATTGAGTGAAGAAATTCGACGAAGAGAATCGGGTGAAGCATCAACCTCCTCAGCCTTGCACACGGAGTCTAGAGGGAGAACTTCAGAAAGAAATTCAAATCGTGGAAGATCAAAATCCAGAAGGGGCAAATCAAGAACAGGAAATAAAGATTTTACCTGTTATAATTGCGGCAAGAAGGGTCACTTCAAAAGAGATTGCCGAGCACCGAAGAAAAATACCGGCGCACAGGAATCTGCCAACATGACGGAGGAGACAGGTGATGCCATGATTTTAAGCGTCAACAGTCCGATTGAATCATGGATCTTGGATTCAGGGGCATCTTTCCACTCCACCCCATGCCGAGAAATCATGGAGAACTATGTCAGTGGTGATTTTGGGAAGGTTCATCTAGCTGATGATGAAACCTTGCAGATCGTCGGAAAAGGAGACATCCGACTAAAGCTGCCAAACCAGACCACCTGGAAGCTGACAGGAGTGAGACATATTCCTGGCCTCAAAAGAAATCTGATTTCTGTTGGGCAGCTTGATGGAGAAGGATATAGTACAACTTTTTCAGGCTGTGAATGGAAGATTACCAAAGGAGCACTCGTCATTGCTCGTGGTAAGAAGACCGGTACTCTCTATGTAACCTCCAATTTAGAGAATATCATTGCAGTAGCAGATGCTGATGGAAAATCAAACCTATGGCACCAAAGGCTCGGCCATATGAGCAAGAAAGGAATGAAGATACTTCTGTCAAAAGGGAAGCTGCCGGATCTAAAGAATGTAGATGTCGGACTATGCGAGGATTGCATCTTTGGAAAACAAAAGAAAGTCAGTTTTACAAAGATTGGCAAGACTCCCAAGGCAGAAAGGTTAGAATTGGTTCATACTGATGTATGGGGACCATCCCCTATTCCATCTCTTGCAGGCTCACTATATTATGTCACCTTCATCGATGATTCAACAAGGAAGGTGTGAGTTTATTTTCTGAAGAAGAAATCAGAAGTCTTTGATACCTTCAGAAAATGGAAGGCCATGGTGGAAAATGAGACTGGTTTGAAAGTCAAGCGGTTGAGGTCTGACAATGGAGGAGAGTACAGAGACAGTAGTTTCAGAGATTTCTGCGCAAACAATGGGATCAAGATGGAGACAACAGTTCCCATAACACCGTAGCAGAATGGCGTAGCAGAGCGCATGAACAAAACTCTGAATGAACGTGCCAGAAGCATGAGGATACATGCCGGATTGCCCAAATTTTTATGGGCTAAAGCTATCAACACTGCAGCTTACCTGATCAACCGTGGGCCCTCAGTTCCTTTGGATGGCGGAATACCAGAGGAAGCTTGGAGCAAGAAAGAAATAAACCTTTCACACTTAAGAGTGTTTGGTTGTATTTCTTATGTACACATAAACTCTGCTGAAAGAAGTAAACTTGATGCCAAGTCCAACAAATGCGTCTTTGTTGGTTACGGTGGTGATGAGTTCGGTTACCGGTTTTGGGACTACGAAAATCGAAAGATCATCAGAAGCAGAGACGTCATTTTCAATGAAAATGTGATGTACAAAGATAGGTCAACCGCAGAATCAAGTAATACCGAAGCTGAAACAAAGGAATTTGCTGAGTTCGAGGATATTTCTGGAAATGATGTTCAGATCAATCCTGAAGCAGTTCAAGAAGAACCCACACACCAGAACTGAGACGCTCCTCCAGAATTCCTAAACCAACCCAACGGTATTCGCCTTCTTTACACTACTTGTTGCTGACTGACAATGGTGAACCAGAGTGCTATGATGAAGCAATGCAAGTGGAGGATTCAGTCAAGTGGGAGTTTTCCATGAAAGATGAGATGGACTCGCTTATGTCAAATCAGACATGGGAATTAGCTGAATTACCACCAGGCAAGAAAGCGCTCCACAACAAGTGGATTTACAGGATCAAAGAAGAGCACGATGGGAGCAAACGCTACAAAGCAAGATTGGTTGTCAAAGGCTTTCAGCAAAAAGAAGGTATTGACTACAATGAAATTTTCTCTCCAGTCGTAAAATTGTCTACAATCAGACTGGTGTTGAAAATTGTAGATGCAGAGAATTTACATCTTGAGCAGTTAGATGTAAAGACAGCTTTCCTTCATGGTGATTTGGAGGAAGAAATCTATATGAGGCAGCCAGAAGGCTTCATAGAGGCAGACAAGAAAAACCTGGTATGCAGGTTGAAGAAGAGCTTGTATGGTTTAAAACAAGCTCCTAGACAGTGGTACAAGAAGTTCTATAGTTTCATGAGTAGCAGTGGTTTTATCAGATGCCAAGCAGATCATTGTTGCTACATCAAGAGGTTCGACAACAACTTCATTATTTATTATTGTACGTTGATGACATGCTCGTTGCAGGCTCAGACATGCAAGAGATTATACACTTGAAGCAAAAATTGTCGAAGCAGTTTGCTATGAAGGATCTGGGTGCTGCAAAGCAGATTCTTGGGATGAAGATCAAGAGAGACACAAAGTCGGGGACTTTGATGTTATCACAGGCTGAGTACATCAACAAAGTACTCTCCAGGTTCAACATGCAAGATGCTAAACCAGTAAGTACACCTTTAGGTGTTCATTTCAGACTCTCCAAAGACCAATCACCAAAGACGGAGGAAGAACGTGCACACATGGTGAAGGTGCAGTATGCCTCAGCAATTGGAAGTCTGATGTATGCCATGGTTTGTACTAGACCAGATATTGCTCATGCAGTGGGAGCTGTTAGCAGGTACATGAATAATCCGGGCAAGGTACACTGGGAAGCAGTCAAATGGATCCTCAGATATCTTCGGGGTACCACAAACAAAGCACTTTGTTTCAAAGGTGGAGATATGATACTGACAGGCTATGTAGATGCTGACTTAGTCGGAAATGTCGACATCAGAAGGAGCACTACAGGGTATGTCTATACTCTAGGAGGAACTGCAGTGAGTTGGGTTTCTCAACTACAGAAGATAGTTGCTCTCTCCACAACTGAAGCAGAATATGTCGCTGTTACGGAAGCCAGCAAGGAGATGGTTTGGCTCCAAAGTTTCTTGGAAGAGTTAGGCAAGAAACAAGAAAACAATATCTTGTATTGCGACAGTCAAAGTGCTATCCATCTAGCAAAGAATCCGTCTTTTCATTCCAGGACAAAGCACATACAATTGAGATATCATTTTATCCGGTCTCTTCTGGAAGATGGGATTTTGAAACTTGAAAAGATTAGTGGAGCTCAAAATCCGGCAGACATGTTGACAAAGACGGTGACTACGGATAAACTGAAGTTGTGTTCAACTTCAGTTGGCATGCTAGAATAACAAGACCAGACATGCTGCTGCATTGATCGAGGTGTGAAGACATATTAAAATCAGTCTTCAAGTGGGAGATTGTTAAAAGTTTCAAAGTTTGGCAACCAACTTTGGAAAATGTTTTTTTCAAAGTTTGGCAACCAACTTTGGAAAATGTTTTTTTCAAAGTTTGGTAAATGTTTCTTTGAAAAATGTTTTTCAAAGTTTGGTAAAATTTTGGTAGATGTTTGTTGAAAATAGGAATGGGTAAATTCACTTTAGTCATTGCACTTTAGGGTATTTTCAAAGATTAGTCCCTAAGTTTCTACTATAAATACCCTTACCCATTTAGCTTCAAAATCATCCCAAAACATTTCTTTCTTCCTATACTAGAGAGCTTTCTTGTGAGTAGTGAGTGTTTTGTAAACACCTGTAAATTTTCTCTCTTAGTAAAAGATCTGCAGCAGCCCGGAGACGTAAGCACAATTGGCTGAACTCCGTTATCAATTTTCGGGTATTATTTTTCCGCTTTTATTTCGCATTCTCACTAGTCTGGTTATAGGGAAATTACTTGTACTCGGTTTATTTTCCTAACAGTGAACACTCGGACTATGGACGCTGCTGGTGGTGGAATCCTCAGGGATAGTAAAGGAAAATGGCTATTTGTCTTCCATCGGAACATTGGGTGACGCTCCTCGTTCCCCGCCGAGCTCTGGGCTCTCTTTGATAGACTAGCTCTAGGGATCGAGGTATTCGACATATCGAGGCGGAAATCGACAACAAAGAGGCTGTGGACCCTCTAAACAGCCCACCTTACTTGCACGAAGCTTCAGTCCATTCGAAGAATTCAAAGACTTCTCCAAAACCAGTGGAATGTGAAGATTTCTTACATTAGGCGATAAGCCAACGAGGCCGCGGATGCTTTGGCACACTTTGACTGGGATGGTAGGATGGGATTGATGCTGTTAACGGACACACCGGAGGAGATGAAACGCATCCTCAACCTCGACATGACAGGATGAGTAGTTGTTGACTACACTGCTTCTGCAGTGCTTTAATTGTTACAAAAAAATATATAAATTAAGTGTTTATATTTATATATATTATTTTCATTATTTAATTTTTTTTATTAAAACAAATATTTAAAGATCTTTTACGAGGATCTGATTGTAGTTAGAGAAGACGGATGACAATATAATCAACAATTTTTTAAATATATTTATGATCTTGGGTGTGTACATTCCGATATCGGATCCGATCCGATCCGAAATTTCGGATAATTAAAATAGTAATTCGAATCCGATCCGAAATAACCGGATATCCGAATATATACTTATATTACCTAGAATTAATCCCATATTTGGTGGTCAACTTGCTTAAACCGTTTGCAGAAACAATCTTGATATCCAGATGAATAACTTAGCAATCTCGATAACAATTTAAACACACAAAAAGTGACTGCAAATGTCGTTCATCTCCATGCAAATCCCAAACTCGTTCTATTTCAAACTTCATTTTAAAGCAGAATTCATCTTTCTTAAACTTCTTTCTGTTTTCTATATTTCAAGTTAGTGACATCTTTTTAAAGTTGTAACAAAGAAGGAAATATAGTAGTTACATAAGAAAAATATGCCAGTGAGTTGGACTTTACTTCAACGAGCTAAGCAACTAAGAGCAAGAATTTACCATAGAATTCTCTAATGCTGATTGCTGACTATTCTCTCGTAAATGGACATGGTATCTTACCATCAACATAGGTTTGCATCAGTAACTAATAGGTATGAAGAAATACAAAGGTGTTAAATATAATACAAACAATCATGTTGCCGAGAATTGCACTGTGAGAAAAAGGAGCATACCATATATATACAAACAATCAGTAATTAATAAATGGCCTTTTTTTAATGACTGAGGCTATCCTATCAAAGAAGATAGGGCTACTGGGATTAGGGCTTGAAGCCCATTTATTTTTCAGATTTTCGGATAATCCAAAATCGGGATTTCTTCGATTCGTATCTGATTCAAATATCCGAAATTTTACCAGATTTTTTATCCAAATTATGTAAAAATAAAAATCGGATCGAATATCCGAATTTTTCGGATCGAATATTTTTGTACACACCTATCGTTTAGTTGGCAGATTAGATAGTTTCCTTGGAGCTTTAGGCAGCCTCCCATTGTTATTAAGGAGCCTTTATTCATTTATTTAGGGTTTGGGAAGGGCATAGATTTGAATTATTCATATTTTGCAAGGAGATCTATTTTTTGGTTATATGGAAATTTAGACATACATCTTTTTAGATTTTTTTTTTCAATAAAGTTTGATTATTTTTACTACCTTTGTTTTAATTTTTTTAGTTACACTAATCTTGATTAGGGATGGCAAACGGTTACAGTTTCGTGGATTCCGCACCGCATCCGTTTCAATTGGAGCGGGGATGGGTATAATTTTAGCGGGTAGTGGGCGGGTGTGGATTTATAAAGTAGTATCCGTCGTGGATGGTGGGCAGGTAATGGGTTTGAGACATTACCCTCCCCGCATCCGCCCGCCCCACATCCACCCACCCAGCTAAATATCTATTAAATTTTGGATCATTATGAATTTAGGTGTAATTTTAGAGACTAATTTATAAATTTTAATATTGTATAATATATAACATATAATTTATCCAAATATTAAGGATATTTAGTCTTTAATCTGGTCTTTAATTAGGAAAATATTCGACTCTTTGATTAAACCCATAATCCCACTAACCATGTCACTTTCCATGTTCTTTAGCCCATGCTGCCCATCCAAACACAAATAGCCGTACTATAAGCATTAACATCAAAAACAGCAGTTCCCATGTTCTTTATCCCCTCATATTAGGCGCACTATAAGCATTAACATCGAAAGCAACACAACAATTCAGCTCTGCGACTACATGCTCCCTACAATCTGTCTCCATAACATTCGTAGAGCTACTCCTCTGACAAATTGAAGCATGCGCTGCTACCCCATCACGAACTGTCTGGGAACCAACTCCAACATCCCATTAGTTTGTTGTCAGGCGAGTCTAGATGGGTATGTCGCTAGTGGGTAGTGGGTGTGGGGATGGATTTGAAAATATACCCGCGTGGGCGGGTGTGGATTTGAAAATTTGTACCCATCATGGGTGGTAGGCGGGTGGTGGATTGAAAAATATTAGGTGGGTATAGGGATGGTGGAGGGGGTATCCGCACCCGACCCGCCCGTTTGCCATCCCTAATCTTGATGTAATAAAACTGGAACATACTCTGTAACTAATGATCCTTCCACCATTCAAGGTGCAATCTCTTATCTTGTTTCATGTACGGTCACTATCGCTAATAGTTCTTTGAAAATTTCTTATGTGAATACTTATTATTGAAGACACCACAAGATCTTGTTACTTGATAGTTTGCACTAATATTACAAAAAAATCTAATAAATTTTAAATTTTGCTTCTTCAAATTACCGTAACTTTTGATTATAATGTTCTCGTCTTAATTATCATTTGATCCAAGTGCAAGTGCAACGTAATGTAAAAAAAATTCATAATAAAATATTATAAATGAAATATTATCTCATTTTAAGCTTATCACATCGGTGGAAGTCATAAGTTATTTTTCTATTCATCTATTACATGTTATAGTAAACCATTTAAAATGGTTGAAATTGATTTATGGGGACTGTCATTAGTTTCTTCACCCAGATATATATTGTATATTATTTGTTGATGCATACAATTATAAGTATTGGATTTATTTGCTCATAACTAAGTCTGGAAAAATGGTTGCATTTCAAATGTTGTGAGAAATAAATTAAATACTATAATTAAATATATTAAAACAGATGGAGGATCAGAATTTCGTAGTTGGCATCTACTCTTGTGAGTCATGGAATTCTCTCTCGTATAAATTATGATTGCCTACATACATCAGAGTAGAATGGTATAAATGAGCAAAAGTAGAAACATATGATGGATATGGTATTAACCATTCTCGTTCCAACTTCAATCGATTGTCCACTTCGGATATAGCAAAATCTCACATATGATTTCTTGAAGGTATCCAAGCGTTCCACACTTACAACTGTTTCACTAAATCATCAAAAACTTGAATCTTGCTCGGCTCTGTATACGTTCTTGATGAACATGGTCAGATATCATCTCTCGACGAACACAATCATCATTCAGGGATTTTCCTTAAACCAACTTCTGGTCATCAAAAACAGCAATCTTTACATAAACCTCATCTTGGCAATAACAACACTAGTGTGAGACCCTCATCCTTGGAATGACAAACTCAGTCCAATATCGTGTTGTAACCAAAGTATATTCATTAGTGCAACATGATGATCGTTGAATCCAAAGTCATAGAAAATTATTCATCCTATGATCACTCGGGAACAAAGCTGGGATTTTTAAAACCAATATCTATTCATATGGTGTCATAAAAAAGTCAACCAATTGTCCTAATGCAAAGCAGGGTTTCTAAAATGTAAAGGATAAAAATGAAGAACACAACCGCAACTCCAAAAACTGGAGCAATTCAATGCTTCTCTATAATATAAAAGGGATTTAAATTCAATCAAATGTGTGTGCATACAAGGCAAATTCAATCACAGAACTCAAAGATAGGTTTCAATCAACAATCTTTATGAATTCATAGCCAATCGTGATACTGGCCAATGACATGGTTAAACATTCAGACACCAAACGGAAAGTTGGAAAATTCACAAAATTGAAAAATCACAAAGCAAAAAAAGAACGTAAAAAGGAAGCCAATCAAATAATAAACAATCAGAAATATTTAGAAAAATATCATACTCTAATTCAAAACAACTCCAAAATCATATCCCAAGTATGATAACATAATGAAACATAAAAATTTAAGGTTCAACAGTTACTGAAATAAGAAAACGCTAATGCCCATACTGATCGAATTCTTTTGTAGGCCCAAACCAAAGGTGGAACCCGGCCCTACTCAATCCAAACCGGCTTTCTGGTAAACGTAGGTGAGGCCACACTTACCGCAATAGTGCCTATCGAAATGATTAGCCATGAAAGTCCCGGCTCCGCATTCGGCATTAGGGCATTCTTTTCTCAGCCTCTGAACCTTCCCGGACTCATCAACCTTGTAAAACTGGAGCACGGCTAGCTTGACCTTCTTCTTCTTGTGCTTGATCTTCTTGGGCTTGGTGTAGGTCTTCTTCTTCCTCTTCTTTGCGCCACCCCTGAGACGGAGGACAAGGTGGAGAGTGGATTCCTTCTGGATGTTGTAGTCGGCTAAGGTGCGGCCGTCCTCCAGCTGCTTCCCGGCGAAGATGAGGCGTTGTTGGTCAGGTGGAATTCCTTCTTTGTCTTGAATCTTAGCTTTGACATTGTCGATGGTGTCGGAAGACTCGACCTCTAGGGTTATGGTCTTCCCCGTCAGAGTTTTGACGAAGATCTGCATCTTGGAGGCGGGTGAAGATGCGAAAGGGAAAATTAGGGCATAATTTATAGCGGCTAGGTTTCTATTATAAGAGAAGAGTTGGTAAAATATGAGAAAGTAGGGTATTTGAGGGACATGAAAGAACGTAATTGCCCATGCTCATTTGTCACTTTTGGCCTTTACTTATCAGATTGTTAGGAGGAGCTAAAAGTAACTTTGCTCCTCTAAAGTGTTAGGTTGTTGTGTTTGTTGATACTTGGGCCTGATAAACCACAGAATTCTCGAGCTTTTAAGCCTTGGGCTGGTATATCTGATTTGTGAACCTCACAACTACTATTGTATTATTTTTGGGAGTGGATGCGAATAAAGCGTTTGATTTGATAAATTGTTTGTTAATTGCTTATATAATTATTTATTTATGTTAATGTATTAAATTAAATAAGTGAGGATGAATCAAATTTTTATATTTATTTAATAAATAAATAAATACAAACAAAGATATATTTAATTTATTTATGTTCAGGAATAAACTCGTTTGAAAGTTTTCTTTTTCTTTTATTTTTATGTTTTAAATATTGATGGCGGTAGAGTCCAAATTGAACACTTGATAAACTTTAGAGTTTCAAATTATGATAGCTAAGGAACTTAAGGACTAGTCACATATTTTCCTATTTTTTTCTGGCCGTAAAAAAAAGGTAATAAAGAGTGTTAAACAAAAATGTTTGCGAACGTTAAATGAACGTGTTTGTGAAAGCTAAATAAACTAATATGAACACCTTTAAAATAAATAAATAAACAAAAAAACTTTATTAAATTTAAATGAACATGAATCAAATACAAACATCGAAAGGAATATACGAACAAAAATACAACCTCATTAGAGCTCAAATTATTTTATGGAACCAAGTATTAGCAGCGATAGTAGAAAGCATTTTTAGCGCATGCGTGGCTGTGTACTAAAACCTACCAAATCAATGAATGCAGAAGCAATAGTTATGTGTTGCCATATCAATAAGTAGCTCTTACATTTAGGGTTTAAAATTTATAGTATGACTTCCATTTGAACATGGGTGACAGTTGACACTTGCCTTGCCTCCTTATTTTCGCCAAAATTGATTAATATCAAATCTTCTTTTCATGGTAAAAACTCTCTCTCTCTCTCTCTCCCCTTTTCACGACCAAACTTGCTTACTTGCTCTGCAAGTACACTGACTTTCTTTTCCAACTCATATCAAATTTTTTAATTAAAAAAATTATATTTATTGAATGGAGTCAGACTATAAACCTTTTATCAAAAAATAATTTTAATTTTGAAATTTATTAATTCATCGATGATTAAAAATATTTATATTATCTCATTTTGTATAAGTTTAAATCTTAACATTTAAATTAGAATTTAGAAATATAATACTCTCTACTTAATAAAAAACAGTAACTTTAAATCTTTATTTATTTTAGAATATTTCGACTTTAATATTTCTTCTTCGAGATAAAAAGACTTTCATACGAATAAAAGTCGTTAGTTAGTAAATTATCAATAATTTAAAATATATATTTTTAACTTAAAATAATAATTATTTTTATTTTGAAACAAATTATTAATTTAAAATATTTTAAAAATAAAGAATGAGAATTAATCTGACTATTTAATAATTTTCTTTTGGCATTACGCATTTTAGTTTCTCGCCTTCCAGGTTTCCGGCTGGTAACTTCCCAGATTCCTCCTACAATCCAAATCTCACGTCCTCAACTAAAACACAAGTACAAAACCACTATAAATCTAAACATACTACATATTGAATTTTTTTTATAATTATAGTTGTAACTCGGGAAGGGTCGCAGATTGAAGAAGGATGAGAGGGCGATTTTCTTCTAGTAGGAGAGGCGGGTTGGTGAGCGAAGATCAGTCGATTAGGACTCATACTGTCTTTGTCAATTATGTTAGCAAGAGGATTCATCCGGCAAAGTTTAAGGAAGCTTTTATGGAGTATGGTGTAGTGGTGGATGTATTTATTGCTTTCAGAAGCAGAAAGAGATTACATGTTGCATCCACTTTTGCGTTTGTGAGGTACAGAAGCAAGCTTGAAGCCAGTGAAGCGGTTCGGAAGGCTGACGGAAGGTTGTTGGATGGCTTTAAAATCAAAGTCTATCATGATAAGTCTACTGTTTCAAGTAGCAACAGGATTGGTGCTGGAGAGTCGGTGAAGAGGTTGTGGAAGCCGGCGTTTAGAGATTCTAGGTCGTTCAAGGAAGTCTTGGGTGATCGGAAGGAAGTGGTCGGTCGGTCACGAGACAAGTTGGAAGTGAAACGGCAATCTAGTAATGTAGATTCGGGTGCAGTCATCCATGTAAGCTTTTCGGAAGATCGGTCTCCCAGCTTTAGTCGGGACATGTTAACAGATATATCGAATATATTGGTTCCTAAAAAAGAGTTGAGGTGGCGAGAATGTTGTTTTGTTGCCAAAATCAAAAGGATGTACAATGAGGACATAATTCAGGCAGCCTTTCAAGCAGAAGGCTTTGATGTTAGGGTTAGCATTTGGTATGATTTGTAAGTGGTTATCCATTTTAATGGACCTTTGGAGCGTAAGGTGTGCTGGGATCATAGAGACGATTGGCTTCGAACATGGGTTATATTAAAAGACGTCCCGCTGTTAGTGTGGAGTAACAAATTTTTCGTCGAGCTTGGAAACTTGTGGGGCAAAGTTGTTTCCATCCATGAGGATACTGAAAATAGAACTCGATTCGATGAAGCCAGAATGCTTTTGGAAGTGCAGTATGAATTGGCCATCCCGGAGAAATGTTCAGTTGTTATTAATGGTTGGATTTTCCCCATTAAAATTATCACGGAGGCTCATGTAGAAGATTGAGTGTTCATAGATGGCTCTAAGGCGGGTGGTGGTCCGAACTCCGATGTCTTCAGCAGGCGATGTGGAGGCTCTGTTTCCAAGGTTGCAGGAGGGTCTAGCTGTAGAGGAAGGCTTCGAGGTCGGCTTGATTGAAGATAGGTCTCACGAATCTCGAAGTAAGAGGTCCGAACATGGTGTCCAGAAAAGTAGGGCTACACATGCAGAACCTTTGGTGGGGCAGGTAGAATTTTTCGATGAAGGGTTACTCGATGTGCCTATACGGTCTAATGACGGGCCAATGAATTTGGTGGTGGATGATAGCATTGGGCTTTTTGACATTAATCGAGACCCAGCCCATCTAGGGTCGACACAGTCCATTTCTAATAATTCTAGATTACTTGAAGTTCCTATAATGGAAGTTTCCTCATTCCAAGGCTGTGTGAATGGAAGTCTGACAGTTGCTCAAGCAGCTAACAAAGAATTTGTTCCTCTTATTTCCGATGGAATTGGTAATTTCACTAATTTGGTAGTTGGAAAGTCTGAAAAAGATGTGAGTATAGGTTCAGTTTTGCGGAATGGTAACCAGGCTTGTCGTAGAGTTAAAGCTATCAAAAAGAAGGCTGGGAATGATAGCAGGGTGAGGCCAATACCCGATAAATTAAAAAATTGGGTGGGTGATTCCCGTGGTGGTGATCTCGTTCGTATTTCGGAAAATGAAGTTGAAGTTGAGGCAATATTAGAAGTGGCAGATTCGTTGGGCGTTCAATTCGAGTCTTCAAGGAAGCGGGTGCTCGAGAGATTGGAGTCCACTGTTCTTTCGGGTAAGCTTAAAGTCTAGCTAAGCACTAAGGGAGATGTTTGTGTGTGTTTTGTAGTTTATTCTATGGATTTGGGTTTATCTGTTTTGTCGTGGAATATAAGAGGATTGGATCGATTTGAAAAAGTTAGAGCACTCTGTAGAGTTATTGAATTAAATAAAGCTAGGGTAGTGTTGTTACAGGAATCCAAAGTTTCGACTTTACCTGTTGGCGCAGAAAGAAGGTTAAAGGGTAGGATGGTTAGTGAGTTGATTTGTGCTCCGGCTGAAGGTGCTTCAGGGGGTTTGATTTCTATGTGGGATAGTGATGTATTTAATATTACCTGTCATAGTGTTTACAGGAGATTTATCGTGCTTAAAGGTTGGCTTGTGCTTCAAAATGTGGAAATAGGTATTATCAATGTCTATGGTCCGAATGCCTATGGTGAAATAGTGAGTTTCTTTGAGCAGTTAAATAATATTATCGATAGTCTGAAGGTTCCGGTTATTGTGGGTGGTGATTTTAACATTGTGAGATCAGTTTTAGAAAGAACAGGGAACCAAGACATTTCTTCTTCAATGAGGATTTTTGAAGATTTTATCTCAAAATGGGACTTGATCGACGTTCCAATTTTGGGTAATGTTTTTTCTTGGTTTAGGGGTGGGGTGAGCACAGCAGCTAGTAGGATCAATAGGTTCCTAATTTCAGCCGACATTGTGTGTTTACCGAACCTAGTGCAGGCAACGCTCCATAGATCACTATTAGACCATGCTCCAATCTTGTTATGCGAAAGGATGCTTAAAAAGGTTAGTAGACCTTTTAAATGGTTTAATCATTGGGCGGACGACCCTATTCTTACTGATAAAATTAGGTTGGTGTTCCGAGCTAATCAAGGACATGCGTTATTGTTATCTAAGGAAGTGACGAAGGATTGGGCTAAGAAGATCAGAGTTTTGAAGGCTGACCCGATTGTGGACTTGGAAAAGAAGATCGAGTCGTTAGAAAACTCGTGTATGGTGAATCCAAGTGACATGGCTTCTCAAGCATAACTCGTGGCAGTAAAGGCGAAGTTGTGGGTTGAACATAGGAAGTCGGAAAGAGAATGGTTGCAAAAGTCGAGACTTAAGTGGTTTAAGGAAGGTGATAAGAATACCAGATTTTTTCATTTAACTGCTGCGTTCAGAGGCCGTAAGAATCAGATTTTGAAACTAAAGGTTAATGATTCAGTCTTTAAAAATCAAGATGGGATACAAAGAGCATTTGTTAGCCATTTTCGTTCTTGCTACAACGAAGTGAAAACCATTCCGATCAAGAAGCTTGATATTCCGTTTAAAAGGCTCAGTTTTGCCTCGAGAAGATGGATCGATAGCCCATTCACGGAAGAGGAGGTTTGGTTCACGATCAATTCTTCGGATGGTTCAAGAGCTCCAGGTCCGGATGGATTTAGTTTGGATTTTTTCAAGAAATTTTGGAAGGATATTAAAGTAGAAGTTATGAAATTTATGGACGATTTTTATGTGGGGAAAATCATAGATTTCTCCTTTAATAAATCGTTCATTGCTCTTATTCCGAAGATATCTCAAGCGGTTGGCTTCATGTATCAACGAAGTGATTGGCGAGAACCAGTTTGCTTTTATGGCTGGTAAACAAATATTAGATTGTTCCTTGATTGCAAATGAGACTGTTGATGAGCTTATTAAAGAAAAAGACTAAAGCAATTATGATTAAAGCTGATTTCAGAAAAGCTTACGACACTGTCGATTGGAATTTTTTAATTCTGATTCTTAAGAAAATGGGGTTTAGCAAAAGATGGAAGAAATGGATATATTTGTGTATTTCGACGCCTATGATTGCTGTGCTGGTTAACGGGTGTCCGTCGAAATATTTTTCTATTAAAAGGGGTTTAAGGCAAGGCTGTCCGCTCTCTTCATTTTTGTTTAATGTTGTGGATGATAGGGGTGTTCAAAATTCGGTTTTAACCGAATTAACCGACCGAATAGAACTAATTCGGTTAATTCGGTCGGCCATCGAATTAGTTCGGTCGGGGAACAGTTAAGGTTTTTTGGATATTCAGTTAACGGTTAATTCGGTTCGAAATCGGTTAATTAACCGAATTAACCGAAATAAAATTTTAAATTTTAAATATATTATATATAACATATGGGCTCAGCCCAAACCATTTAAAATCCAATTAATAATTTAAGATCCAATAACTTTTAAACCTAAATCAATATTAATTAATTAAAAAATTTATATAAAATTTTTATTTTATAATTATATATTATTTAAATTAATTGTAAACTATTTTTTTGAATTAAAAAATATTAAATATATTATATATAACATATGGGCTCAGCCCAAACCATTTAAAACCCAATTAATAATTTAAGATTCAATAACTTTTAAACCTAAATCAATATTAATTAATTAAAAAATTTATATAAAATTTTTATTTTATAATTATATATTATTTAAATTAATTATAAACTGTTTTTTTGAATTATAAAATATTTAATTTTTATATAAATTAGAAAATTTTAAAAAATTTCGGTTAATTCGAAAATTAACCGAATTAACCGAAATTTATTCGGTTCGGTTAATATTTTCGAAAAAAAGTTCGGTTCGGTTAACGGTTAAAGAAAAAAAAAGTTCGGTTAATTCGAAAATGGTAGTTCGGTCGGTTCGACCACCGAATTAACCGAATGAACACCCCTAGTGGATGAGGCTCTTAGTGGACTGTTGAAGAAAGCGGTTGCTCTTGATGTGTGTCGAGGGATGTATATTGGGTTAAGGAGAGTAGGTGTATTCCATATTCAATTTGCTGACGATTTAATTCTGTTTTCGAATGCTAAAGAAGATAAAATTCTCAATTTGTTTCGTGTTCTTAGAATCTTTGAGGTTGTAGCTGGGCTGAAATTAAATATGCAGAAGACGAAGTTATTCGGAATTAATGTGGATGATAGCAGAGTTATGGGGTGGGCAGATTCGCTGTCTTGCGATTGGGCAAGGTTGCCTACGGCTACTTGGGGTTGCCTTTAGGTTATAAAAAAACCTTAAGCAAATGTGGTAACCTATTGTGGAGAAAGTTAGAGCCCGACTTCAAAGCTGGAAAGGCAAGGTTCTCTCTTTTGGGGGAAGGATCACTTTGATTAAATCTGTGTTGGTTAACTTACCGGTGTATTTCATTTCCTTATTTCCTATGCCAAAATCCATAGCTGATGTGATAAATAAATGCATAGCTAGATTTCTTTGGAATGGAAATTCTGATAGAGGCATTCATTGGATTAAGTGGGATATAGTTTGTGGTTTGAAAGCTCATGGTGGCCTAGGTTTCTTCGATGTTAAAGTTAGAAATCGAGTTTTGATGAATAAATGGATTTGGCGTTATAGTGAGGACAACGAAAGCTTATGGAAAAAGGTTATTGTCGTTAAATATAAGTATGATCCTAAAGCGATTTTACCTAAGGGTGCTATTGCTCGTAGTTCGAAGGGTCTTTGGAACGAGATAGTGAGCCCAGTGTTGTCGAATGAGGTTTATTTTCTTGAAGACGTTAGGTGTGTTATGGGGTCTGGTTTAAGAATAGATTTCTGGACTGACCAGTGGTCGAGTGTTCGTTCTTTGAAAGGAGCATTTCCTAGAATATATGGGATGTCAATTAATAAACAGGGCAAGATTAGCGAGTTTGGGAGCTGGGTGAATGGTTTATGGATATGGAGAATTGAGCTGAGGCGTCGGTTATTTTCTTGGGAAGTTCCGGTTTGGAATCAGTTTTTTCAAGTTATCAATAGTGCAGTTCCTGCTTCACCTGGACTAGATAGGTTGGCGTGGATTGGGGCTTCCAATGGTATTTATAACTCTAAAGAATTTTGCTTTAAAGTGGCATCGGTAGGCAAAATTCAAGATCATATATGGAACAAAGTTTGGTTTAAATTCGTGCCTCCTAAAGTGGTTGCCTTCTTTTGGAAAGCGGTTCATGAAAGACTGCCTGTTGCGACAGAATTGATCAAGAGAGGGGTTAACGGTAACATTCAGCTTCTTTGTTACTTTTGTAAAGATCATCCGGAAGATGTTAGCCACGTGTTGTGCTATTGTAATGTTATTTGGCAAGTGTGGCAAAGATGGTGCCAATTATGGAAAGTCATTATCATTTTCCCTGAGGACGTTAAACGGCTCCTTGATTCTTGGTCGACACAGTATATTAGAAGGAATGTTCGGAAGCTTTGGTTGCTTGGTTTTTTCGGTTTGATTTGGTAAATTTGGTTGAGTAGAAACAAGTTTCGATTCCATGGTTTGTCTCTATTAGTTGATCAGATCTTCAGTTCAGTTTTATTGCAGGTTGGTTTCTGGGCAAATATTTTATGGCCATCAATTGTTCCTCGGGTGCTAGACTTCGTGCGATGTTTGGGCTCCATTATATTTGGTTGTGATTATTGACAGTTCTTGTTGAGTTATTCGTTTCTCATTTGTTATTTGCGTTGAGTTGAATTTGTGCAGTATTAGAGTTGTGTTTCCCTGGATCGGTGTTTTAGCTCCAGTGCAGCTTTGGCGAGCAGCCTCGTTCATGTTCAAGAGCTGTATAGTCCATTTCGGATGTGGGATTTTCTACTTGTTTGGTTCGAGGATATTATTTAGCCTTTCATTTCTGTCGTTTGGTGCAACTAGGGCGTGGCTGCTTTCTAGTCTTCAGGTTTTTGGCTTTTTTCATTGGTTGAGGTGATCAAGTATTGCTCCGTCCCTACTCCATTCTGTGAATTGGTTCGTCTGTTTTGAGTGGTATGGGAGGGAGGGGAATAGAATGTTTTTGATCGTGCTAATTTAATTTATCTTATCACCTTTAGGTGCGATCTTTTTCCTCCATTTAGGATTAGAGAGGTTTTTTAATGAAGCCCTTCAGGTGGTGTACTTTGTAATCTTCTATAATACAAAGTACCTTTTTTCCAAAAAAAAAACCACTATAAATCTCAAGTTTTGATCGATCGGGTAGTTCAATCAGGGTTTCTGATAATATAGTCAAGAAACTGAGAGGGACGACAGCCTTACGGTTTGTGCTGACAATTTGGAATGGGTTGCCTACGGCGCCTGTGGTCACCGGGACGTGTGTTCCACGAGCGTTGCTCGTCTCCGCTTCACCTGCAACGATCGCCGCCGCTGTATTTGCAAGACCGACTCACAAGTCATCTTTGTCACTAAGGGTAGGGCTTCCATCTTTGTGCTTTTGATCGTCATTGTCGATATCGAATTGAGCCTACCGTAATTATAGAGTTCAATATCGCTTTTGCCCATTTAGTTAGCTTATTCATTCAAACCACTGTTCCTAGATACGTTCACTGAGCCAAGTACAAATTCATCTGTTGCTTATATAACACATACATGCACATATAATGCCTTCTGAGGATAGGTCTTATTTTTGTGATTCTGGTTTCGTTACAGGCTTTAGGGGATTACACGAGGCTGATCAATGATTTTTCTGTACTGCCAACTGAAGGGAAGGCCGGGTTCGTTCATATTGGTACCATGAGGACACACAAGCGTTTTTTGATGATGTTGATCAATACAGGATGATCAAGGCAATGTGCAGGCTTTCTTGTAGTGTATGTGATAAATTGGAAGCGCAGACTAACAGTGGCGGATCCAGAAATTTAAGAATGGGGTCCAAAATTTTAATTTTATTTTATTAAAAATAATGGGTATGCAAAAATTGTAATTTTTTTTCTTTTTTTCGTAACACATTAAGTTAAATTTAACCACATTTCCAAAATAATGGGATGCACTTGGCCCCTATGGGGGCTTAGTGCATCCGCCACTGCAGACCAATGATAGAGCGAAGAGGCGGGGAAAGTTTAGGAACATTGAACACTTGAAAGCTCATTTGTTTCATCAACACATATTGGTTATGTGCAGCCTGTGTTTGGAAGGACGGAAGGTAAAGTTAATTATCTCTAGCATTTTATGATACAGTTCTGAATAAAGTATGTTACCCTTGTGGAGCATTGTTACTTGTTGATGAGTCTGTTGTTTGTCCATCAACAAAAGAGTCGTGTATGCATCAATTTTCTCATTGGTTTCTTTTGGACAATGTAGGTGTTTATTTGTGAACAAAAGCTACATACAAGGGCACAGTTAAATCAGCATATAAACACGGGTGACTCAGGGGTGGCTTCATGGGGCATCCAATATGTGAATTCTGCAAGATTCCATTCTATGGGGACAATGAGTTATACTCACACACGTCCACAGAGCACTATGCATGTCATATATGCCAAAGGTAACGAGTCTCTTCGTGGTATAGATTTTTAGAATACACTTTAAAACAAATGGGCTTAGTTTTGCTTGTTCACTGTAGAATGTAGACATCATCCAGGACAATATGAATATTACGAGAACTATGATGACCTTGAGGCAAGATGATTTCTATATTTCTTTTGCTTTCGTTATTTTCCTTTTATCCTCGTAAAGTTAATCGAATTTTGAAAAATGTGTGCCACAGACTCATTTTCGCCAAGACCATTACTTATGTGAGGATGAGGCTTGCCTAGCTAAAAAATTTATCGTCTTTCAGTCGGAAGCTGAACTAAAGGTGACTCCTTGGGGCATATAAATAGTGCTATTTTTTAATTATTTGAGTGTGTCCTTAGTAAAGCTCATATTTTCTTTTTCTCATATACACCCCTCCTTTTCTCCTTTCAGAGGCATAATACCATTGAACATGGAGGTCGCACGTCTCGTGTACAGCGTACTGCTGCTTTGTAAGTATGTATCTCTGCTATTTTGTGGACACTTGAGTAGCAGTTTCCCTATTTCATTCTCTCATATGTATCCTTTTGTAGATGGGTCGGTTGCTTCTTTGTTGTTCAGTTAATTAATTATACTTTTCCAGATACCAACAAGCTTCCAATTTCGTCGAAGAAATGATGATCATCGTCGTGGAAGGGAGCGAATGTATCGGCATGAGCCACCTGATGATGACTATCAACTTTTCATAACCATTGAGGTAAGTTTGGAGACAGCCAATGATCCACCAGCATCATCTACTACGCAGATGGTCTCTGATCATGGAGACATAAATGATATTGATCCCCTTGTTCAGCCTTTTGAATTATCATCTGCAGCAGATTCTGAATCATCTTGTAGATACCTTTAAGCATTGGGGAGAGGCTCTAGGGGTGCACCTTTGCAAGAAACTAATTTTTCTGCTCTCTCAACTCCTTCCAGCAACAGTCAACAAATTCCTAAACACAGACCTGATGGCTTGCCTGTTAACACCATGGCAGCACATCTTCAGCGCCAGAAGAATGGGAAAGAATGTTTTGAGTTCTGCTCAAGAATGGCTGGCAACAACTCACAGGTCCATTCAGGCAGCCAGTAGTTCAAGTCAGCCTGAAGATGTGGAGATTTTATCAAAGGATGATTACGGCCTTGCTAAAGGAAATTCAAGGTTAAGTTTTAATGAACAGCAGGTTGAATTGAATTATACCAATAAACCCTCTATAAAAATTGGGGGTCAAAATGACTCATTATCTGCTAAAGTGGACCAGGGGATGGGGCTGGAAGCAGCAAGCAACGAAAGAAAACTTTGAAATTTCACCGAGTACGGCTTGGTGATGGTTCAATGGCAGCTCTATTGGATCCAAAATATTTTGAACATGAACATGAGGCACTAGATAACAAGCTTGACAGCAACCAAAGCTGTAACACCCCCAACCCGTATCCGACCCGGATACGAGTCCGAAGTGTCACATTGACTTTTCAAACATTTATTCGTATAAAATAGTGAGTAATTTAAAAACTTTGATAACATTTAACTTATTCAAAACGTTTACAAAATATATCAGAGTTCATACAATTTATATCTTTAGACTACATGCCAACTACACTCTATAAACAGTACATATATTTTCTGATCTGACATTTGGTAAGGAGAACTGACCTGTCTTGCTCCGCATTACTCTTTACTCTTCTCGAAACCTACATGTGAAACAATCACACGCTAAGTCGAAGACTTAGTGAGGCATAAAGAAAACACATCTAATGGAATTCATAACCACTAATCATGCATGACTGTTTTATGCTATCAAATTATACAACTCATTTACATATACATCAACATATATTCGTGCATATTATGTAACATATACCATTACCCCTATCACATATATATCATATCATGCACACATCATATCACCAATATCCATACCTGTAAGCATATTACTTTAACATTCATGAATTTGTATTAATGAGTTTATTGGCCCATGATATCATATTGAGAACCTAAGGTATTTGAGTATTGTGAGGTTGTGCACTATGCTGTCACCATAGCTCGTATAAATGCACCGAAGTGCCGCGTAGAATTGCACCGTAGTGCCATATAATGATGTCCATAAGGACCACATAGAATTCCTTAAGAATCATATACATATGCTAGGGATCATATATGTGTCTCACCAGACTTCACACATGTTCCAAAGAATATATATATATATCCCGAAGGACCGCGTAGAATATTGTCCCGAAGGACCGCGTAGACCCTCTACTCTTGGCATGCCAACTATACCCCTAGCTCTCAAGACACATAACATGAGCATTTTCTTTTATACTTATCATTTCACATAACTCATAGTTCAATTACTCATAGAACATTTTCATATGAGTCACATTTACATGTCACATAGCTTATATACTTTCTCACGTAGTTACATAGATTCATATCATATAACATATATCACAAAGTGCACATAATCACACATATCATATCATATAGCTTAGATCATTTCTCAGATATTCATATAAACATACATATCATATCTTGTTCACATATGATCATATATGCTTCATATAACACATAGAACACTTTCTCCTAGCTTATATCAATTTTCAGAGTCCTTTCATATTACCTGATGACATATATCATATAGATATATAATAACGGATATCATATTTTCTACCTTATGCTCTATTTCTTTGCATTCCCTTAGATTATAAATTATGCCGTATTTCTAAACATATATCATTTAATAGTATTTTTATTTAGGTACTAATTTAATCTCTTCACTTAATTCAATTTCATATATTCATTATAATCTTTTCATATAGCTCCATTATACTAATTCTCATAATAAATCATACCACTAGGTATTTGTCCAACTCATGTTTCCATTATGCATATACTGTTACCCATGTTTACCTAGTTCATATCACTTCTTATAAACTCACTTTCATCATATTTTCCTATTATTACATATTTTATCTCATAACCATGTATCCACATAGTCTTATATTTCATTATCATATTACATATATTTGTTCTCCTATGACCCTTAATAAACATCTATTTCTATTTCCCTACATCTCTCGACTTATCTTCTATATTCCTATAATTTCATAACTTATTTTATATCATTTTCCCTTTTTATTCACATAAACCATCTATTTATTTAGTTCAATTTCTCATGACTTCCACAATACTCTTTAATAAAACTTTGTAGCTCTTCACTATAATACATAAACCATAGTTTCCTTTAATTTATCAATCTTCCCTATATTACTTATGTATCCTTATTTATGCCTTCGAATTCATACTATTCTCTTAGAGTCTCCTAACATTTCTCGTATAATCACTTATACCATATCATATAACTTATACTTGATTATCTTATTCTCTCATGTTCATTTCATTTCTTATGACTCTATCATATAACTTATCTCATGTTCTTCCATTATTACATATTAAAGTCTTACATACATCATATAGAATATACAAAGCATATCATTATCTTTAGTCATGCATACATACAATCAATGTAATACAGATAATCACATATAATTATAACCACACATAATCATGTCCATGACTTCATGCATATTACTCTAGGAAATAGACTCATCGCAAGTCTTATTTCCATTAAACACTACATATCACTAGTATGCACTCACCTGGCCTCACTAGTCAATTTCAATCTCTTATATTTCCCTTGATCGATCTTACTTGCCAAATGTTCCGGAATTGCTTTACGCGCAGAATCGACATAAATGTACATTTTGAGGCAATCATTAGATACCTACACCATGTAATTAGATACTCGCAACTTAAACGAACTTATTAAACCCATATTCACAATTTCCTTTAGGGGGAATCGGTTCCCTACTAAGGGGGTATCGATTCCCTCATGACATTCTGGAAATTTTGTTCGTTTGAAGGGGTATCGGTTCCCCTTGAATGGGTACCGATTCCCCTTGCCCAGAAATCATATTTTCAACCTAAAAATTACTTCATTTCCTCTCAAACACTTCATATATCATCCCCTTTTCATTCTTAACTCTAGTACACATACTTAGACCAATCTATATTCATTTATTTCATCTTAAACCTCAAAATCCTATCTTCCATATGATATTCAAGAATCATACCAAATTTTCAATGTGTTCTAATTCCAATTCTAACACTTCATACTTCTTAATTAGATTGATGACAAGTCAAATTCATCCATAAAACTTCAACAACCATACCATATCAAAATTTCATCTTAAAACTCCTATTGCAAATTCCTTCATAATTCCTTTATCTTATTGTTTAAATCCCATATAAGCTTTCCTTAAGCTTATTTAATACCCAAAGAATCAAAACTAAGCTTAAAACTCAAGAATTAACCAACTGAAATTAAACTTACCTTTGCCTTGCTCTCCCACGTATGAAGAAGAAGAAAGGAGAAGAGAACTCTGGATGTTTCTCACATCTCCCACGTTTATATTACCATTTAAAGGAATATAAAAATCTTTCTGGTCAAATGACCATTTAACCCTTAATTTCCTTTAATAATTACTAAATAACCTTCATCATATATATATCCAATAATCATTGAACTATTTCATTCTTATACTTTAGTCACCAAATTCTGAAACTTTACAATTTGGTCACTAACCCGTTATTGAGGATGTTACAAATCTCCCCTCCTTATAAGAAAATTCGTCCTCGAATTTTCACGGCACATCTTAATAAGAACATATCTTCTAATGTTCTTATGTTGCTTCCCTGACTTATTCTTTCTTGTCATCATCAGAAACTTACTTTTTAATCCTTTAGTTTTCCGACTATCTTTTTCGTTTATACATTCATCCTCTGTTGCTTATCATATAAACAATAACCAGTAATACCAATCCATTGTTGTCTTTTCTCTTATTCGATTATGCATCTTTCCTTTGACCTTTCTAAAATTCAATATAATGTCACTCATCACGTTGACAGTAACATCCATCTCTATATCATAAATCCATCTATTTCTTCATAACTCTCTAATTACCTTATAATCATACCAAACTTGTATTTCGTCATCATTTGACCAAAACACAACTTTAAATCTTCTTCAATGTGATTAAACATATACTTTAAGGAGTCAAACAATATTTTCACATCACCTTACACACTTGTCTTATTTCTATATCAAAATTGTCCTCTGTACTTCCATATATATCGTATCTGATCCTTTAAATCAATCCCTTTCATTTCTTTATTCCTTCTTCCTTATACATAAATCATATTTTTTCTTTCATATTCACATACTCTTGTCTTATCACTTATACTCATCTTTATGTATCAATCTTCATTGCATCCTCATTACTCTAATAACCCATTTCTTATACATAACTTCATTCTTTATCATTTCTTATACCTGTATTTTCCTTCCTGAAGGTTCCATGCAAATACTTATCTCTGTTTCTACATCATAACTATCTGCTCAGAATATACAACTATATTCAAATTCACATCATAATCAATTAACTCCACTTTATCTTTCCTCCAATCTTATAACTCTAGCACCTTTACTCTGACAGCTAGATAATAACTTTTGTTCAATCTAGGGCACAAGCCCTATTATACCAATCATATACATCATTTCCAATCTAAATTATCTCAACATTCGCTTACTCAACTTATCAATTTCACCTCTATTCTCATACATCCTGAGATTTCTTTTACTCAAACTCAACATTCTGACTTCCTGTGTCCTATAATCTGATCATCGATATACATATTCTCAAACTCTTCTTATCAATCCTCAGCTTTACTTAAATATAAAAATTCTTACTTCCTTTTCCTTTACTATACCACATTACTATGATCTAAATATGCAACTGTATCCAGATCCATTGCAGATTTGGTTATCATATCCTGACAATATCTTATAATCTTATAATTCCAGTACATTTTTATCACATACTCTAGTTAGCCAATGCTAACTCTTTCCATCTCTACTGCAAACCCTTATCATAAACATACTCTTGTTTATGCGCTATACTATCACTTCGTTTCAAACTCATAAGCTCTGACTTTATACATCTTATACACTTGTCACTGATGCACTTATCCTTGAGTTCTTCTATACGTACTCACCACGTCATTAGATCTTTTTAACATTCTTATGGTGACACCTGTTCACCATATTCTATCTTATCCACATAATAACAAACCTACTCTATATCGTGTTTCCGATTCCAAACGATGAAAACTTTCTATCATTATTCAGATATGATTTCAGCTTTCTGAAATCAACTTTTGATCTTACTAGGCATTTCCTGAGGTGTCCGCTCTTCATCCTGCCTGGCCAGGGTAGGTGAATAGCTATCACAATCAGGAATATCACCTTTCACTTACTTCAAAATTATCACGATCGGATTTCTACTGTATTAAACTATTCTTATTCTATTAGCAAGACAACATATTCCTTACACTATCAGATCAGAAATATTTCAATCTAGGTTGGCATGTACACCTTTTATGACACTTTAGACTTCGATTTATGCCGAGAATCGGCTAAACCTTAGCTCTGATACCATTAAATGTAACACCCCCAACCCGTATCCGACCCGGATACGAGTCCAAAGTGTCACATTGACTTTTCAAACATTTATTCGTATAAAATAGTGAGTAATTTAAAAACTTTGATAACATTTAACTTATTCAAAACGTTTACAAAATATATCAGAGTTCATACAATTTATATCTTTAGACTACATGCCAACTACACTCTATAAACAGTACATATATTTTCTGATCTGACATTTGGAAAGGAGAACTGACCTGTCTTGCTCCGCATTACTCTTTACTCTTCTCGAAACCTACATGTGAAACAATCACACGCTAAGTCGAAGACTTAGTGAGGCATAAAGAAAACACATCTAATGGAATTCATACCCACTAATCATGCATGACTGTTTTATGCTATCAAATTATACAACTCATTTACATATACATCAACATATATTCGTGCATATTATGTAACAGATACCATTACCCCTATCACAGATATATCATATCATGCACACATCATATCACCAATATACATACCTGTAAGCATATTACTTTAACATTCATGAATTTGTATTAATGAGTTTATTGGCCCATGATATCATATTGAGAACTTAAGGTATCTGAGTATTGTGAGGTTGTGCACTATGCTGTCACCATAGCTCGTATAAATGCACCGATGTGCCGCGTAGAATTGCACCGTAGTGCCATATAATGATGTTCATAAGGACCACATAGAATTCCTTAAGAATCATATACATATGCTAGGGATCATATGTGTGTCTCACCAGACTTCACACATGTTCCAAAGAATATATATATATATATCCCGAAGGACCGCGGAGAATATTGTCCCGAAGGACCGCATAGACCCTCTACTCTTGGCATGCCAACTATACCCCTAGCTCTCAAGACACATAACATGGGCATTTTCTTTTATACTTATCATTTCACATAACACATAGTTCAATTACTCATAGAACATTTTCATATGAGTCACATTTACATGTCACATAGCTTATATACTTTCTCACGTAGTTACATAGATCCATATCATATAACATATATCACAAAGTGCACATAATCACACATATCATATCATATAGCTTAGATCATTTCTCAGATATTCATATAAACATACATATCATATCTTGTTCACATATGATCATATATGCTTCATATAACACATAGAACACTTTCTCCTAGCTTATATCAATTTTCAGAGTCCTTTCATATTACATGATGACATATATCATATATAGATATATAATAACGGATATCATATTATCTACCTTATGCTCTATTTCTTTGTATTCCCTTAGATTATAAATTATGTCGTATTTCTAAACATATATCATTTAATAGTATTTTTATTTAGGTACTAATTTAATCTCTTCACTTAATTCAATTTCATATATTCATTATAATCTTTTCATATAGCTCCATTATACTAATTCTCATAATAAATCATACCACTAGGTACTTGTCCAACTCATGTTTCCATTATGCATATACTGTTACCCATGTTTACCTAGTTCATATCACTTCTTATAAACTCACTTTCATCATATTTTCCTATTATTACATATTTTATCTCATAACCATGTATCCACATAGTCTTATATTTCATTATCATATTACATATATTTGTTCTCCTATGACCCTTAATAAACATCTATTTCTATTTCCCTACATCTCTCGACTTATCTTCTATATTCCTATAATTTCATAACTTATTTTATATCATTTTCCCTTTTTATTCACATAAACCATCTATTTATTTAGTTCAATTTCTCATGACTTCCACAATACTCTTTAATAAAACTTTGTAGCTCTTCACTATAATACATAAACCATAGTTTCCTTTAATTTATCAATCTTCCCTATATTACTTATGTATCCTTATTTATGCCTTCGAATTCATACTATTCTCTTAGAGTCTCCTAACATTTCTCGTATAATCACTTATATCATATCATATAACTTATACTTGATTATCTTATTCTCTCATGTTCATTTCATTTCTTATGACTCTATCATATAACTTATCTCATGTTCTTCCATTATTACATATTAAAGTCTTACATACATCATATAGCATATACAAAGCATATCATTATCTTTAGTCATGCATACATACAATCAATGTAATACAGATAATCACATATAATTATAACCACACATAATCATGTCCATGACTTCATGCATATTACTCTAGGAAATAAACTCATCGCAAGTCTTATTTCCATTAAACACTACATATCACTAGTATGCACTCACCTGGCCTCACTAGTCAATTTCAATCTCTTATATTTCCCTTGATCGATCTTACTTGCCAAATGTTCCGGAATTGCTTTACGCGCAGAATCAACATAAATGTACATTTTGAGGCAATCATTAGATACCTACACCTTGTAATTAGATACTAGCAACTTAAATGAACTTATTAAACCCATATTCACAATTTCCTTTAGGGGGAATCGGTTCCCTACTAAGGGGGTATCGATTCCCTCATGACATTCTGGAAATTTTGTTCGTTTGAAGGGGTATCGGTTCCCCTTGAATGGGTACCGATTCCCCTTGCCCAGAAATCATATTTTCAACCCAAAAATTACTTCATTTCCTCTCAAACACTTCATATATCATCCCCTTTTCATTCTTAACTCTAGTACACATACTTAGAACAATCTATATTCATTTATTTCATCTTAAACCTCAAAATCCTATCTTCCATATGAGATTCAAGAATCATACCAAATTTTTAATGTGTTCTAATTCCAATTCTAACACTTCATACTTCTTAATTAGATTGATGACAAGTCAAATTCATCCATAAAACTTCAACAACCATACCATATCAAAATTTCATCTTAAAACTCCTATTGCAAATTCCTTCATAATTCCTTTATCTTATTGTTTAAATCCCATATAAGCTTTCCTTAAGCTTATTTAATACCCAAAGAATCAAAACTAAGCTTAAAACTCAAGAATTAACCAACTGAAATTAAACTTACCTTTGCCTTGCTCTCCCACGTATGAAGAACAAGAAATGAGAAGAGAACTCTGGATGTTTCTCACATCTCCCACGTTTATATTACCTTTTAAAGGAATATAAAAATCTTTCTGGTCAAATGACCATTTAACCCTTAATTTCATTTAATAATTACTAAATAACCTTCATCATATATATATATCCAATAATCATTGAACTATTTCATTCTTATACTTTAGTCACCAAATTCTGAAACTTTACAATTTGGTCACTAACCCGTTATTGAGGATGTTACAAATCTCCCCTCCTTATAAGAAAATTCGTCCTCGAATTTTCACGGCACATCTTAATAAGAACATATCTTCTAATGTTCTTATGTTGCTTCCCTGACTTATTCTTTCTTGTCATCATCAGAAACTTACTTTTTAATCCTTTAGTTTTCCGACTATCTTTTTCGTTTATACATTCATCCTCTGTTGCTTATCATATAAACAATAACCAGTAATACCAATCCATTGTTGTCTTTTCTCTTATTCGATTATGCATCTTTCCTTTGACCTTTCTAAAATTCAATATAATGTCACTCATCACGTTGACAGTAACATCCATCTCTATATCATAAATCCATCTATTTCTTCATAACTCTCTAATTACCTTATAACCATACCAAACTTGTATTTCGTCATCATTTGACCAAAACACAACTTTAAATCTTCTTCAATGTGATTAAACATATACTTTAAGGAGTCAAACAATATTTTCACATCACCTTACACACTTGTCTTATTTCTATATCAAAAATTGTCCTTTGTACTTCCATATCTATCGTATCTGATCCTTTAAATCAATCCCTTTCATTTCTTTATTCCTTCTTCCTTATACATAAATCATATATTTCCTTTCATATTCACATACTCTTGTCTTATCACTTATACTCATCTTTATGTACCAATCTTCATTGCATCCTCATTACTCTAATAACCCATTTCTTATACATAACTTCATTCTTTATCATTTCTTATACCTGTATTTTCCTTCCTGAAGGTTCCATGCAAATACTTATCTCTGTTTCTACATCATAGCTATCTGCTCAGAATATACAACTATATTCAAATTCACATCATAATCAATTAACTCCACTTTATCTTTCCTCCAATCTTATAACTCTAGCACCTTTACTCTGACAGCTAGATAATAACTTTTGTTCAATCTAGGGCACAAGCCCTATTATACCAATCATATACATCATTTCCAATCTAAATTATCTCAACATTCGCTTACTCAACTTATCAATTTCACCTCTATTCTCATACATCCTGAGATTTCTTTTACTCAAACTCAACATTCTGACTTCCTGTGTCCTATAATCTGATCATCGATATACATATTCTCAAACTCTTCTTATCAATCCTCAGCTTTACTTAAATATACAAATTCTTACTTCCTTTTCCTTTACTATACCACATTACTATGATCCAAATATGCAACTGTATCCAGATCCATTGCAGATTTGGTTATCATATCCTGACAATATCTTATAATCTTATAATTCCAGTACATTTTTATCACATACTCTAGTTAGCCAATGCTAACTCTTTCCATCTCTACTGCAAACCCTTATCATAAACATACTCTTGTTTATGCGCTATACTATCACTTCGTTTCAAACTCATAAGCTCTGACTTTATACATCTTATACACTTGTCACTGATGCACTTATCCTTGAGTTCTTCTATACGTACTCACCACGTCATTAGATCTTTTTAACATTCTTATGGTGACACCTGTTCACCATATTCTATCTTATCCACATAATAACAAAACTACTCTATATCGTGTTTCCGATTCCAAACGATGAAAACTTTTTATCATTATTCAGATATGATTTCAGCTTTCTGAAATCAACTTTTGATCTTACTAGGCATTTCCTGAGGTGTCCGCTCTTCATCCTGCCTGGCCAGGACAGGTGAATAGCTATCACAATCAGGAATATCACCTTTCACTTACTTCAAAATTATCACGATCGGATTTCTACTGTATTAAACTATTCTTATTCTATTAGCAAGACAACATATTCCTTACACTATCAGATCAGAAATTTTTCAATCTAGGTTGGCATGTACACCTTTTATGACACTTTGGACTTCGATTTATGCCGAGAATCGGCTAAACCTTAGCTCTGATACCATTAAATGTAACACCCCCAACCCGTATCCGACCCGGATACGAGTCCGAAGTGTCACATTGACTTTTCAAACATTTATTCGTATAAAATAGTGAGTAATTTAAAAACTTTGATAAGATTTAACTTATTCAAAATGTTTACAAAATATATCAAAGTTCATACAATTTATATCTTTAGACTACATGCCAACTACACTCTATAAACAGTACATATATTTTCTGATCTGACATTTGGTAAGGAGAACTGACCTGTCTTGCTCCGCATTACTCTTTACTCTTCTCGAAACCTACGTGTGAAACAATCACACGCAAAGTCGAAGACTTAGTGAGGCATAAAGAAAACACATCTAATGGAATTCATACCCACTAATCATGCATGACTGTTTTATGCTATCAAATTATACAACTCATTTACATATACATCAACATATATTCGTGCATATTATGTAACAGATACCATTACCCCTATCACAGATATATCATATCATGCACACATCATATCACCAATATACATACCTGTAAACATATTACTTTAACATTCATGGATTTGTATTAATGAGTTTATTGGCCCATGATATCATATTGAGAACCTAAGGTATCTGAGTATTGTGAGGTTGTGTACTATGCTGTCACCATAGCTCGTATAAATGCACCGAAGTGCCGCGTAGAATTGCACCGTAGTGCCATATAATGATGTTCATAAGGACCACATAGAATTCCTTAAGAATCATATACATATGCTAGGGATCATATGTGTGTCTCACCAGACTTCACACATGTTCCAAAGAATATATATATCCCGAAGGACCGCGTAGAATATTGTCCCGAAGGACCGCGTAGACCCTCTACTCTTGGCATGCCAACTATACCCCTAGCTCTCAAGACACATAACATGGGCATTTTCTTTTATACTTATCATTTCACATAACACATAGTTCAATTACTCATAGAACATTTTCATATGAGTCACATTTACATGTCACATAGCTTATATACTTTCTCACGTAGTTACATAGATCCATATCATATAACATATATCACAAAGTGCACATAATCACACATATCATATCATATAGCTTAGATCATTTCTCAGATATTCATATAAACATACATATCATATCTTGTTCACATATGATCATATATGCTTCATATAACACATAGAACACTTTCTCCTAGCTTATATCAATTTTCAGAGTCCTTTCATATTACCTGATGACATATATCATATAGATATATAATAACGGATATCATATTATCTACCTTATGCTCTATTTCTTTGTATTTCCTTAGATTATAAATTATGCCGTATTTCTAAACATATATCATTTAATAGTATTTTTATTTAGGTACTAATTTAATCTCTTCACTTAATTTAATTTCATATATTCATTATAATCTTTTCATATAGCTCCATTATACTAATTCTCATAATAAATCATACCACTAGGTACTTGTCCAACTCATGTTTCCATTATGCATATACTGTTACCCATGTTTACCTAGTTCATATCACTTCTTATAAACTCACTTTCATCATATTTTCCTATTATTACATATTTTATCTCATAACCATGTATCCACATAGTCTTATATTTCATTATCATATTACATATATTTGTTCTCCTATGACCCTTAATAAACATCTATTTCTATTTCCCTACATCTCTCGACTTATCTTCTATATTCCTATAATTTCATAACTTATTTTATATCATTTTCCCTTTTTATTCACATAAACCATCTATTTATTTAGTTCAATTTCTCATGACTTCAACAATACTCTTTAATAAAACTTTGTAGCTCTTCACTATAATACATAAACCATAGTTTCCTTTAATTTATCAATCTTCCCTATATTACTTATGTATCCTTATTTATGCCTTCGAATTCATACTATTCTCTTAGAGTCTCCTAACATTTCTCGTATAATCACTTATACCATATCATATAACTTATACTTGATTATCTTATTCTCTCATGTTCATTTCATTTCTTATGACTCTATCATATAACTTATCTCATGTTCTTCCATTATTACATATTAAAGTCTTACATACATCATATAGCATATACAAAGCATATCATTATCTTTAGTCATGCATACATACAATCAATGTAATACAGATAATCACATATAATTATAACCACACATAATCATGTCCATGACTTCATGCATATTACTCTAGGAAATAGACTCATCGCAAGTCTTATTTCCATTAAACACTACATATCACTAGTATGCACTCACCTGGCCTCACTAGTCAATTTCAATCTCTTATCTTTCCCTTGATCGATCTTACTTGCCAAATGTTCCGGAATTGCTTTACGCGCAGAATGTACATAAATATACATTTTGAGGCAATCATTAGATACCTACTCCTTGTAATTAGATACTAGCAACTTAAACGAACTTATTAAACCCATATTCACAATTTCCTTTAAGGGGAATCGGTTCCCTACTAAGGGGGTATCGATTCCCTCATGACATTCTGGAAATTTTGTTCGTTTGAAGGGGTATCGGTTCCCCTTGAATGGGTACCGATTCCCCTTGCCCAGAAATCATATTTTCAACCTGAAAATTACTTCATTTCCTCTCAAACACTTCATATATCATCCCCTTTTCATTCTTAACTCTAGTACACATACTTAGACCAATCTATATTCATTTATTTCATCTTAAACCTCAAAATCCTATCTTCCATATGAGATTCAAGAATCATACCAAATTTTCAATGTGTTCTAATTCCAATTCTAACACTTCATACTTCTTAATTAGATTGATGACAAGTCAAATTCATCCATAAAACTTCAACAACCATACCATATCAAAATTTCATCTTAAAACTCCTATTGCAAATTCCTTCATAATTCCTTTATCTTATTGTTTAAATCCCATATAAGCTTTCCTTAAGCTTATTTAATACCCAAAGAATCAAAACTAAGCTTAAAACTCAAGAATTAACCAACTGAAATTAAACTTACCTTTACCTTGCTCTCCCACGTATGAAGAAGAAGAAAGGAGAAGAGAACTCTGGATGTTTCTCACATCTCCCGCGTTTATATTACCTTTTAAAGGAATATAAAAATCTTTCTGGTCAAATGACCATTTAACCCTTAATTTCCTTTAATAATTACTAAATAACCTTCATCATATATATATCCAATAATCATTGAACTATTTCATTCTTATACTTTAGTCACCAAATTCTGAAACTTTACAATTTGATCACTAACCCGGTATTGAGGATATTACAAAAGCTCCATTGGAGCATTTCCTGTACGGGGCGTTTGGAAGAAGGAAGTAAGAAACTATTTTCCTACGTTTTTTTGTCAAGTGATTTGAGTTTTCGGCGCCAGAAGAATGGGAATGTATTCGGATAGCTTTGTCCTATGGCTGTACGATGGATACTAAAGCGATTTGCAAGTTGTTTTCCCACTAGACAACAAAATCCAGCCTCACTGAAACAGAATTGCGAGGTCAAAATGAAAACATACAACCAATGCAGGATTCCTCAAGTTTTTACTTATTTGTAAGCAATATACATAGATTACTGGAAGTTTACACCATTATGTTACACATTTGAGTCCAAGTTTCATACACATTGATAACAATAACAAGTAGAACGAATTAAATGTTATTAGGAGATATACAGAATGAATGATGGTAAAAAGATGCTACAACACCAAAATACCAGGCTGAGCTTCGACGGTCAAGACCCATCATCCAGAGACTGAAGGGAACCAAGAGATTTTACAGTATCGCACAAAGCTTACGGCTGAGTAATCAGATTAGTAGCACAACCAAAGGTTTTCTCGCTGCTGTAACACATGTACAGAAACCCGTCGTCCTCTTTGTACGATTCGTAAACAGAGTCCATAAGAGTGGCTGCAAACAAGGGTTGTAGCCGAAAGCTCAGAAAATGTTCAAACACCATAGAACCATTTTGAAAGAAACATAACAAAATCTTATCGTGACTTACCTGTTTGTGGTAATGTGTCCTTCACGAACACAAAGAGTGCTTTCCCAGGGCTCAGACGAAGCCTCGAGCTTAAGATATGAATGAATTGTCCGACAGACATGTCCCGTGGAACCAGATACCTATAAATCAAACAGTTCAGCACAAATTTGATCCGCCCTTGTATCTTTTAACAATAAATCAAAGTTTCGACATCGAATTAAGACTGAAGTTTAAATTTTGATATGCTCCTAAGTGATCATTTTTTTAGCAATTATAGAATTTATGCTATAATTGCCTTATTGCATTAGGTAGAGTTTGTTCTTTTACAATAAAAGCACGCAATTAAGGTCAAATTGTTGTTGGCCAAGGCTGAAACTTACTTTTGCTTTTCCATTTCAGGAAGATCTGATTTTGAATATCTTTCCACAATCACCTGCAAAAATGAGGGAAAATAAAGGTAAGAGAACCGATTTTTAGCAATTACCAGCTAATTCTTTTTAATAGGACCCATAATCCATGGAGGGGAAGAAGTTCATCTAATCTATAAACAAAATTAAATCTTGATAACAAACTCAATAAAAAAATAAAATTAATAATATTTATATAAAAAAGAGAGGCAGAAATCAGGAAACAAAAGGGTTTAATCAAAAGTAACGTGCAAAGAGATTGATGAGGAAAACTTACAGGTACGCGATTGGGATATTTGGCGATGATATCGCGAGATTCTTCGAGCCTTTGGTCTGCGAATTAATTTAGAAGAAAGAAGAAATTAAATTAAGAAGAGGAACATATTTAGAAAGAAGTGTTATTCTAAGGGAAGAAGCAAACCGAAAGTGAATTCATCCTTAAAAGATGGAATCTTTCCCATTGCAACGCAGGCTGAACGAGTGTGTTGTTGAAGATGGAGATGATCTTTTATAACTATACCGAACAGATATGCATGGAAGTAGATAACAAACAGACACGGAACGATATCTATTTAAAGTCAGAACTCAACAATCTAATTTAAGTTAACCGATAATCAGGTATTTGTTTCAACTTAAAACAACTTGCGGGGATAGCTCAGTTGGGAGAGCGTCAGACTGAAGATCTGAAGGACGCGTGTTCGATCCACGCTCACCGCATAAAAATGTTTTATTCAACCCAACCATACAAACAGTGCTAAAAGATGTTCGCGTTCGAGGCTAGATTTCCTGTGTCCATTGAGTTCTCCGTTTCTTTAGAGGTCTGTATGCTCAGCTCAGCTCAATCTTATCTCCTCTCGCAGCCAAAGACTCAGGTCCGTAAGGAATTGTTTCCCCAGGTTTCATCTTCTGCCCTTTCATTTATATTTTTTTTTCTGTTTGTTGCTTTGCTTTGTAGTTTTTGTTTGGAGATCTTGCTTTGTTGTTTGTAGTAGCCGCGGGAAAAAAATGTTTGTTTTATCTGTTTTGTCTCTTTTATTAGATAAGCTTAATTGAAACATTCGCAGATATGTGTGATTTTCTGTTTGTTTTGGAGTTTTTAGCATTTTAGTTTCTGAAAAATATCTGGAGTTTACTTCAAAGTTAGTTCAGTTTTGAGTAATATCTATTGGATCTGTAACTTGTTTCTCTCCTGGTATCTTATACCATTATGAATGCTTTAAATTATGTTTAGGATTTGTGATTTTACCACGTTGATATAGATGTGCTTGTGGATTAATCGTGTGCAGGCTTACAATGGAGACCTTTCTATTAACGTCTGAGTCAGTGAACAAAGGTCACCCTCTCAAGCTTTGTGACCAGGTCTCCGGTGCAGTGCTTGATGCCTGCCTGTAAAACGTGCACCAAGACTAACATGGTTATGGTCTTTGGAAAGATTACCACCAAGGTCAATGTAGACTATGAGAAGATTGTCCGAGACACATGCCACGCCATTGGGTTTGTTTCCGATGATGTTGGTCTCGATGCTGACAAGTGCATGGCCCTTGTCAATATTGAGCAGCAGAGTCCCGCTATTGCTCAGGGTGTCCATGGCCACTTTATGAAGCAGTCAGAAGAGACTGGAGCTGGTGACCAGGGCCACATGTTTGGTTATGCCACTGATGAAACCCCTGAACTTATACCTCTTAGCCATGTTCTTGCAACTAAGCTTGATGAGACTGTTACAATGTAAAACCCAGGTCACTGTTGAGTACTATAATGATAATTGTGCTATGGTTCCGGTTTGTGTACACATTGTCCTCTTCTCCACTCAACATGACGAGACTGTTACAAATGATGAAATTGCTGTTGACCTCAAAGAGCATGTTATAAAGCCTGTTATTCCTGAGAAGTACCTTTATGAGGAGACAATCTTCCATCTTAACCCATCTGGCCGTTTTGTGATTGGTGGTCCTCACGGTGTTGCAGGTCTCACTGGACGCAAGATCATTATTAATACTTATGGTGGCTGGGGAGCCAGCAGTGGTGGAGCCTTTTCCGGAAGGATCCTACCAAGATCGACAGGAGTGGTGCTTACATTGTTAGGCAGTCTGCTAAGAGCATTGTAGCAAATGGCCTTGCCTGTAGGTGCATCGTGCAAGTTTCATATGCAATTGGTGTGCCTGAGCCCTTGTCCGTCTTTGTTGACAGCTATGGAACTGGAAATATTCTGGACAAGGAAATCCTCCAGATTGTGAAGGATAAATTCGACTTCAGGCCTGGCATGATCACCATTAATCTGGACCTCAAGAGGGGTAGCAACGACAGGTTCTTGAAGACAGCTGCCTACAGACATTTTGGACGAGACGACCCAGATTTCACCTGGGAAGTTGTGAAACCCCTCAAATGGGAGAAGCCTCAATCTTAAAACAAGCTTTTGCCTATCCTGGCTGCTCACTGTTTGCTTATTGTAACGCTGAATAATGATCCTTGTGCTTTCTAATCTACATATGATGTGCCCTATTCATTTTTACCCCTTCTATTTGTTCTTTTATCATTTTTTTCTTCTGATCTTATATAACATAATATATCTCTCTCAAATTCATGATTTGCAAGTACAGTGAATGTGGCTATGTGGACAGCACACCAGCAATTTGTAAGATAAGCCAAGTAATGTAGGAATGAAGATGCTGGAAAAGGCCTGATTTGATATTCGTATCATAAACATTAATGTGTGCTAAACTTATCCTAAGAATTCACCTTCGGATATTAATTATATTCGATCGTTTCCAGGAGTTGTTCTGATCTTCAAGTGAGAGACGACAGCAACCGAGACTGTTGAGCAATGATTGAAGCAGTGGAAGGGCTCTGTTCCAAAACAACTTGGTAACCATCTCCCATGGTATCCATCCCAAGGCTCAACAGTTGCCAAAACAGCCCGCCGGCACAGGATCCCCCACTTCTGGCACTGCTGTAGATAGCATTGTAAACCCTCTGGAAATACTCGTTTCTCTTCTCTAAGCTGTACCCTGGTAACTTAAAAGACTTGCCAAACTCTCCAATTACAAGTGGTTTCTTCAGCACCGAGTTGCAGTCCACAGCATGTGATTCAATCCACCTGTCTACAAAACCACGCTGGGCCTCCTCACTCATATTTGTCGGTGGTAACCTGCAATTATCACATTAAATTAGGGAATCTCCGATGTGAGAAATGAGAACTGGAGAAAGGGTGATATTACCATTGCTCAGGGTAGATATGGATAGTTGCGAAATCGACCTCGGCTATCTGGTTATCGGAAATGAAGTCAGTCCCAATGGGGTAGTTATTCGGGTTGTATTGTTTCTTTTCGGGAATCGATTCCCCATAAAATCCTTCGAGTCCTATTTCCAGTAGATGATGATTGTCAATGGACTTCACATGTGTAGCCATTTCTTTTATCCAACTCTGTAAATTATATTAAGCAAATTATTAGTACGATCACAAACTATTAGGGGAAACTTCAACAACTTAACAGAATTCCAACCGAACAGAAAGAACAAAAGCAGCAAACTTGTCTGTCACTACAAAACATCAATCCAGGAATCTGATTCTAAATTACTCTTTGAGAGGCTTCTTCAGATGATTCCCTGTGGAGTGTCATGTGTGTATGCTATGGACCTAAAGCCAAAACAATATTTTCCATCGCTAGTCAATTTTTATCCCTGACGGTGACCTTCTTCTAATCCGCCAATGCGAAATGAGTTTTGTCTTTTTAGCTGGAATGAATTGAAGTAGGTTTCATTTTTAAATTTTTTGAGTTTAAATAATTATACCTATAATATGCGTATACATTATTAATGATTAAAAAATATTTTAAAAAGATATTATCTCATAATCGTTTTAAACTATTTAAAGAAAACGAAAATTTACTGCAAAAATTAGATTGAAAATCGAACCTGAAGATGAGCTCCAGATGGGTCAGTGGGGCAACGAGGTTCGTTCATAAGCTCCCAAGCAAATATGGAAGGATCGTCTTTATATGCCACTCCAGTAATCGTGTTGATTCTGGTGAGCACTGCCTGCAATTCAAGTACTTTCACCGGCTAAATACAGTGCAGAAAATCCCCTCAAAAGGGAGAAAAATGGGGGGTTTCATCCAGAAAATCTAAAGCTGTAAACCAACGTATACCTTAACATGATCCTTGTAGTATTGTTTGACGACAGAGTCTGTAAAAAAATCATCTTCGTTTGTCAGGTTCCGACCTCGTTGCTTTGCCCATTGAACGTATTTATCTTTTCCTCCGTAATCTTTGAAGTTATTCGCCAAACTCATAATCAAGTGAATCCCATACTTGTTAGCTTCTGCTACAACAAAATCCAGTCCCTGCAAACATAATCAACAATCTAATACGAATAAGCATAACCCTCCACTTTGTATAAAACTGTTGTAAAATGAACAATTTTAATACCTTGAACGCGTCTTCATTGTAGGAACCAGGAGAGGTCTGCAGAGGATTGTAATCACCATCGTTAAATCCCCAAGTTCTAGCTACGTTCATACCGTACTTGGAGGCTTCTCGGAACACATCGGTAACCTTACTTCTCGAAGAAGGGTCGGATGCAAACATCGTCAACCAGTACGCATTGAAGCCGTTTAAGTAAAAAGGCTCTCCGTTCACGACAAACTTAGTTCCCGTCGTTTGAACAAAGCCATTGCCGACAGTGGCGGCGGCTGTAGCATGATGAATTTCACTGTGGATGTTAATCGTCAGCGTGAGGAGTAACGGGACGATGAAGCTGTTGAGCCAACGACTTGCCATTATATTCAGGACTCGGGTAAAAAAAAGGAAAACTTTCGTACGGAGACTGGTAGTCAATGAATTGCCAACACCAGTGAAAGTGATGATATAATAGAGAAGGGGATGGAATGGAAACAGAGATATATAGAGAAGAGAAACCGGAACTTAGTAGGTAGACGTGGGAATGTTGGCATGGTCCAAAATTGGGACTCCAACTTATACAATACAGTATACGTACATGTATGCTGGATTGTGTGATACGTATAGCGATGTCAATGAATGGGGTCAGGTGAAGTCTTATTTTTTATCATGATAAACTTATTACTGCAATAAATCTTTCATAATTCTTTCATAACAAATAAAATCTCAGCCTAATCATTCACGTCTCCAGTATTACTGCATATAACTATCAGATGAATCATTCAGAATGAGAATGATATATAATTATGAATATATATATGCTGAATGGGTAATAATTCTTACCTCCAAGGCTCTACTGGAATGTCGGTGTCCAACATTCAAATATGATAAGAATGAATACCAATTATCTATAAAAGCTCAAAGACAAAGCTTCTTATTTTCCTCGTATAATTAAGGCCAAACTTGTTTTGTAGGCAACACCACACTTTCACGTTCATTCTCAGAAAGAAATCACATCAATATCGTTGCCTGTCAAAATCCACTTTCCCTATCACGTATTGTATTTTGGCACGCAATACCTAGTCGGATTTTGTCATTTGATGAGTAGGAATAAAGATGATGGACATGTTGAGATTCAATATCAGTTTTTTTTATACATTTCAAAAGTTATAGACTGAATGAGTAGCTAAACATGGGGTGTATGTGTATATATTGAATGAGAAGATCTCTCTTACATCTACTTGTATTGATGCAGTGATGAATCGAAGAGCGATCGGGGTGGTTGCTTATATGGAAATGTTAAATTCTCATATTTTTTTTGTCGATAATATGTATTCGTCCTTTAGAATTTTATGAATTTATCTCAAAAAAATTATAAATTCATCATCTGATATAAAATTTATGTTTATACCAGTGGTCCATTTATTGACAAACTGGGGTAGTTTGGTGGCTGCATTTGCCGTTCGCCAAGGGGCGGTGTCCTAAGCTGGTGGCACATAGTCTAACCTAGGATTTGCATTTGCAACCCTAAGTTTGTTTTGTTTTAAAGCTCAATTAAAACCTATCACTTACTTTCGGTTGGTGCCCATAACTCCCTCACATCACCCTAAATTACGCCTTCTTCTCCTTTTTCTCTATCTAAGATTTTAGTTTTCTACTATCTACCCATTGTCAACTTTTTTTTGGTATAAAGGATTGGATACATAATGAGAACTTCAAGTTTTAAATTTTAAAAATATAAATTTATAAGTCTATTAATTAATTAATTTATTTTAATTAAAAAAGTATGATAGGATTAGAACACGATGATACACGGAGGGAGTTACCAATATCTCATTAAATCATCCTAATTCCAGTCGGAGGAAAAGAGTATAACTTCTAACTTAGAGGGATAAACAAAACAACAATCAACATGAAAACAACAAATGAAGGTGAACAAATGCACAACTCTAAACATGAGCCACAATGTCCTCTTACAGGATAGACTGAACTTCGTGGGGAGGGTTACTCAAATACTGAACGGTTAAATCCGTCTCACACCAACTTGGCTAAGACGTTGGCAATGCGATTATCAAATCGAAAAACATGCTAGAAAAGGAGAGTTCAGTTATATTCCTCAGTCCATTAATTTATTTGAACTATACTATTTTAAAAATAATATATTAGATAATGTAATTATAAATCCAAAATATTAATTATTTATACATTTACTTATTATTTTCAACACATTTTAGAGACCATTTCCAAGCTACATGCTATTGATTATACAAAACTAATGGAAATTTATTATTAATTTGATCCAAATAATTATTTCAAAATCCACACGCAACGGTGAATGAGAGACCGGCCCAGTATCTCTTTGCCACTGAACCCAAATTAAAATCCATTACATAATGGAAAACGGAAAAAATATGGTGTTAGAGCCATGACCGTTCATGATATTTTTCTAAAAAATTAAGCCACGAATAAAATACAATTTCCATTATACCAATGGAATAGAAGAACATGAAATCATGTGTGAGCAATTGGTTGGGTTACTTGGGTACGGAAGTTGACTTGAAAGATGGCATAATAAGAGCCATCCGATTTTAGGTGTACGGTCCCATAAGATATGCCATGATATATGGTTCTACTTATCGACCAAAAGAATCATTTTTCATTCTTCTTTGTATTTCTTCTTAAGAAAGGCACAGGTACATGCATGTCCATGGTGGTTGCATGTAATGTAACTGCCGCTAGCGAAACCTGCCTAAACATGAATTTTAAATTTGTTTTTAAGGGGAGTTGACTTTGATTTCCTAGTAGCGGTTGCAGAATTTCCTATCCACTTGTTGTCTGAAAACTCGTATTTACGAAATAGTTTCTGCAATAGAAATGATTGAATTTTCTCCTGTAATTTTATATTTTGCCTGCTTGACAATTTGCTTCTCCAATGTACAATAACGTACCACGGATACTATAATGCATGGAATTTGCAAATAATCCCAGAAATTTAATGGAAATAATAGTCATGATATCATATTGCTATCAAGCATAAGAGAATTTTAGGTTATGATATCTTTAATAAATACTTCTTTTGTTGAAAAAACAAATAAAAATCAATGGTATAGTATTTAGCTTGCCACTTTTATTTCAGCATTGGTAATAGATTGACGACACCTGCAGAACCAAGATTTATAACTACTGTCAATGGGTTTGAATATATAAAAAATAGGATTCCCATATGACATCATGAATTACGATTGTTTATTCAATCATTTAAGGAATAAGGATAACAACATAGTATTTAAAAATTCTATCAATAATTTTTCATCAGTTATCATCAGGGTTTATCACTGATTATAAATATCTAGGCGAAATGCATCTGTGGCATCAAACTCATTCTTTGCTCAAATTCTCCAACGTAAAAAGAAGAAGCAAATGGAGGGTGCCTATTTACTACTGCTATTCTCATTGTGAGTTTATATTTTGCCCCTAAATTTCTCGTAGCAGATGCAGCTCATACTTGGCTCTCGGCACATGCAACATTCTATGGTGGAAGTGATGCTTCCGGCACAATGGGTAGGTTTTCTCTTTTTTGGTCCTTTTTCTTTCTCATTTTTGGTTCATTTCATCGACTAACTTTGATAAACATGTTGGTTTTTGCAGGTGGAGCTTGTGGTTATGGCAATCTCTATACAGACGGTTATGGAACAAACACGGCCGCACTCAGCACAGTTTTGTTTAACAACGGTGTCTCAAGGGTAAATACATTACTATCACCGCCACCAACTTCTGCCCTCCGAATTACACACTCCCGAATAACAATGGCGGTTGGTGTAATCCACCCCATCCGCACTTCGACATGGCTCAACCCGCATTTGAGACCATAGCTCTATATCGGGCTGGAATTGTACCTGTCCTCTACAGAAGGTATGTAACTTGAATACTAAGCAATGTTTTAGCATTGCAAATCTGAATAATTTGTTTTGCCAGGGTTACATGCAGGAGAAAGGGAAGCATGAGATTCACCATCAATGGAAGGAATTATTTTGAGCTGGTGCTGATATCAAACGTTGGGGGTGCTGGAGAGATTTCCAAGGTATGGGTAAAAGGTTCCAAAACTAATAAATGGGAAAGCATGTTGAGGAACTGGGGTGCCAATTGGCAGAGCTTAAGCTACCTAAATGGTCAGAGCTTATCTTTCAGGGTCCAAGTCAGTAATGGCAAAATTCGAACTGCACTTAATGTGGTGCCTTCTAATTGGCAATTCGGCCAGTCTTTCAAAAGTAATGTTCAGGTTTAGAACTTCCATATAATCTCACCTATGTATGTTAGGTTGTGGCTTGGCGTTTTACTGTTGAAGCCCAACAAGTGATTCGTTTACAAAATATACTCTACTGTAATGGTACTGCTGGTTGCAAGTATGCAACTAATATTCAAAGTTTTCATTTATGGTTAAAATTTTAGAAGTAAGAAATAAAAAATAAAATTAATCTAATTAGAGTAAATAAATTAAATCCACTACTTACATGGACTAAATTAAAGACTGAACAGGCCACTGATAATCTATTCTTTGTTATCAGTAACATTAGCATCCGTACAAAAAAATTCAAAAGCATCTCAAATATGTTTACAGTACTGGGGTTTTCATATTTAAGAATAACTAGTTAGAGAAATCAAAACCGTATCTCAAATATGTTTACAGCAACAGTTTTATAAAGCAACTTGACCTTCTGTTGCCAAGTGAACATTTTGGCGCACAAGTAGCATTGCAGCTAACCATTGAACATGAAACTTGAAAGTTCAATCTTATATGCTGCTTGTGTAATTATGTTATCTCCGCATTACTCGTTGGCGTTCTCGTTTCCGGAAGCGTTCTAGCATAAACTGATCGGTTGCTGCCTGCCTACTTCCCGCTGCATCATTGCTTGCATCAGTCGGTTTGGAGCTAGCATTGTCATCCTGTGAGCTTCTGTCCTTGTACAGCTCGGGATGTTCTGCAAGTTCAGGGAAGAAAAATGGGGTAACAGCTGACCACGATGTACCTCAAGATGCAAAATCAAAACAAACAAACCTAAAGATTGCAATTCATAACAATAGAGGGAAGAAAACCCACAAATCCCAACTGGCAAGCTATTTGCAGAGAAAATCAAAATGAACTAAAATCAATGATGACCTCTAATCACAAAAGTGTAAAAGAAAATGTAAGCAACCTCTTCTAAGTTTTTCGGCATAATCCCTGCCTCGCTGGAAGTAATCAGCACTGTAACTTGAAGGGATGTTAGCTTCTGGTTTTGCCCGTCCCATGAGCCGCTTTTCTTGAAGAAGCTTTTTGGCAGCCTCCGTTTCCTCTATATTTCTTAACTTGAATCTACAGTCAAAGAAACCATTACGATACGACATCAATCAATATATTACAGAAAAGGGCGGCACACATTAGCTAACGTGTAGTTTGTCTAAGACATTATATCAAGTTCGCTTAGCAGTACAGCAGCTAAACAAGTTCTGCTAAAAAGAACCTAAAATTTCCCTATACCGAAGAAAACTACAAAATAGGATCCTATGATTGATATCCAGTTGAAGGTCATGTTCTTCAAATGAGATATTAGTAAAAGGCATACTCAATAGGCAGCTGAATTTCAGCAATCCCGGTAGTCCATTGCGTAGAACTTTCTTCCGAATTCCGTTTTTTCACCTGCAGGGTGTAAGCCAAGAAGCTACATAAATTTTTTAAACAAACTAATCAAGTAGCATTTCTTCAAATGAGATAAACAAAGTCGAACAATTAAAAAGCAAAAGCTATAAACCCTAACTCAGAAAGTGGAGTTATAGTAATCAACCAAACACCAGATATAAAAAGTTAAAAAGAACAACAATGAAATCTGTTTGCAAATGATAAGGAAATTCAAAGCTCACTTTAAGATGCTCAGGAATTTTGTACAATTCATCTTCGGCTCGAGTTAAATCATTCTCAACTTCGTTTTTCTCATTCATGTTCCTTCCTCTCTTCTTCGCCAATTCTTGCTCCACATATTTTATCCTAAATTTGCAAAAACGATTACAGAACAGATAAATTAACAAATACACAAGTAGACAATCCAGAAACACAAAAAAAAAAGAATGACAAATGGTAAAAGAAAAGGCATACATGTTTGGATCCTCAACAAGGACAGCGGTTTCTTGAGCGAATGTATCCTGAAGCACAAGCTCCTCTTTTTCTCCATCGACATCGACCTTTTCGGTAACTTTAGCTACGACGCCACCTGTTTGCACCGTAGGAATCGCAGGGATTCCTGATTTCCTCTCCCTCTGTTTCTGCAGGAATTTCACTTCCTCTAACGCCAACCTATACATTCAAATCCAATTTTTTTTTTAAAAAAAAACCCTAATTTAGTTTTTTTTTTAAAAAGAATAAAGGGGGAAAAGACTACCGTCTGTCTTCTTCATCGTCTGATTTGGCAGCTGGGTCATCTCTTTCGTCTTCTGGAAAGCTTCTTTTCCTGAAATTCTTGTTATTCTTCTTCGGCATTTCAAATTCAAATAATTTGTCTCCCGATCTCCTTCTCCAAATAACCAAATAACGGCACCACAGCCCAGGCAGGCACCAACTATGGGTGAGAATCTTAAAACGCAACGTTTAAAACAACAACAACAACAACAACAAAACTTTATTATCCTATACAATAAAATAAGGGAAATAAGATAATAGATTGTTTCGATAAAAATAGCTTCTGTAGAGCAACGTTTAAACAACCCAGCCCAAACCCAGATTTTTGTTTATTGAACCTGCCCTTGACGCCCAATGCAAACCCACTTCAGGCTTGAATGACTTGTCATTGGCCCAATATTTTACAGATAAATAGAAAAATATGATATTTTTAATTAGAAAAAAAATATTATTTTTAATTTTAAATAATCTATAAGCAGTGATATGTTCATTTTAAAATATATATATATATATACACTTGTAATTATACATATAAATAAATAAATTATTATAATTAATAATAGAATTATAATGATAATATATTAAAATTAAAATATTTTTAAAAAAAAATCACATATGATAAAAGTTTACATAAATTCAATAATGTAATTAGTCATTAATTAAGTTTTAAGGAATTTAATCTTGAATCTCATGATTACAAAAACTTGTCTCCCTTCATTATTCTTCTGATAATAAATCAAACCTTTCTTTTTAGTTTAATCTTTGAGGAATGAGAGGAAAGGGGAAATATATTTTAGGGTTTAAAATTGGGGTTTTATCAACAACACATAAATCTTAGAGATGATATAGATCAATGCAAATAATAAAGATAAACTATATATTAATGACCACTTAATTATTAGGAATGGAGAATAGAGCCTATATCTTAAATAGGAGATTGATGTGCCTTTACCATAAGGTCAACTCTTATATTTAATATATAAGATACAACTTATTCTATATATATCATTTTATAGTTAATGTAAAAAAATTGAACTTAACAATTAAAGAGTACGAAATTATCTAAACCACTAAAAAATTATTTTATAATTGAATCAATTTTATATAAAAAAATGATAATTAAAATACAATTAAACTAAATTAAAAGAAACCTCACAAGATTGGTAGGGCTTGAACCTAAGGTTCTCTTCAAAACTTCAATATGATTGGATAAAGTTCTTAATTACATGTACATTTGGTCTAGTGTTCTAGACCTAATTCCAATTGTTATTGCATATACAATATCATATTCAACTTCGTTTCTACCCATAAATGTCTTCAATAATTTAACAATGAAAAATATAATTAATACAAAATAGTAATCTCATTTAATTTTCTCGGGGGAAAGCTTGTTTCTCATTTTAGTAACTCCTTTGGTCCCAACTTGGAAGGTCTTGGTCAAGGCATCGTTTGGCATTGGTGGTGCTGATGTAAACAATGTGGCAGCAACCGATTGTGTTCCGGGGAACTGACTGTTGAATCCTACAATCACCGAAGCTGGTTCCGCACCATTGTTCTTCTGGAAATGAATCAAACCCATCGGATACACGAAAACGTCCCCCCCTTTTTGATGGATTTGGAGATCCATTGGTTCGATGTAGGGAAGAATCCAACGTCCAATTCTCCTTCGAGAACGAACATGATTTCGGAGGCGCGCGGGTGAGTGTGCGGCGGGTTGATGCCGCCGGGTTGAGAACGAAGATGATTTGTCTAAATGTACAATGAAAATCAGCAATCCTTGACCCTTATTATTAGTGTTTTGGAGTTTTAAAAGGAGACAATCATTTTGGATCATCTAATCAAATTAAATCACAATTTTTTTATATTTTAAATTAACAATACTGTTAAAGCGAGCAATATTGTAAAAATCGAACCAAAGGTCAAATTGGTCAAATCTCCACTTCTCAATCCAGCCAATTGAATCATATTTTAATATTTTATTTTAAAAACAACCTTTTACAGATTAACCAAACATAACATCTGTTACAATAACATTGGGGCATATTGTATGTAAATGAAATTGAGGATGTAGTGGAAGATACAAGCTGAGCCAATTGATGTGCTGCCATGTTCGCGGATCGTTTGATTGATTGTAGGTGGAAGCTAGGATTGGAGTCGAGAATGTTGCGGGCCTCTGCCAAAATGAATCGAAGGATCGACAAATCAATTTGATGATGATGGATTTGATTAACCACAATTTTTTTTTTGAAAAGGGGGTTTAATATGATTAAAAGGAATAAACTATACAAATCAAATATTGATAGGACCTCGATGAAAACCCTCTCTAATCCTATGTGGAGGGAAAAGAGTACACCTAAACAATGGAAAACATGATTCAATACTGCTATCATCAGGTACAATGTGTAAAAGTTATCCACACAATACAATCTCACAGCACTGCAACTTAAACATGAAACAACATAGCAAAAGCAGAACTTAGCTCCACCGATTCCAATCTCCATAATATGTAGAATGCCCCACACCTCTGATTAGACCAGACTAAGTTTCTCAAACTTGAAATTAGTAGTCGTAGCTCCTCTTTTTGTCATCAATTTTGTTAATATTCGATAGTTTTTCGGGTCAAAAAGATGGTTGAACACCTCTTTTTCTCTTTCTTTTCATCGATTCAAACACATTGGAAAACCTTTCAATATTTTTAAGTCTCAACTGAAACTAAAAGTTAAAATATTTTGATGTGTCATTATCAATCGTTAGATCAACTTGAAATTAAATTATGTTATTTTGTGGTCAAATAGAGTTTTTCATCACTGGGATTGATTGACAACCGCTCCGTTCATCGTAAACTTGCTAAACAAATGATTAGTAGTTTTCTTTTTCTTTACATCTTTGCTTTTTTTTATATTTGTTACTATCGATGGTTGTGAATAATGATCGAATGGTTTGGTGATGGTGGCTCGGGGTTGGTTTGGGCATGAATGGTGGTTGTGACTTTATGGTTATGATGATTATGGATCAGATTAAATGATGTCTGTGAATTGATCGATGGTTGCGAAAAGATGATAATTTTTTTTTACTATGATAGGTGTTTTGTTCAGAGATGACGACAATAAAAATAACTCAAAATGATAATAAAGCATGTAAAAAGGATCAACGAATGCCAATTAGTTTGGGAAACTTAGGTTTTTTTTATGAAGTTATATAACTTTAATGTGTCAAATGACCGTAACAAAAGCGAACAAAAAAATTTAGCGATCGTATTCAAGTTTAAAAAGTTTTGTGACTAAAATGCAATCATCTAAAAGTTTTTGGAACATTTATGCAATTTACCCTCATTATTACTATTTAGTATTATATAATAAATTTGTTGACTATAGCTGGATTGGCATTTTTTAAATGGTGTTGTTGGAGTTAAATGGGAATATTATACACATCATCATTCACACTGATTGGATGGATGGGTCTTAGTTTTGAGTGTTTCACCTTTTATTATTCCAAATAAATAAATAAATAAAAATTAAATAATCATCTAAATCTTCATTGTTTTAATATAATTAATTAAGCCCAAATCACTAAATTCTTTGTCACTGAATTGTTAGTATTTTCAATTTGGTCGTTGATCTTTTAATATTTGTATTATAATTGCTGAATTCTTTGTTCACTTTTATTATAATCATTGTCATTAGCTATCGTTAAAAAATTGACATGACGCGTAAAAAAATCCTAAGCTTATTCTTCTAAATTGATGGTCGTTACTCTTATTTTCACCGTCATTTATGTCGTCGTTCAATTGTTTTTTCGGTAGAAAAACCGTCTAATCTCTTCAAATTTCAATTGAAACTAAAAGCTAAGATTTTACGGTCAACTGTTAGATCAATTTGAAATTGGATTATGTTAAGCTTCTAGCCAAACAGAACCTTCCCGTCATAGGGATTGACAATAACAACTCCATTCATCGAAAACTTGTCAAAGTTGAGGTGGGTAATTTTTCTTTTTCTCATATTTTTTCTTAATTTCTTGACTTATATTCGTTGTTGTTTATTGTTTTGTGTTGTCGATGATTGTGTTTGTGGATGGTTATTGCAAGAATGTCAACATAAACGACGAGGAAAGGAGGAACATCGGTTGCCCATTGGAAGAAGAAGCATAGGGGATCTCTTTAACGTGCCGCATCAACTTTTTAACGAAGTGCTCATAATGAAAACGAATTAAAAGTTCAGTGGTTGTGATGTAAATTTTAAACGATTAATGACCAAAGTGAAAGTGCTATAAAAGCTTGATGAACAAAGTGTACGTGGTGTAAAAGTTCAATGGCCATCAAAATGTAATTTACCCTTTTCAAAATAAAAGTTGTAAAAAGTATCAACCTATCACGTGAAAACATATCAAATTAATTTAATTTCACAATAATCTAAATAAAAAGCTGCACCGAGGATGCCGAATTCATACCCCTTTGTACCCTTGCATAGTTGACGAACTAAACTCAATAAAATCCACTACAATTAATTTATTAAGTTTTATTATCAACAGCATCATTTGTTTTGTTTCGTTCAAACGTGTATACTGATATAATATTATAATATAACTTTCAACGCTAACTTAACATTAAGAAATAAATAAATTTTATAAAGTGGTTGAAAATTTTGAGCACAGATTCTGGGGGATTTTAAAATATATATATATAAATATAAATGCTCTTAAAAAAACCTTTTATAGCAAACGATTTTTTGGCCCAATACAACAAGCGGGTTAAATAGTTAGTCCAATTCTTCATTTGCACAGTAAAGGTGAGCTAGCTGTTGCAGCCTTAATTCCTTTTGTTCATTATGTATCTCATGCCTTATTCAGATTTGATATTTATGATAGGATAGTTCCACCATTATTCATTAGAAGTATGTTTTATGATGGACTTTGAGAATCAATAATGCATAAATGTTCACTAGAAGAGTTAGATTTTGTTTCGTGAGTCGAGTATATCTTCTTAGTTACAAACTTTGAATCGATTACTTACCCTGCGCTTGTTTATTCTGCTTATAGCTGAATGCTGGCCTGCTCTGCTGGTATTTAGCTAATTGATCATGTTGCCGAATCAGTTGCAATGCACAAATATTCATATGCCCCAGTTTTTTTAGCTTAAGTTGGTTTAATTTAGATAAAGTGTATCCAGAGATAAAGACTCCTAAAACAGTATGTACCCTTTAATAACGCAGTAAAGTAAACATGGTTAGGACTCTAATACATTTCGACATTTACAGACTCCATGGCTGGACAATCGGCATGTTGTTTTCGGACACATTATTGATGGAATGGATGTTGTGCGCAAACTAGAATCCCAAGACACAAGCAGGTCAGATACCCCCGAAGGTGCCATGCAGAATTGTGAATTGTGGGGAGCTACCGTTAGAAGGCTAACTGCCTCCACAAAAACATGGAATGCACTCTTTTTTTCTTCTTCTTCTCTCTAGCAGGACGAGTTTACTTGATAATATGTAATTTCAGGGAAATTTGGATGATGCAAGCTCTTGACATGATTGTGCTGTTCATATCAGTTTTAGGCCAATACAAGCCAGCAGATTTTATCAAAGCCTCGTAATGGAACATCTGATCTTACTAATTTTAAAACATCTCCCATCAATATTAGTTATTTCTAGTTCTCTATATTATAAGCTCAAGATAAACTGTCTCATGTACCTGATGATATGTAATTTCTGTAAACACTTAGTTACATGAAAGCAAGGTAATCCATCAATATTAACCATAGAATCAGAGAGAGAACGGTCTCAAACACTTGGAGAAAAAATTCAGTAGAAAACATTTAAAAGAATTATAGTGCCATCATGAAAACAAAGACCTAGATCAGTAGCATGAATGAAAGAGGTGGTTATGCGCTATCCCAGAAGTGAGTGATGGGGCCTGTTCATATGAAACTAAAATACTCTATGTTTGGGGTTGATGCTGAAATGGCTGAGGTGGTGAGCATATTTTCTCTTTCGTTTTTACTCTATGAATTTGCTCAACAAAATCTGACCCGAAACAATAATGATCGATTGTTGAAAATTTTATCTTTCCTTTTTACTCTGACTATGAATTGTTATACTTTAATTTGATGACCAAAATAGAAACATGGTGAAAATTGGGTGATATTTATAATTTTATCCTAAAGATAAACTAATTCTTCTCCAGCCTGTTTCATCGGGACTAGGGTTAAGGAGGCCCAAGAAGACTGGAAATAAATTTTAGGGCTCACTGGGCCAGAAGCCTCCACGTCCCCCTCCATTCTTGCTTCGCAATTTCATGGACACGACAAAACCCACGTTGCCTTGAATACGGTTGAAAGTTGAAACTCGAAGCCTTCGGTTTAAAACACAACAATGTTTTATTTTCGTTTCAAACATCTCGATGTCTTCTAATTTGCGATCTCTTTGGCTTAGTAAATTATAAGTTCGTAATCAGATCAAGGGTACAAATTTGCTTTTTTTGTTAGGAGAAAATAGATGGTGCTTTGAATTAAACGCGCCATGAGTTCTTTGAATCAGCTAGGGCGGCTCGTGAATGGACTTGCCTTAGTAGCTAAAGAGGTCGCTAAACGCTCCCAAACGATCGAGCGCGCCAAAAGTGGTGATCTCGAAACCCTAATCTCTTCTTCCTTAAAAAGCGCTCTAGTTTCGGCTACGGACCTGACGGGCTTAACTAAAGGGAAGGTACACGAGTTTTCCAAGCCTGGACCCAAAGAATCAGTCGTCTACTTCAACAGCAACAGTGTCGGCGGCGGCGAGGACGTTGTAAATTCTTCTTCGAACGAAACCGCGCGTGCTGACCTTACCGGCGATGAAAAGGTCGATTCTGATAAAGGCGTTAGTCATAACGGTCAACAAATTGTTGAGGAGAAGGTTGTTAATGATGGATTAGAAAGAGGATTTGAATCCAGTTCGGACAGTAAGAGCTATGTGGACGACGCCGAAGTGGTGACAACGGCGACAGAGGCGCCAGTACCTGTGAAGAGACGGAGGCCACGGGAAAGGAAGGTTCCCGCTACTCCATTTTCTAGAGCATTTGGGTAAATTGTGTGTTTCTTTTAATGTTTTATCATATATTGCTACTGCAACATTATATGTTTTTTTTGCTACATTTCTAACTAGTTATTTGTTTAACATCAAAAGCTTTGCTTCTTTAGGAGCTGGTCTAGCTTGGGGAACAGTTCAGGAATCTGCCAAGAGGCTTGTTTATGGTTCTCCAAACTCAAATGAAAAGCAGTCTGCTGTTTCACCATTCTTGTCCGACAAAAATGCAGAAAGATTGGCCCTTGCATTATGTAGGATGCGTGGGGCCGCTCTAAAAGTCGGACAGATGTTAAGCATACAGGATGAATCCCTTGTTCCAGCTCCGGTATGCCGACTTATGTTTTTTTCCTGCTGTATGTGTTACAGTGGTGCTTAATTAATGTAATTTGATAGTGGGAAAAAGTTCATTCTGTGAATGGTATATTTGTGGTTCTTTGTTGAGAATCAATTTAAAAATATGTGTTGCTGGAGGTTTTGGTTTATATTTTCTGATTTTCTGATTAATGTTACTTGCCTAAAAGACTTTGTACAGTGGCTCAATCATATTTTTACCTTCTTTCATTTTCTGTAGATATTAGCTGCTCTGGTTATTGTGCGTCAAGGCGCAGATGTGATGCCAAGGAGCCAGCTCAATCAAGTTTTAGATGCTGAACTTGGTCCTGGTGGTCATCAAAGTTGACTAGCTTTGATTATGAACCCTTGGCTGCTGCAAGTATAGGCCAGGTAAGCAAAATGGGTGCGTGTTTGTCGTGTTGTTATGCTGACTATGTCTTTAACCTTTTAAGGAAGAATGTTTCTTTGTCTATATGTTGCTTCATGCTACAAAGAGTCTTTATGTACAATATGTTGTATCTATGCGTGGACATGTTAATATCAATTACTCATTTTATTTCTGGCATTGATGTTATTTGGTTGGAATGGATCATTGTTTAATGCTCTGGCATTTCTATTATTTTCAACCTTCACTTGTGTTCACTGGTGCTTTATGTGATAACTGCCTTGTGCAAATTAATTTGTCCCTAGCAATTTGACGTTTGTTACTACTTGCACATGGTTTCCTTCTTTTGTATATGTGAAATTTATTTTTTGAGTTTTTACTTATGCTTGTTGGCATTTGAAAAATGACCATGCTTGTTTGTACTTTTACTCTTTCTCGCTTTCCCTTCAACCATCTCTGTTTCATCATTTCAGATGGTGTTCACTGGTGTTTTATGTAATCATTTAACTGCCTTGTGCAATTTAATTTGTCCAATGCAGTTTGATGCTTGTTACTAGTTACTACTTATGGTTTCCTTTTTTGTATGTATGAAATTCAGTTTTTAAGTTTTTGCTTATGATTATCAACATTTGAAAAATTATCATGTTTTTTGTCCATTTACTGTTTCTCGCTTTCCCATCAACATGCTCTGTTTCATCATTTCAAATGGAATATATTGCTCAATGAGGTGACTTGGATGAAGCAACTGTTGTCTGATTTGTCTTATCATATCAGTTTTAAACTGGCCTTCTTTTTCCTTTTCTAATTCTAGGTTCACAAAGCCGTCGTGAAGGATGGTATGGAGGTAGCAATGAAAATTCAGTACCCTGGTGTGGCAAATAGCATTGAGAGTGACATTGAGAATGTCAAACTTCTATTAGATTATACAAATCTAATTCCTAAAGGATTGTATCTTGACAGAGCAATGAAGGTATGCACTTATGCATTTGAACTTGCATTATTAAGTTTCTAAGAGACTATATTAAGTAAATGATTGGCCTTCCAATGTTAGTTTAATGGACACTTAGACGGCGTTTGGTTCGCTGGAATCTCTTGGAATTGGTTGGAATTGGAATCCAATTCCACCACTTTCCCATGTTTGGTTCAAGTTTTCCAAGGGAATTGGAATTCCTCATGGCTTTAACTTTCCATCAAATGAGAGAAAGTGAATTCCATCCGAGAATGGATGGAATTCAATTCCCTTGTTGGAGGGAATTAAAATTTGACCATACTACCCTCATCAATCTTTTGGTAATTTATTCATATATTGAATAAAAATATTTTTTTATTATTTCGGGTCAAGTCGGGTTTTTAATTCATATATTCGGGTCGGGTGAAACTTTATTTTGGTCGGGCCGGGTCGATTTTTTTAAGTGTGATATTCGGGTCGGGTCGAGTTCGGGTTTAGGGTGAAAAATACCCGACCCGAAAATATATATAATTTTACCTTATATATTTAGGAATAATTACAATAATACCCCTCTATATATAATTTTTTTCAATTAAGTCACTATATTGAATAAAAATAATTTTTTTATTACTTCGGGTCGGGTCGGATTTCTAATTCATATATTCAGGTCGGGTCGGGTGAAACTTTATTTTGTTCGGGTTGGGTCTGGTTTTTTAAGTGTGATATTCGGGTTCGAGTTTAGGGTGAAAAAACCGGACCCGACCTGAAAAAAATATATAATTTTACTTTATATATTTAGGAATAATTACAATAATACCCTTCTATATATAATTTTTTTCAATTAAGTCAATGTTTTTATTGAATAAAAATAGTTTTTTTATTATTTCATGCCGTGTCGGGTCGGGTTTCTAATTCATATATTGAATAAAAATAGTTTTTGGTATATTTTTTGGTAACTAATTAACATACTCCGATTGGAATGTATCGAAATATTGCTCTATCTTTTGGTAACTTATTAACATATTTTGATTGCGATGATTTTAACTTATGATGTTTATTAGCATGCTTTTTATAATTTATTGAAATGAATAATCAATCAATAAAATGAAAATTTAATATTTTTTAATTTTTTATAATATATTACTACATGTAAGTTGTAAAACAAACTAAAATAAAGCAAAAAAAAAACAAGAAGGGCAATTCTGTCATTTTACATTATTGAAATCAAATTCATCTGACATGTCTGCAAACCAAACAGAATATGGAATTGGATTCCAATTCCTTCACTGATTTCAATTCCCTCATAAACATTCCAACGAACCAAACGCCACCTTACAGATATAGGTTAGAATCTTTCCCTTGCATTGTCTGATCTTTATTCCCACACCTTTTAACCGGTTCTTGTCGTACTTTTCCATGCCTCCTCAAAATGGGTGCTTAGTCCTGTATTTTAGTTCAACAAATTGGACGTTTATGCTTTTGAATTCTTGCAGGTGGCTAAAGAAGAATTGTCTCGTGAATGTGACTATCAGTTGGAGGCATCCAATCAGAAAATATTTCGTGATATGCTATCTGGCTGTGAGGGATTTTATGTTCCGCTTGTTGTGGATGATCTTTCAAGCAAAAGAGTTTTGACCACAGAACTTGTTTCTGGTAATCATCGTGTGGCTTTTAGGTTCCTATTTTGCTTAAAGCATCACATTTGGACAGTGGTGCGATGTTAACTAAGTTTTCAGATGATAAATTCTTGCAACTATATAAAAGAAAATATTTTAGCTGGAAAATCTGATAGGTCAAGGCGCATAAATCTTATCCAGTCTCTAAAATTGTTTCTAGTTTACAGGGTTGATAGAATTATCTCTTGAATTCTATTTGTTTACTTTGAAATGTTATTTCTTTCTACAGGAGTTCCGATTGACCAGGTTGCATTGCTAGACCAAGGAACATGTAATTATGTTGGGAGAAAGTTGCTGCAACTGACATTAATGGAGCTTTTTGTATTCCGCTTTATGCAGGTTTCCTTTAATTTCTCTCTCCTTTTCTAAGAGGTTTTTGTTTTCGTTTCCCTTTCTTCCCTACTTTTTACAAACCATTTACATCCCTGAAGTTATTTATGCTTTTCCATCTAACGGTTTGTTACATTTAAATATAATGAATGAAATGGTTTGATTTGGTTAGTTCTCAATATTTTATCAAAGCCTGATGCAATCTATTCAATTAGAATCTTGACTTTGATTTTTAGTTTTTACGTGATCTTCTAGCCCTTATTCTCTTAAAATGCTCTGCTTTCTTTTATTTTTGAAGTTCTGTTGAAGCGAAGTTCTCTCGTGTCTTAAACATTTTACTTCTTGTGATACAGACTGATCCCAATTGGGGTAATTTCCTATTTGATGAGGCGACCAAAACAATCAACCTCATCGACTTTGGAGCAGCCCGAGATTTTCCTAAACGATTTGTCGATGACTATTTGAGAATGGTCAGTTCCCTTAAAAAAGTGCATGTGGCATCAATTACATTTCTGCATTAATGGGGTAATCCGCTGTTTACATTTAGGTTCTAAATCAGCCATTTATTTGCCGTCGGCCTTCATAGATTATACTGTTAGACCTTTTCCTGCATAAACCTCCATTGATGTAGTTTGATCTTTAGATGACTTTTCTTCAAGTTTCTTAGTTCTATGAGGTGTCCGACCTTTAGTTGTGGGACACTTTGTACCATAGTCAGAGTTGTTTTTCCATATGAATGAACTGATTGTCTTTGTATTTATTCGACCAGGTTATGGCTTGTGCAAATAATGACAGAGAAGCCGTCATTGAGATGTCACAGAGACTCGGATTCCTCACAGGGATGGAATCAGATGTAATGTTGGATGCTCACATTCAAGCCGGTTTTGTTGTGGGATTGCCGTTCTCTAAGCCCGGCGGCTATGATTTCCGCTCAACTAATATTACTCAAAGCATTTCGAACCTCGGGGCAACGATGCTGAGGCACCGCCTTACCCCACCTCCAGATGAGGCCTACAGTCTTCATCGAAAACTATCGGGTGCTTTCTTGGCATGCATCAAGCTAGGGGCCGTTGTACCATGCAGGGAATTGTTACTTGAAGTCTACGAGCAGTAGCATTTTGGGGAAGATGAGTAGACTTTATCAAGTGCTGCTTCAGTGTCTTGATGATGAGATTATATAGTTCCCAGATTTTGATTGCCTGTTTACATTTGTAATAAACTTTAGGGATGTAATTGGCCAAAGTGCACATCCCATCTGTTTTCTTTCGCTCTCATTTGTTTTGATGGTGCTGCTTTAGGGTGTAATATTCAGCACCAATATACTAATAATCAGCGAGTTTAGGGATGGCGATGTATGACGTGGCACATCATAATCGGTAATCATAGTATTAATTGAATGCAGTAGAGCAGGGGGGATCTGTCCATGTCGGTGCTCATCTTCATCGTGCCATGTTTGGTCCCTAAATAGTACTAGTATTGCTGAACTTGACACTTTACCCAACCCATACCACACATCCAGTGACGCCCATTCTAATTGTTTTGCCTGCTTTTCTCCGAAACCCACATATTCTTTTCATCTCGAAAAAAAGGGTAAATAAGAATATCTTTATCTTCTATTTATTTTATTTTTAAAAAATAATTATTTGATTATTTATATTATAGATGCTTTATCTCGATCAATTAATCATCGCTGACTTTAATTAATTTAATGATGTGACACATTAAAGAAAATTAAATTACAGACTTGTTATTATTCCATCCATAACCAGTCAAAACCACCGTCTTTAACCCCATTAACAACATAATTTGATGGCGGGAGGAATAGCACTCTCATCATCAATTGTTGTGCCAAAAATCGCACCTTTGTATTTAATATTTCGTCTTCATCGTTTGCCTAAAACCCGATGGTCCCTCTTTATGAATCCAAAAAACGTTGTTGAAAAATCCACTGGGCTGTCTCTGCGTGCATCATCCTTTTTCATCTGGTATTGAAATCGATAACCCGATCTACATTCCTTTGATAATTGTGCCCTCTACCTCCATGATTCGTCATTTGTTGGATCCAAAACTTAAAATATGCCGCTACTGTCATGACTCTCCACAATCACCTTTTCTAAATCGATTAGCCCCACCATTGTCAGTTGTCTTATATCTGAGAACGCGCCACCTTATCGAATGTCTATATTCCAGAGCTACCTCTCTCAAACCGTACGCCAACTACCTCCATTCTTAAATAATAACTCTTGTTGTTAATAGGGACGGTGATTCCGATTGATAATAGATTGAGAGAAAGTTAACATATTTAGAAATATTTTTCAGGATGAACACACATACGTTAACAATATAAAATTTTTAAATTAGATGGGAATAAGAAAAATTTAGGTGAACATTATTCGTAAGATAAGTAATTAATCGAAAAAAATTTAGATATAGGTAGGCACAATTAGTAAAATAAGTAATTAATCGAAGAAAATTCGGATTTCAAGGTGCCACGTGCCTATCCTCATCAAGCTGTGGCTCCGCCACTGCTGACGAAGATGACGACCAACCATGAAGACGACAACAAATCTACGGTTAGAGAAAGATAATCTTTTTAAGACAAAAAGATTTATAAATTTTGGTAGGATTTTATTGTTATTCCTTGAATGATTTATAAATTTTTATATTTATATATCACTTTGGTCTATCATTCTTGATGGCAGTCCTAATTTTCTCATACATTGATCAGTACCAATCCGATAACTTAGAGGAGACAAAATGTTACGTGGATTACTTGTTGTTTTCTATTGTGTTGGTTGGCCCAATGTCAGTGGATTTATAGATCCAAATTTAATCGGGTTTAGGTGCTAACTACAAATAAATATCACGTTGCAAAACTTTAGTGCGTGCCAAAAGATCGGCTGCGGCTGGACCACATAATGCGGCTGATTCCAAACTCATTGTCACCTTATGCTTTGACCTTTTCTTAGGGGTGTTTGGTTTGAGGAATGTGAGATTTTCATGGGAATCGAATCCATATTTTTCCGTTTGGTTGGTCGAAAATATTATTCTCTGTAATGTTTTATTACCAATAGTGAATTTTTTAAGTATATTATCAGGAATGTCATTACTCCTCTTCCCTTAGGTATTGTTAGATTACCGACGTTTTGGACTAAAATGCCTTTAATTTTTTTTAAATATCTTTCTTCTGCCATTGAATAATAAAAATTCTACGAAGGTTAAATTACAAATTTATCCTTAAACTATTTTAGATTTACAAAAAAATCTATAATTAAAATTTTATATGAAGTTCTGGGGTTAAAATAAAATTTTACCATTTCATTAAACCTTTTTATATTTTTAATTTCTAAAAAAAAATTATATAAATTTTATGAATTTAAATTTTTTAAATAAAATATATAAATATTTTCTAACTTGTTAAAAAAATATATAATAAGGACAATTTGGTCAAATATACATTATAATAATATTTTATTCTTTTAACTAAACATGATAATCTTACAATTTTGCTAAACCAACCAAACACAAAATACAACATTCCCAGTAATCTCATTCCCTGGAAATCTTTTATTATCACTGGTAATCTTACATTATGTGAACTAAATTTCACCCTTACGGTCCGTATTTGGCTGCATGTTTGATAAGCAACTGGGATTTCTGTTTGGAAGTCCTGTTAATGAGATTCTATTGGAGCTGCTGTTGTTTGAAGGGTGTTGGGGGTAGTACGATTATTGTAGGGGTTGTTAAGGTTTATGCTTTAGGTTTTTGTGAACTTTATTATGTTTTTACTGATTTTCAATGGTCTTGGTTTATTTAATTACGGGTTCTTAGTGTTTCAGTTTGACCTGTAGCGGGGTGTATTGTTTAGTTTTATCTTCTTTTATTGTCTGTGTTGGTGTGAGTCAAGGTTTTTATAGGATTCAATTGATGTGAAGGTCGGTGGGAGAGTTTTTTGCTTTGGAATGTTCATGGTTTTGACATCTTGGCTTCTGTGATGTTATGGTGGTTTTTCTGCTCGAGGTTTACGTCGTTGTTCTTAAGGTTTTCGTACTTGATGTCTTGGAGCCAGGCAATTTGCTTAAAGGTTCCCAGATAGTGAGGTATGGGGATACTGAGTATGACTTTCTTTGTCGGATGAGTGGATTTTAGAGTGCTTGGGAGACAGGTTGTAGGTTGCACGTGGGATTGAGGTGGAAGGGTGTGTTGATTTCGAAGGTAATGCGTATGTTGTGCGGTGTGCACATATTGATGGGCTCTCACATAACGACACTGGTGCAAACATGGGGTATTTGGAACATGATTCCCAATCTGTGTAATGGGGTTCCAGCGAAAGTATTAGTGTGTCAGAAGAGTGGCTTAATTTACACGTTGGAAATTGTTAGTGGGGCGCATGTGGGCAATGTGGGGGAAGAGTTGGCAGGTAAGGAGCCTGATAAGCATTTTGTATCGGTTGATGGGCGTTCGATGATTGCATTGGGGTTTTGGTATCAAACAATGTTGTAATTCTACGGCAGTCCAATTCTTTTTCCATTAGACAAAGGCTTTCGGAGAGTCCAATTGATAAGGTGTTGACCTATATAGTATTTTAGAATTAGGTTGTATATTGCGTGATGGGGTGATGTTCGATGTGCAGTCGGTTTTCGATCCAGTAGTTTATTTATGGTGTATTCTTGGTACGGGTTTGGGGTTTATTATAGGCTAGTGTCACGGACTAAACTTTTGGGTCCATGGGCATTGGCGTAAAGGTTCACATAAGGGGTTCAATTACGCATACTTTGGGCTTGTTGGGCATGGTGAGTTGGCCTGGTTCTTGGAGAATGCTTGCGGGTCCGTAAAGGCTCGAGTTCGTGAAGGATCAAGTCCGAGGCGTCCGAGAGAAGCGACGAGGGTGTTACATGTTCGATGGGGGCAATTTTGTCGAGGCTCGTGGATTCGGACCGAGACATGTGTGAGCAAATTTCTGTAGAAGAATAATACAGAGTGTTGGGCTTGCCCAAAACCATCAGACCTGGCCCGTTCCTTGGAAGATTCCAGAAAGAATATTATTATCCAATAATTAAGGATTTAATTATGGATAATGTTTTATTTGAATTCAAATACCTTAGAGATAGAGTTCTGTTAAGGTAGGATTCAATGTAAGCCGTCGATGTACTTTGATCTAGACCGTTGGATCTTGAGGGCCTCAACTATAAATAGAGAGCTCCTCCCCTCATTTGTAATCATTCACTTCATTCATTCTCTTCAGAGTAATAAAACTCAGGCATTTACTCTTACTCTCTCTGAGTTCTTTCTTTCTAGCTTTCTAGCTTGCAGCTTTCTAGCCTTGTCAGCTTGATCTCCTTTGTGCTTAAGCCTTTGTGGCTTGTGTTACCGATCGAGAGGGCTGAGATAGCCTCGGGAGTGTTATTTTCCAAGTTCTTTCAAAGTGCCAAAGTGATTCAAGTCTTGGTGACTTAGAAAGTTCCCACAGCGCACGTGCTTCAGAGATCTGCTTCAACCCAGGTGGCTTGGATTAGCCCCGATTAAGTGTTATTTCCGCATTATTGTTTAACCCTTGAGGGTTTGTTCGTCGCTTAGTGAGCTAGAGACTCACAAGGATGTGGATAAGGCTGACTTAGGCGCCATTTCGACCTGGAAATCGTCTAAGTGCCGTACGAATCGTCTAACAGAAGTCTAGCCCCGTGACAGGTGGTTTCAGAGCGTTGCTGTAGCCCCGACACAAGTCGTGTCAGAACGAGTTGTCGGTGTAAGTAGTTTACCCGTCTGACTTAGTGGCAAGCAATGACAGAGCGAGCCGTTACTGGCAAACAACGATCGTTTTGTACGTGGTTTGGGGAAGCGAGTTAAAGCAAGTCGGAGTGTAGGTGTTGTGGATTCAACAGTGATCCGAGCTTGTCTTGTGCGAGAAGCATTTTAGCGAGGTGATGGAAGCTGTTGTGGATTCAACGAGTGTTCCAGACAGGTTGTGGAAAGGAAACGAGATGGCACAACAAAAAGGAGTTGTTCCCACAGAGGATGGCGCGGAGAGCTATGGTGTTGGGATTGAGCTAGAGAAACAAAGTGTGGGAGTTACCCCAGGATCATTGGAGGTGAGGATCAAGAAACCTTGAGAGCTTCACGGAAGAAGCCAAGGAGGTCCAAGGAGTTATGGAGTCCCGTCTTGAACAGTTAGAATCCATGATGGATGGGTTCAAGGATGTGGCGCAACAGAGTCTCCACGGTTGGACGTTGATAGAGATGAGTAATCCGCTCAGGGTCGAGTTGATGGCCTTGAGGGAAGAGATGGATGGGCTCAAGAGTGAGATACTCATGTGCAAAACATCAATGAGTGATGGTGGTGCGTGCAATACATTCATCGAAGGACTTAGACCAGGGGTGATGCTTGCCAGTGAGCAAGGTGATACCCAGAGTTATTCGGAAGTCGGAGCTGTAGCCGAGTCAAGATGCGAGCTTGCAGGAGCCAAGACAACCAAAGATGAGTCATCCAAACCCATGCCCGAAGATAGTGGTGAAAATGGGGGAGACCATGACAAGGGACAGTGGATAGATGGTAGAGAAAACTCTTCGAGTAGCCAAGAAGTGGCATCGACTGATCGTGGTCGGATAAAGCCATCGGGGAATCATGGCAAGGCCAAGTCCGTGTCAAAGAAGAAGGTGAGTAACAAGCCTCTTAAATGCTACTTCTGTGATGGTCCTCACATGATAAGAGGATGTCCCAAGAAGAATCGCCTTGCTGCCATTGTCAGAGGAGAAGACAAGTCAGAAGGGGAAGTAGCCAACGATGGTGCGACTGCGGGAGTCAAAGCAGTCAAGCCAGGAGCAAGGCTCGGCGCGAATGATAGTGGTGCAGGAAAGCCGAGGGTAAATAAGCGAGATCCACTGAAGTGCTTCCTATGTCAAGGAGCACATAGGGCCATGAGTTGCCCAAATGCAGGAAAGCTCGGTGCCAATGCAAGTGGCGAAGTTGGGAAGCCGAGGGTAAAGAAGCGAGAGCCGTTGAAGTGTTTCCAGTGTGGAGGAAAACATAAGGTACGGAATTGCACCAATGAAGTAAAGCTCGGTACGAAAGCCAAGGGCCAAGCAAGAAAACCGAGGGTAAATAAGCGAGAGCAACTGGAGTGTTTTCGGTGCAAAGGTCCACACATAGTGCGGGAATGCCCAAACCGAATCAAGCAGTCCAAGGGAAAGGACAAGGTCGAGAGTAGCGAGCCTGCCAAGCTTGGTTCAATGGTGTTTACTTCTGCCAAGGTTAGTCAGAACCATAAGCAGAACGGGTTGCCCAAACCCAATTTTGCCAAGGAGCTTTCCAAGGATACCGAGGAGGTAGCCGTTGTTGTTGAAGCTGGAGTTGGCAAAGGACCAAAAGAGTCCGAGACCTTTCAAGTGCAATCGAGCTCAGTGCATGCCGAGAGTGAGGCATGGTCTAAGTTTATGAATCTTAGACATGATGGGACGTTGAAGGAGTATGCGAGAGAGTTCGAGGAACTCATGCTCCAAGTCCCAGAGTTGACTGCAGAAGATGCATTCTTCACCTTCACATATGGATTGAAGCCATGGGCAAAGGCGACGATGGAGAGAAGGGGAATCAAGGAGTTGTCTAAAGCCTTGATAGCCGCCAAGTCCATCATAGAACTTGGAGTCAAGAAGACATCCAAGACAAAGTTGAAAGCCGAGGGTAATGGCGAAAGTATTCGAGATGAGGGTCAGTCCAACAATGATGAGGAGCAAGGCTCTTCGAGTGAAGCTTGTTCGAGTGAAGTGTGTTCGAATGGTGAGCATTTGAGCATTGATCGTTCAAGTGGTGAGCACATGTCAAGAAAAGACATGTATGATGTTGGCACAAGTAAAGTGAACAAGTGTCTTACACCGAGGGCAAGAAAGGAACAGACGAATGGTCACCGAAGTAAGGGGCCACAAGAGTTGCAAGCTTGCCGGGATAAAGCCGAGTCGTCCGAGAGGATGGAAAAGCCCAGGATCGAGTTACCCAAGGACATGGGTAAAGATAAGGTTAGCAAGGCTGCGAGACTTGGCTCAATGAACTTGAGTTCTGCCAAGGCAAGTAGAGGCCGAAAGCAGAATGGGTTGATGTGTGCGAACATCAACGTTGCCGAACCATCGGGAGTTGCCTTAGTAGACACGGGGGCAACTGATCCATTCATGTCAAAGAAGGATGCCGACAATCTTGGTTTAAAAGCCGAACCATCGAAGGGGGGAATCAAGACTGGCAATTATGAAGAAGTTCCAATGGAGCGGAATGTTGTTTTAGGGACTACCATCGAAGAGACAACTGAGATGTGGTTGATGGAGTCTAAGCCTTCAAGAGACATGATGGGCGAGAACTTGCTACCCATGTAAGAGGGTGGAAGTCGCACCGGACTTCAAGGGAGGAAGTGCCGATGCGAGTAGAAACACCAGACTTCCGGATAGAAGTGTTGGTGTGTGGAGTGCCAGACTTCATGGAGTAAGAAGGGCTGACACGTAGAGTAAATGTGCTGGGGGAAATCGAGGGACATCTCAAATACATTCCAAGTGTTGAGTTTGATTCACCATCGTTGATGAGCATAGGTCGAGGACCTAACCATCTTTTTACGGAGTTATCAAAGGTTGGAAGGGACATCTGAGACTTTCAGAGTTCTTAGGGACAAGTGAGTGTTGCCGATGAATCTGAGTTGTCGTGTTGTATGTTGCCGGAGTATCCAATTCTTTGCCGCTGGATAAAAAAATATCCTTGTTTGGGTGAATGCAAACGGGTAGGATGGATTTCCTACGTTCGAGATGAATGCCAAGGTGTGCTAGATGGTGATAAGACATGACGGTGTTAACCAAGGCGAGGAAGCCAAGGTGTTTGTTAAAGCGTCCAAGGTGATCAAGACCAAGTGTTCTCACCTAGCGACGAGGGCGTCGCTAGATCAAGTAGGGGAGATTGTCACGGACTAAACTTTTGGGTCCATGGGCATTAGCGTAAAGGTTCACAGAAGGGGTTCAATTACGCATACTTTGGGCTTGTTGGGCATGGTGAGTTGGCCTGGTTCTTGGAGAATGCTTGCGGGTCCGTAAAGGCTCGAGTTCGTGAAGGATCAAGTCCGAGGCGTCCGAGAGAAGCGACGAGGGTGTTACATGTTCGATGGGGGCAATTTTGTCGAGGCTCGTGGATTCGGACCGAGACATGTGTGAGCAAATTTCTGTAGAAGAATAATACAGAGTGTTGGGCTTGCCCATAACCATCAGACCTGGCCCGTTCCTTGGAAGATTCCAGAAAGAATATTATTATCCAATAATTAAGGATTTAATTATGGATAATGTTTTATTTGAATTCAAATACATTAGAGATAGAGTTCTGTTAAGGTAGGATTCAATGTAAGCCGTCGATGTACTTTGATCTAGACCGTTGGATCTTGAGGGCCTCAACTATAAATAGAGAGCTCCTCCCCTCATTTGTAATCATTCACTTCATTCATTCTCTTCAGAGTAATAAAACTCAGGCATTTACTCTTACTCTCTCTGAGTTCTTTCTTTCTAGCTTTCTAGCTTGCAGCTTTCTAGCCTTGTCAGCTTGATCTCCTTTGTGCTTAAGCCTTTGTGGCTTGTGTTACCGATCGGGAGGACTGAGATAGCCTCGGGAGTGTTCTTTTCCGAGTTCTTTCAAAGTGCCAAAGTGATTCAAGTCTTGGTGACTTAGAAAGTTCCCACAGCGCACGTGCTTCAGAGATCTGCTTCAACCCAGGTGGCTTGGATTAGCCCCGATTAAGTGTTATTTCCGCATTATTGTTTAACCCTTGAGGGTTTGTTCGTCGCTTAGTGAGCCAGAGACTCACAAGGACGTGGATAAGGCTGACTTAGGCGCCATTTCGACCTGGAAATCGTCTAAGTGCCGCACGAATCGTCTAGCAGAAGTCTAGCCCCGTGACACTAGGTTTGGGCTTGTGTGATGTTCAGCTGTGTGTTTATTGTACCTTATCTCCTATACCACTTCAAGACACTTTTTTTTTCTTATTTAAGATTAGGGGTTTTTTTAATGAAGTACTCGAGGTGATTTACTTTAGCGCAGTCTAGGTTAGGTCCTGTAGTAACGTTAAACAACTGAGCGCATCTCTTAAAGAACCCAATTCTGTTGTTTACACGTGCATCGTTGGGTATCCCACACTCCAGTCCACTGTTGATTATGTTGTTCACCAATCCAAATCACGCCGTCCGATTAGCCGCCAAGTAGGCTTCTGTCGGGACGTATTTACCCACCATGACACCGTGGCAAGACGGCTTCGGTGTCTGCACCGTCATCCAGAACCAAAACGCGGTTTTGTATGCGATCAAAGAGTTGTTGGCTACTATTTCCGGGTTTCTTAACCCATCAAAACCAACTGCCCTCCCAGCCTGTCCATAATTGTAATTCCTGTTAACAAAAAAACATCAACCTATTCAGTTAAACCAATGAAAAAAGACATAAAAATGAATGTAATAATGATATTACTGTTATTACCAGGAGGATAGTTGAATGGGGCCTCTTCCATGGTACGATTTTCCAGGGAAGCAAGGCCACCGTGTGTTGGTAGCGTCACAGTAGTTGCTTTGAGGATTGATTTCCTCTTTGAAGCACAGACCCCAAGCGAATGGGCCGTCGGGTGCGGTGGCCCATCTGCCGGTGGTCTCTTGCGATATTTGAGCTAGAAAAGCCGCGATTTTGCGCCTCCTGGTGGCTATATCCCCCGTGTTACCGAACTTGGGGAAGCAGCTCGCTGCTTGAATGAAAGAGTTGTAAGTGTAAAAGTTTCTTGCAAGGCATGCATTATCATCCTTGTGTAAAAATATGGAATTATACAGGTTTTCTGTGATCAAAGAGGAGATGGATGAGCGCCTTCGAGCCTCGACTCCGGTCGATCCGATGAATAGAATAGTAAGCACAAGATTAATAAGAAGGGAATAAGAGAAGAGGATTCCATAATGGCTGCGTGTTTGAAAATGACGATGGCTGCTGTTATTTATAATGGCCACTACACGTCCATGTGAACTTGCGGACATTGTGGCGGGAATTGTTATACCACATAAACAAGCTATGAAGCTAGCCAGCCATATCGAGTCTTTTGACTTCTATAAACGTTTTTCAGAACTAAAAGGTATGATATCAACTTTAGCCCTCGCTGTTTATATTTTTATCAATTTGATCTTTATTTTTTGAACTAATTTTAACTCTCAATATTTTATAATAGGCCAACTTATTTCTTTTAACAGAAAAATCAATTAAACATTAACTTTTCCATAAATTTTGACAAGAGAACAGGCCTTACAATTCACGAATAATTCATATTAATATGACAATTTATTTATTAAGACACATCAATAAATAATGTATAATATCTATTAAAATTATTATGAAATACATGTAAACTACATAATATTAACAAAATTTAGTTTGAAAAAGACCTTAATGATAAATAGGAGTGTTATTCTCTTCAGAGGTCTCAGATTCGAGGAACTATGTTTGTAGGGTGTGTGTATTGTCAATCACTAAGAAATATCCTAAATGTATACTACCTTGTAATCAACCTATACTATTAAAAAAAATAAGAATTAAATAGATAAAAATAATATACATATTAAAGACAATATATCATTATACCTAACCAATGGAGATTGAGATAGTCAGTGTAATTTGCAAAGAGTTGACCCCATCACTTTGTGAAATCGATTTGGTGCGACCAATTGTTCCTCAAATCTCATAAAATGGTGGAAATGTCGACACAGCGCATAAGCTGACTTGCAGGAAGAGCATGCAATGCAAAGGGCTGATATTGCCATTCCCAGCATTTAAATTCAATTTATTATTTTCTTTAATCTTCATGTAAATCTTTCTTACCATAAACTTGCCAACCTTTAAATGAATTGCCAGCATTTCAAGCCATAAATGTGTTCAAAATGTTAGATATTTATATAAACTTGGAAATGTTGATAATTTATTTTAAATGGAATTAAAAGATACGTGTAGTTGTGACTGATTGTAGTTAATGGAATGGATGGACTTTGTCAAATGTATTAAGAGTTGCAAAGGTCGGCTGAAGCATTTTTGGATTTGTTTTGACTTGGAGATCGAATCAAAATGATTTTAAAAATAATCTGGTGAAAGTTGACTTGCTAAGTGGCCAAAAATGATGGTAGCTTTCTGGATTTACTCGGTCGTTAATGATCAGACTGTATAATATAAATATTATTAAGTGGCCAATCAACGGCGGCCGGCTTCGGAGTAAGTACATTCAAAACGTAAAAACAACAGATAAACAGTCTTGAAAAAAAAAAACAAATAAAAGCAAACATAAATATTACAGAGCGGTAACGAGTATTATTCTCTCTAAATATTTTAAGCTCGAGTAGTTGTGTAGGTATGTCTGTGTTAATAACAGCTATTTTTTTTAATATATTATTAGAGTCGTTATATGAAGAGTACTCTAAGCCCGTGCTCAAGGCCTTTCACTTTTTACCTTTATAATTAGAAGACTTAACTTTTTTTTCAATTTCATAAAATGACTCTTACTTTCTATTTTTATAACTGGAAGTTAATTTAATCATTTTGTATGATTTGTCAATATAATATTATATTAATTATTTAGAGTAATAGACTTTCGTTTGTAGGGCCTATTTTTAAGTTTTTACTTAAAACCTCAAAAATATTTGAAACAATTATAAATATTATCTTATAATCCCTTCATGATATTGAAAAAAAAATACCTTAGTGAGAGTAAATACATTTGCCCATAATTAAATCCAAGGCGTCGGTTTTCGGCCTCTCCTGCAATGTTCTCTAGTGTTCTGCCATCACCAAAACCAAGTACAGGAGCAATTTCGGTCTGAAATTGCGAGGTTTCCAGGGAGCTTGAAACATACATTTGAAGGCAGGTTTTATGCTGTGTAAAAAAGAAAGATGGCAGTGAGTCGTCTCCTAGATAAAAGAAAACCCTTTCAATTTCAAGGGTTCTCAAAAAGATTCATTGGTTTGTTTGTGTGCATTCAAACATCTCAATCTCCTTAGATTTTATATTTTTTTTCTCTTTTCTCAGAGCTTGTATGATACGTAAACAAAGACATCGGTCTAGCATGCCGTTTTCGTAGTATTCTCACTTCGGAACGTTCTCCACATATCATTCCAAAGCATGGAAAGTGCCTTTCCCATTCATACAAAAGATGCAACTTTCCAGGAAACTGGCTTGGATAGACCACAATCACGATAAAGGCTACTTGAGCAATAACGCATCATATGTAAATATTTCTGTGATTCTCTTTTAATTGACCTCTTTGAACAACTTGCTTTTAGGCAACGTAGCAGAAATTTATAGCAAGACAAAGAAAGAAGGGGGTGGGGGGAGCCTTTGAAAGACATATGCTTCATTTTTCTATCAAATCACTCACTTATTCGTTACTGCAAACAAACTTACAAGAAACAATCTCTCTAACAAATCGATAACCACATCGGCTAGTCCAGTAAACTTCGTATGTCGGCCATCATTCCCTTGCTGAGGTGACAACGGGCTGTTGTGTTGAGAAATGGCAAGAATCAAAATTCCAAACTAAAAAAATGTCACCGTAAAGAGCTTCTGCTTTGATTACCTGAACTATGCAAATGAGTTGATATATGGTAACAATCTGAATAATGCTTGGGGTAGATGCTTTCATTTAGAGGTTCACAAGTTTCTGGGAACACCAAGGCGGAGTACCCTTGAATGTACGAGCAGTTCCACGGAGACTCCGAGGTTACATTGAGAGTAATATTCAATAAGCAAAGATGACGAAAACTGTCCCCTTCTATGCCGTTGAGGAGACCTGCAAATTTTATGTTATCTCCTTTGACATCTTTAACAGTGATCCTTTCTATTACAGGGAGAGCATTTGGATCATAAAACTCATCTGGATGCTCGGAAAAGTTGCTATTGAACCTTAGAGCTGTGTCTACACCGGACAAGGTAACATCTGATATATAGATATTTCTCACATAACCACCCCTTCCAGGAGCAGTCTTTATTATGAAAGCTGTGCTTGAATCGAAAAAATAGAGGTTTTCTGCATGAACTTCGGAAACACCTCCTGACATCTCACTTCCAATTGCGATCCCAGAGCCGTTTCGATTATGACCAGTGAGCCGGTGGATGAAAATATTTGTGCTGGGGCGTGCTAATGAAATGCCGTACTCATCCCACCCACTCTTGATGGCAATTAGATCATCCCCAGTGCTAATATAACAGTCTTCAATGCACACATCATCGGAAGAATCTGTATGTGTTCAACCATATTAGTAGAACGAGGTGAAACGGTTCAAACAGAATTTCCAGTTTAGCATAAAGAATTCACCTGGATCGATCCCATCCGTGTTTGGTGAATCCAGAGGAGCCAGAATTGTGACATTCTGGACTGTGACACGGCTATGCATTGAGAAAATAAAAGTCACAACCTCATTGCAAGATCTGAAGAGCATGCTAATATTATAATGAGGACCACTAACCTGCAGTATACTGGATGGATGGTCCAAAATGGAGAATTCAAGAAATTCAAGTTTGAGATTACAACTCCAGTCGAGTTCATCAACTCAACCAGATGGGGCCGAGTAGAGTCCAGAGTTTTACTTCTAAACCAGTTCCACCAAACACTGCCTTGGCCATCGATGGTTCCGTTGTCACCTGCATGGAGAAGCACTGGCATCAAGAAAAGAAATAAAATACTATCAGAAGACGACTTTCCATCGATGCTACTTAACCTGTTATGATTACATCGGTCAAATTGCAACCATATATGAGGCTTCGATGCCTTCCTCCAGGTAATTCCCTTCCTTGGCCATAGGAAGGCAGAGGATCAACAACTGGCCAATCATCAGGATTCTGAAACAACAAAATATGATTTTATATCATTGTAACAACAGGCTAAATCCGGACTACTACCAAATTTCAAGCCAAAATGAACCACAAGAAGACCATGTGTTTAGGTTGTAATGTTCATTGGACATGTGGGTTAATATTGTTTCGAAGTAAGCTAAAAACTGACCTTCGATCCAAGAATTACTGCATCCTTATCTAACCACAAAGTCAGGTGACTGATGAGATCGAAGCTTCCTGTCAACCACCGGCCAGCCGGTACAAAAAGCTTGGCCCCACCTTTGTCAGCGAATGAATTGAGGTAGAAGATGGCATTCTGAAAGGCTTTCGTATTGAGAGTGACACCGTCTCCAACCGCCCCAAATTCGGTAACAGTGACACTGTGAGGCCGAATCTCCTCGGGGTCCGTCTGTTTGCAATGTGAGCTGCCCTTGACAGCCCATGTAATATGACTCCAAAATGTAACTATTAAAAGTACCTTAACCATCTGAAAAGAAATGGTTTAGACTTTAACATGAATAGTTTAAATCATAATTTAAACAGCTTGTCTTCCCCATTTTTTCTTTAGTTACTCTTATTCATGATTGAACATGAGATGAAGATCTATTAATTAAGTAATTTAGATAAGAATGATCATTGAACAAACTCTGAGAGTTCAAAATGCAGATATGCACAATCTACTAATTTAGATAAGTATGACCATTTAGCAAACTCAGAGTTCAAATAACAGAAAATGAAAGCCAGATTAACAACAATGTGAATCAAAGTAAGCCTGAAAATAGCATAGTCAGAACCGAAGGGAACCGTACCGGCCAAGTCATGGAAAAAAACTAAAATGAAGAACTATTTGCTCATTCAGATCCTAAAAGTGAACTTGTTCGAGTCCAAAAACTTGGATTTTTAGAGAGAAAGAAAGCACAAATTTAGAGAGAAAGAAGTAAAAACTTTAAAACAATAAAACAGAAAGTCAAAAAGGAAAAACATTGATCGAACGACTCACATTGAAAGATCTCTTCATATGAAATAATGAATGGGATCTGCAACTTTCCCTTTTAAATCCAAGCAGGTAGGCAGAAAACTTGGGATGCTCCAACTCAAGTTTTTTTTTTTTTTTGTTAAAAACAAAACACTTTGAAGAATAGAAGAAGAGTTTGTTAAGATCCTTCCTCTAGCTAGCTAGTAATCAAGTGCGTGTGAGGGAGACAGTGTGTGGGTGATAAGATGGGTCACTGAAAGAACCACCCAAATAAAACATCATTGAAAGCGACCGTAGCTGCCCACCAAAAATTAAGCAGTAGGTCCTCTTATGTCTTTACTTGCTTGCTCTCTTCCCACAACTGATGAGAAGAAATGAAGAATTACCCTGAAAAGTTAAAGCTTTCAGAAGCTGAACATAGGTAAAAAAAACCATTTTTTAATTACTACCTTACCTAACTCCTAATGGATATTTTTCGACTATGTTTACAGATCCATCATTTAGTTCCTACGTAAATTATGTTGTGAGTGGTCCTCCACCGCAAACACTTCAATCACAATGTGTCATAAAAATCGATATCCGATTTTTCATAATTTTCGCAGTTCTTAGCGAGTGGTGGGATTGTCATTCATACACCTCCAGTGTCCTTATTTTATAGATATCATATATTGACATTCAGTCTTTATCGAGATAATGTTATTGAGAGTGATGATGACAACGACGAGGAAGAAGAGGAGGATGAGGATGTTGAAGATGATGATGAGGAGGATGAGGATGACAACGATGAGGATGGTGAAGAGCATCATATCAGAAGAAACCCTCCTAGAAGTAGACGACTATCACCCTGTGGAACACATTCCAGGAGACATCGATGAATTAGACAACCATGATAATCTTTTTATTTATTGTGTGTTTATTATATATTTGTCTCTTATTTTGTTTTGTTTTATTATGTATTTATATGAAGTAAGATTTTTCCTCTTAATTGGTTTTTGACTCTTATTTTGTTTCATTGTTCTATATATTTATAAAGTAAGTTTTTGTATGAAGTTTAATGTCTTTTTGCTAACAATGACAAGCAAGATACAATAATTTGGGTAGGCTCGTTTTATAGGATTATTTCCTAAGACCTATATATATATATATATATATACATATGCAAGGTGAAAGCTAATTTTAATCTAATCATACAAAAACTTTAGTTGTTTAGCTAGAATAGCTAATATTCAGACAAATATTTTTTATTACAAATATTTAAGCACGCCATTCAATAAAAAATTACTTGAGGAGTTGAAGCTTAAAATAAAAAGAAAGGTTAAACTTGGGAGGAAAAGAATAATCTCTTTGTTATATTGTAGATTGTCAGTATCATTTAAGAGTTTTTTTTCTAAGCGATGATGTCGACCTTTATGATATGATTGAGATATACTACTCTCATTTTGTATCTCATGTGGATTTGTTTGTAGAGTTTAAGGATGCTGATGATGATGTTTCGAGTTAGACTACCCAACAAATTAAACAGAATGAGTTCGAGAACACAAAGATAGATGATGAACAGTCGAAAGTATGGTTCAAACGCAATTGGGCATCGTAACATCATTAAGAAAAGTCTGCTTTAGGTGTATGCGTATGTTTTTATTTATTGTTTTAGGTTTATGTGTATGTTTTTATTTACTGTTTAAGGTCTGTGAAAGATGTGTGGTATTTTTGGTTCGTTGGTTTGGTATGTTTCATGTCATGTTTAATAGTTTGTTGTTTAATGTAATGTTTATGGTTTGTTGTTTTTATAGTTCACATATATAACAAATCTCATATTGAATTTAATTAGTCCTACTAAGAACAAAATCCATTACAATATTGCTTTCATGATTCCAAAAACAATAAAAGCAACCTTTAAACGTGTCATCACATGAGCAATATGTTTATGAAATCTTTTCGATGTACGAAACTGAGAAAATTTTGGCAATGGTTGAGATAGTCATGCTTCTGCAGTGGAAAAACTGTTTTTGCTTCATCTGTATATGGATTGGTTTAGACTGTACAACACTTGATCTCCTTTTGCAGCCTCTCTTTTATGTGAAGTAACTGTATGCCTAAAGCATAAGTTGCTTTGATGACACCCATTGTAGAGGCTTGCTTCAAGATATGACAACCAACTTCAACATTGACACAATATTTGGAAAAACACTCAACTATACCTTCCCTGAACAATGCATCTGGATTTTTGGAAACATAAACATTTCATACGAACAACCATTCAGAACGATCCAAATATTTCAAAGCATACCAATGAAGTTGAACATTTACAAATATGAATATGTAATTTGATGCCAAGCAAAAGTCTAGTAAGTTAAACGAAGGTGAAAAAGTCTTCAATAGAATTAGAAGCAACACAATGTAAAATCTCAGCTAATATATCATTTGGAAGATAAGATAATGAATATTTAGATGCCATTGAAAACGATAGAAAATTCTATGAAAATGATAGATAACATCATCAGAAAGATACACAGAAGGCAAAGTACTGAGAACTGTTTGCTTAATCTCTTATATATATAATGTCTGATGTTGGATAAGATAAAATCTGAAGAAAAAGAAAAACGAGTTTCAATGGATGCACTTTCCCCATTTTCAGAGAATATGTGTCATGTCATAGTGTTCCATCCCATCCGAAATGAAAGACGCATTCCAGGGGAAGCGTTTTCCATTATTATTAAGAAAATCTCTTCCACGTCATAGTGTTCCATCCCATTCGAAATGAAAGGCGTGTTCCAGGAGAAGTATTTTCCATTATTATTCAGAGAATATCTGCTATGTCATAGTGATCAATCACATATGAAATAAAAGGTGTGTTCCAGAGGAAACGTTTTTCATTATTATCAGATAATCTCTACCATGTCATAGTGTTCAATCCTATCCAAAATGAAAGGTGCGTTCCAGGGGAAATGTTTTCCATTATTATCCAGAGAATCTCTGTCATGTCATAGTGTTCTAACCCATCCGAAATGAAATGCGCGTTCCAAGGGAAACAATTTCCATTATTATTCAGAGAATCTCTGCCATTTTATATAATTGACATGAATTGTTCCCCGATCCTCAATATCTTAAACTCTTCAATTCTAAAACTTTGTATCTTTGAAATCTTAAACTCTCAAACGTTCAAACTTTCAAACTTTGAAATTCTCAAACTCTTAAACTAAGAAAATGACTCTTATTTCACTTGTTGTTTACTATGATGAAGAAATTGGGGAAGATAAATATAAGGTTATTTTCTAATCAGATCATTATATCATACTATGCTTAAGGAGAAACATCACTCTTCATAATTTAATCACAAAAATCTCAAGGAAGGCTCGTGTTAGAAACAGTAGAAGACTAGCTACACTTCAGTACATATTTTTGACTAAATTTTTTGTTAACATTTACATCGTTCAATCTCTCAAACGAAGACCATGCTACTATGATGATTGATACTTCAAGTCAAAATTCGAACTCTATTACAGAAATTTATGCCACTTTTGTTGACATGCATCCATTTCTGGGTATGTCTTTATCCTCCTACTATGGCTTGCTTGAACCAATTATCAAGTTGACAGTCCAACTCAAACAATATGTAATGATTTCACGTTATTAATGGCTAGCCCACCTCCTGTTAGCATACCATCAAGTTCTATGGGAAGGCATTCATCTGTCACTTTTTTCGACCTTAATATGGAGATACCTTTTAGTTCTAAGGGGAGATATTCATCTGCCAGGACCTTCAACCTCAATATGGTAATGCATTCCACATAACACTTAATTCATAACCTATATGGTGGCATCCCTTCAAGTTTCAAAGGAAGGCATTCATTTGCGAACTTGTTTGAACTAAACATTGGAGTCACAAAAGAACCCTCATATCTTCCAGAAGAACCTCTTCGTGAGCTAGGAGCAGATGGTGTTGAAGCTGTATTATTCCTTGAACCCGAGTCACCACAATTCAACATGGACTCTGATGATGATGCTAATAAAGTTCCTACAAATATGATACAATTCGAACCTTCAGCACACATGTATGAAGCTGACTATGATGCGACATATGGGCTAAGATTTCTTGATATGCCTCATCTTGAAGACTATGGGAGACATTCATCAGTTAATGATGGCGATTTATATAGTGGAATGGATTTCACATCTAAAGAAGAAACAATGATGGCAATTAAGAATTACATTATTCGTAATTCAGTTCAGTCCAAAGTCGACCAATCTACTAGAGCTGGGTATATGGGCTAAGGCCCGCGGGCTACCCGTTTAACCCGTGACCCGTGCGGGGTTTGGACATAAATAACTGAAGCTCGTTTAAATTGCGGGTTTTTTTATGCCATACCGTTAAACCCGCGGGTTTAATGGGTATAACCGCAGGTAGCCCGTGAAGCCTGCAATAGCCCGTTTAATTTAAAATTTATAAAATTTTAGAGAAAATAAACTAAAAAAATTTTATAGAAAAAGAAAATAAATTACCTATAAATATAATGTTACTTATAACCATTGTAGTACTTAAATTTATTAGGGCATTTGTCATAATTCTACCGCTACTTGATATTTTTTTTTCATTTACAATGTATCAAAATATTCTTCATTTTAAAAATTAAAAATTAAAAATTAAAAGATTTATATAGTATTTTAGTCTTATAAAATTTACATCATTATCACTTTGGTATTTAAAGATTTTTTTATTTAATTTTGACCTTTATTTTTTCATAAGTATGTTATCCATTTCGTTCTTTAATTATAAAAAGTCACGTGATATTCTAATAATATATCACATGACACGTAATATTTGGATTAAAAATAAGAAAGAAAAGTAAAAGAAAAAATTGAAAACATACTTTTTCAACTTTTAAAGGCTTTTACAAAAGAAAATTTGTTAGATTTGTATAATGTTTGACTTTGTTGATTTTTTCTGTTTGAATTTCTGCTTCAAGACACTTCTGTGTCTTCATGTTATAGCATTGAATAATCGTGTTTTATAAAAATATAATGTGGTTATTGTTTTATTTGTTTTTCAATTTGGTGATGTAAGTTAATATTTTTTTAATTTGAGTTTAAGTAATTATATCGTTATATATATATATTAATGATTAAAAAAATTAAAAAAATATTATTTTATAATCATTTCCGGCTATTTAAAATAAAATTTAAGTATTTTTTTACGGTGATACATTCATTTTCAAGTTACTGGATCATTTTTAAAGGTGTAACAAGTTAGAACATTATTTTTTATTGCATTTAAAACATTTAAAATTATTTTTATTTAACGGGCCGAGGGTAAGCCTGCGAGTTAAATGGACGGGCCGTGGGCCTTATAATTCAAACTCGTTTATAATTGCGGGCTTTTTAAACCACTCCGTTTAAGCCCGCACCGTCAAAACCCGCGGGCTAAACGGATGGGTAGCCCGTATACCCACCTCCACATCTACCACCAATAAGTATGTATGTTATTGTGTCAAACGTGATAACGGCTGCGACTGGATGGTTTGTGTTTCAAAGAGGAAGAATACGACAGATGGAAACTAACAAATTACAGTAGTCCTCATACATATTGTGCACAAGGAATCAATCAGGACCATCCAAACTTGGACTCCAACGTGATTTGTCAAGCCATCATGCCCTTGGTCAAAGAAAGCTCCCACATACCTATTGCAATGCTGCTTTTTGCAATACAATCTCATTATGTGTACTCCATCTCTTATAAAAAAAAATCATGGGATTCATCTTATAACGAACTACCCAGTTGGTTTAATCTGGTTCAAGGACTGAATCCTGAGACAATAGTTGAGTTCGAAACTCGCCATGTCTACCATAATGATCGAGTTCTTTGAGATCGATGCTAATTCCACCGTGTTTTTTGGACTTACTTACAATGCATTAATGCAGTGAAATACTGTAAACCTATTGTCCAAATTGATGGTACATTCTTGTATGAAAAATACAAACAAGTTTTATTATTGGCAGTTGTCCAAGATGATAATCGCAACATTCTTCCCGTTGCATTTGCCCTTGTTGAAGGAGATGATATAGAGTCTTGGGCTTTTTTCTTGAGAAATATACGGTTACATGTTATCACGAGGGAACATATTTGTATCATTTATAACCGACGAGCTGGGATCAAAACAACAATAGACTCTTTGGGTCCAATATGGAAACCCCCACACTTTCTTTATATACTACATATTGCTGCAAACTATCATGACAAATATAAGAAGAATGATGAGCGACAATTAATTATACAATTATATAATGAGTATTTTACATTTTTCCCAATTTCATTTCTCACTCATTTTCATTTTTTTATACTAACTACTTCATTTCGCTTAGGGTAAGAACTCTCATCTCAAACGTTTGAGGTTATGCTTCAAGTATTACGAGGAAAAAATGAACATGGATACAATTAAATCAGTGAAATCAACAAAGAAAAGTGGATAAACGCATACGATGATGGATGTCGATATGGACATATGACAACCAACTTGGCTAAAGTAATCAATTTAACCATAAAGGGGGATCGTCATTTACCATTAAGTGCTTTGGCTAAAACAACATATTTTCGTTTGGGTTAACTTTTTACTAAGCTCGTTGGACAAACTCTTACTCGGATACAAAACAGTTATTTTTATCACCCACAATTAGTAGCAGACCTGCAACAAAAGGTTACAACACCAAATAACATGTCCGTAATAAGCTTTTCTCACCCCCAAGAATTATTTTGGGTAACAGAAATGCCATTACCTCTGTAAGGGATTGAATCTAACTCTTTCAGAGTTAATTTACGAGATATATGTTGTGATTGTGGGTTTTTCTTTCAAGCTTTAAAGTATCCATACCATCTTGCTCATTTTCTTGTCAAGACTATAAGCGTTATGTGGATCCCGTATACCAACTTTCATAAGTACTCAAGGTATATGAATACGAGTTTCCCCCATAGGTAATGACAAAAGACTCAAATGAGGTTCAGACTTGGCTTCCAATTATACAAGATCCAGACTTATTAAAGGAGTCAGATCGTCCAAAATCCACTCGAATTCATTGTGATATGGATATTTGAGAGACATCAAGACAAAACTTAAGATGTGGTCATTGCAGAAACCCCTACCATAATAGGAGAATCTATCAATCTCTTTCATCATCACGTAACCGTTGACCACCACTCATGTAAACATATTTTCTAATGTTTCAACTTATGTTATTTCATTTTCTTTTAGTTTCAATTAAATGTTTAACGTTTATTTCTTACAATCTAACATACAATTAACTTTAACCCTAAACCCTTCTTTAAAAGAACAAACATTCTACCATGCAATCAATTTTAATCCTAAATTTCTTTAAAACCCTAAACCATACATATATAACACCATAAACCACTAAAAACCCCTAAAACCAATTACAAAACCCTAAAAATGCTTTAACATAAAAGCCTAAACCTAAAATTATCAGGCATGGAAGGTGTGTTTCCTACAACGCGCCATTTAAGGGAGGCGCGTTCCCTAGGATGCACAATTCATAATTTATGCGACACACCTTCCCTCTCCTCAGCTAAGGTGCGTATCCTTCTCTCTCCTGAAAAAATGTGTTAAATCGAAAAATATTTAGGAAGGGTGTTTGATAAGTAATACTTTTTAATAAGGTGATTTTTTTGGTCAAAATGCCGAAAACGATGACTGGTATACATATTTATATTTAGATGAGTAAACAGGGTGGTTTCTGTTTTGAAAGCTGACGGAGAGAATATTTCCCTAATTGATTGAGTTTCATGGAGATTAAAAGTCTTGCATGAGCTAAGACATTGTATCTCATTTCATAAGATCCCACGCTTTCGGTTAAGATTTTAAAATCCTTAAGATCTAATAAATGAAGGAGAATACACAGTATGAATAAAACAAAATCAAAAACAAGAAAAAGTTTTGATTTTGGGAAGGGAAATTAGTTCCTCCCAATGCCTATAGGGAGAAAGAAAGCAATACAATTTACAAGATCAATAGTGTCGTTTGCTTTGTACAAATTAGCCTTTTATGTTACTGGCAGAACATGGCACCTTGGAAGCACTAATCCCAAGTTCATCGTTAAATAAATAAATGAAGGGCAAAAGCTCAAAATTTTCTTTAACGGTAACGTATCTTAGCTTAGATTGTCTGAAATGGACTTGACCAGTCAAAGAGGAACCAACCAGTAACAGTTCTCTGCCAGCTGAGATGTTCAAACCAGTGGACTCGGTTATGGTGAACTCACTGCCACTGCCCTTTGGAACTTGAAACTTAGGGTTTGAGCGTTTAACCCTTAGATAAACCCTCAAAGAAGGGAATGAAATCCCAGAGTAGAACACGAGAGACTCTAAATTACTGTAATAAATAAACAGTTCAGTGAATATTTTTCAAAAAGACAAGGTATCCAATGACCAAACACACTGTTTTTTCCTTTGTTTTGGTGACTTTCAATATTCACGCTCCGCGTGCATGGATCTGCCTTTAACTTTTCCAAAGAGATTGTTAGCTTTGGTTGATGTTTATGTTACCTTAACTTCACCAAAATCTTTTTTAGATTTGCATTCATTATGTTTGTCTCATGAACAAACAGGAGCGACAACCTAATTCAACATCTCTGTTAAGCTCTGTTCTGTTCTGTTGTGTCTTTTATTTTTTTTACCTTTTGGACCCCAAAAATAAGACGTTCGTTAGTGTTTAGAGATTAAGAGAGAAGGGTTTTACAAGAACAACTCCATTGACAGATATGAAAGTGAATTAAAAGAACATGCATGAGGGAGAGTTCTTGCTTTGACAATGGCCAATGACTTTCATTTTGCATCATGACCATTGTAGGGCTGACTTCTACAAAACACAGAGATAAAATCAAATATTAGATAGAGTAATCTATTAAGTATTTAGATTTATGAGAGAGATAAATGTTGGCTAAAGAGATTATTTTTGCATTCTACTCCAAAAAAGTTGCGATAAAATTGTTTAACTATCTTGTTATCTGAGATAGATTATGAACAAACACCATTCATTCACATGAATTAATGAGGTAAAAAGTGGATCCTTTGTATCTATATATATGAACTAAACTTTCACTCAATATTCCTAATAGATACGGGACCATTACTGAAATGTGTCCCCTCCATCCCAAACAATTATGGCCCCTCCAATTAGCAAACATGTCCGTACATTCAAATTGACCCTTTCCTACTTTTTATCACTCTCATTGGATCATTAGATTCTACTTTAGGAACGATTTGTTAAATATTTAATTCAGTTTCATTAATGTGCGACTCTATTTAGAGTTATAATAGGTCATTGAATCATCTCTATGATTAAAATGAATGCTATTCTAATTAAATATTTTAAATATGAGTAATCGTGTTTATAGGATAAATTTATATTATTAATGATTAAAAATATTAAACACTATCTTATAAGGATTATTAAAAAAATATTTTGAACTATTCTCATTAAGCTTAAAGGTGCCTTGTAGGGTTGGGCCTATTAACTTGATAGCTATATAAATGGGCCAATGTATTTCTATACACCATGAGCATAGAGTTCAATGGCCCAATGTTGCAACCTCTTTTACTCCTTTAAAAATATCATTCATTCGAACTTTTCATCGAACAAGTAGCGAGCGAACTTTGCCCAAAAAAAAAAAATATCCACGCCGCCTATAAGCAAGGCCGTCAAAAGTAACATTCAAGATGCCTTCCCTTTCTCAACGCCAACCGTTATCGTCTGATTCTTATTCTTTTCTCATTATATATGTGGTAGAAATTTTGAGTCATTTGATTTACCACTTTTTGTTTTTTGGGTCCTGACAGTTGCTATGAAGGGGAACAGTTTGTTCATGTGCTTAAATCAATCCAAAGGTAAATGAACTCAAATCAACTTATCGATGATTAAGAAAACAACCCTTTTTCGCAATTCAACTACTTGATAACTCTAACTACTTTCAATGAACAGAGGGATAGAGTCAGCGAGAGTATTGACCGGAAACTCCTTGCCTGAGAAAGTGTGGCTTAAGGTTTGATGTCTTGCCCAATGCTTTATTGAATTTGATTTGATTAATCTCGTGGGTTTATTATTGATCTGATTGTAGTATTTGTGGCATTAGCAACAATTTGCAATTGGTGTTAATGATGTAACCCGTGTACCTGAACGGATGGCACACATCTCCGACGAGGGATGCACTGCCCCATCTCCTTGTGTTAAGCTTCAGGTTGGCCAACCTGTTTTTACCTCTGGTGTTTGAAGTAATCTCTCGTGTTTTAATAACAAGCTTTAGTTAGTTTGTTTATTTGCTATATGTTTGTTGCGTTGATAGGCTATTTTGTTAGCTGGTGATTGCAATCCAATGTGGCTGACGAAGCACCTACCCATGTTGGCTAAATCCAGAAAGGTGCCATTGATCATTGTTGGAGATGATAAAAAGGGTTCCTTAAGATTGGGTGAGCTTGTAAAGCTAAAAACAGCAATTGCAATTGGAGTAAATGTAAGGAGTCTGGGATTTGCAGATTGTTCTTATATCATTTGGGTGGGTATTGACAATGTGCTGAATTATTTGTCTTTTTTTAGGCTCGAGGAAGTGCTATCAATCGAATAACGGAAGGAGTTCTTGATGGTAATAAACCGAATCGAGGAGCAGTGCTTCAAGTTGAATGACTTGCCTGTTGTTTTGTTAGCTGATTGATTATAGCAAATACAAAATGATTTCTGTTATCTGAGAGTTAAGTTGTTTTCCATCACATTTCCAAATATGAATATGAAAATATGATCTTCACCTTCTTTACTCTCTTGTTCTTTCTTTATTCTTCCTCTTGGAACAGCAGCTCTCTTTCCTCCTTTCCATAGGTTTGTTTCTGGATATGTTACGGATTTGTTTGTTCGTGTTCAAATTGACCCGGTTTTCATGCAAGAAAAAAAATTGCTCGCTACCAAAGCATTTTCAGCTAATAATGTGAATAATGATGAACTTTATAGTTACTATCAAGTATAGTTGTTTATTTGAAGCTTAAAAGAGGGAGAGAGAACAAGAAAATGAATTTTTTTTAATAAAAAGCAACTCCCTTAGAGGAATTTTAACCATGGGGAAAGCGTTAAACATCTCTTAGACTGGTTCTGGTAGCATTGCGTTCAAACTCCGAATCCAATCACAGAAGCTGGGATCGTCAAAATGAATGAAACTGTTTTTCAGTTTCGTCCTTTGTTCTGTTGTAAGGGTTTGAAGCTGTGGAAATCTTGCCTCCTGCACAAGTTTTCACGCCATAGTTAATTGTTCTCTGAATACATTTACTTTTCAGTAAAATACAGATTATGACTAAAACCCAAAAGGCTTTGCCTTTATTTTTTTTTCTTAACTGCTCGTAAGGTGGATCCTTGTGCGCTGGTAACCGAGAAACAAAATATCGAGCCTGAGAGCTCCCCTCCTGCAACAAAACCTCATCATCTTTTCCTTTGGTGGTTAAGAAGAAGAACAAAAAGAAAAGTTGGAACAAATCAAGAGGGAAAAAACCTTAAACACAAGGATTTGAGAAGCTGTAAATCATAACTCCGTGAGCTCTTCAGCCAATGTTCTACAAGCTGCCAAAGCTGCAGCACTTCTTGCTTCATCAGCTGCAAGTTCAGCACCCTGAACCAGCAGTTGAGAGGAAGATGCTCACAATTGTCCCAGAAATAAATAAATAAACAAACAAATGTAGAACACTGAAAACGTAAATGCAGACCATCCAGGGTCAGATTGTCACAGGGTATGCATCTATATAATTTACAAAGTGATTATAATATAGACATCAGACATGTTAGATGGATGAAACAGCTATGATCGTATTTACTTTCTGCATTTAGTAGCTTCACACTAGAAAGCTTTTTTTCTTCTTCTTCCAAGTTTCTATTAGAGCGGGCCAGCATGTTTTTTTCAACAGTTCGGATATTACAAAAAGAAACGTAATTCTGAACAATAACAAAGCATGACTCTATTCATGAGTGGCATAGGAAGAAATGCCTAAAGGTCTTAGCTTGGCACTAGCTTTCAGACTCTATGTAAAGTCTTCGATCTCGTGTTCAGTCACACTTTGAAAACAGGACGACATACAGAACAAACATGCATGCCAGGATCCACGGTCAAAGATGAACAAAATAGAAGCAAATATTGCAGATATACAAGACAGCTAAAACATGGTTTAATTTACATACCAGCCAAATGAAGACATCTGTACCATGGTCTAGAACAACCGCTGTATCAGACTGTATAACAAGATCATAAGCTGGCAATTCTTCAAATGTGCCTCCTTCCTGATGCATCAGACAGTGAGGGGCAACCATGAGAAGTGAAAGATCAAGGGACGCATTCAAAAACAAATTTCGTAATACAGATCTCTCATCCTCATGTCCAACTATATTTCCCAACAATGGTCCCCGCCTAAGATGGAACAGAATCTCTGGTAGTAGAGAGATTTCCTTTGGGAACCAATGAAGCTTTGACTTCGGCGCTTGAGAGCTAAATTTTAGAGCAATGTCTTTAACTCTTTCATCTATTGTTGTACGCATATCAATTGCATCGGAATAGCTTTTTGCTCCCAAGAGAGTCCTCTTGGCAATTAGGACAGCAGCCACCCCATCTTCAACACTTTGAAGAAACTCTGGAACACTATCAACAGTTGGCAATCTGATAGTTACCACTCTAGTTATATCTGCTTGATAAACATTTGTGTAATGAAAAAAAACTGGAAAAAACGAAATCACTCTTGATGTTATGCTTATTCTCCATCAATATCGAGAAGCATTGTGTTTCTTCAACACTCGCCATTTGAATACAGAGAGAAATATCATTCTTAAAGGTTTCATGGGTATCTATACGAGCCTCTTCACCAGGACCCACAACCTGAGTAATAAGAATATCATCAGAACAGCGTATCTCCAACAAACCATGGGAACCAGCAGCCCTGACAGATGCCCTTTGTAAGTTCATACCAAAGGTTTCACTGAAATCATCATGAAGAACAAAAACACCCCCTGAAGCTTTCGCAAGAGGCAGCAGCACAGGAACCCTTACAGGGCAAGTTCCAGCACAGAGAATGTCAACCACTGTGTTTTGTTGATGAGCCTCACGACCAAGATGCTCCATCCATTTTAGTGCACTATTTTCCTTATGAGGATAATTAGGGTGAGTATAAGAATAAGGGACAGATCCAGGGCCATAAGTGTTTGGTCTACCAGCGCATACAATGATTCTGCTGCTAACACCTGGCCTTTTAACTACACCTCGAGAAAAATCTGCAAATGGCCCTTGAATAATAGCCAGAGCAACCTTAACCGCAGCACCCAGCACCTATCTCTTGATGCTTCTGGAACAGTCAACTTGTATGGCCTCAATGACGAGAATATCAGGTGTGCCACCTCTATTGAAGCATGCATTGGAGACAAGTTTACACCTGTTCCGTAAATCAATGCTTTCAACGTCTCCTGATTTGGTGAAGAGCCACCTGGAATCACATCAGCTGACGCAATGGATTCCTCTGAAAAGTCATAGACTGATACTGTGCGACAACGAATCAACAAATGCATGCAGGGAGCTCTGTAAATGCTGAAGGTGTGGCTCATCTAAACATTCACCAATGACAAGAACAACCATCACAGAAGTTATCAAATCAGTAACTGGAACAAAATATGGTCTCTTATTCCTGGTTGAATGAAATCAACCAAAGGTGATGACAACTCAGGAAAATGACGAAGCTCTACCTTGCTCAATGCTATGTATTCACCTTCACTTCCATTTAGATTCCCGCAGATTACACACTGCCATTGCCCTGAGCCAATTAGTATGTTAGAATATAGATTTGAATATGCTCCACAGTCAAGGCATCGATGAGAATCCCGTTGTACTACTTGGGGACCTGGTAAAGTCTCCCTCCCGGGAGACACCAATACTCCAAAACCTAAACTAAGTACATTGGCTTGTTTCTTGTGTTTGAGCACCTGACACAAAATAAATGGAAGAGTACAAATCAATTATAGATAGAAATAGAGCATATAACTGCAGAGATTAACAGGCTGTAAAATTCAATAACATGTACATAATCATAAAATCAACATTATGAGCAGAGAAAAAGAGATACCTTATGAGCAGAGAATAAAACGCATGGCGACTTTCCATTGGGCACAGGTTCCTATTCAGCACTGGGAAGTTGTTGTACCTCCACCGACCCATTCGAAAAATATGGTGGTGAAAATGTGGGTAAATATGAGCCAGATGAGACATCAATTTGCTGAGGAGTTGCAGGAGAGGTTCGGAAAGGCATAGCAGCAGGCCGAACCGGTGATGTGAATACAGGAGGGGCAGGGGGAGTACTCAGATGGCGAACAGAGCTTCCTGTTTTGACCCCATTCGCAGGTGAAAGCATAGTTGGATATTTTATTGAAGAGGAAGGGACCTGATCTTGTTGTAAATTAGGCAGAGGAAATGTAGGTGCTCCAGGGGAGATTGTGGGAGGAGCAGGAGCAATTAGACTTTTGTCAGGTTTAGACGAAAGAGGATCCATTATTGCAATTGAAGATTGCACTTAATTGAATACAATGCCAATCGAATTCCACCTCTTGGAAAGAATCAAACGTGCAGGATTAAAGCGTTTGCGAATAACTCACCAGCAAAAGCCGAAAGAAAACCTTAAAACCCCATAAACAAACAAAGAACAAGATTGGATTTTGAAGGAAACACGACTCAAGATATCCACATTAAATGCAAGAATTGGATCGAGATTCAAGAATGCTCCAAAAACTCACCACAATTCACCTCACGAGATAAAAGAAATAAAAAAAATGGGAATTTGATCACTTGGCTCTCTATCTTCACCTCAATCCAAGCTTCGATAAAATCCCTTCTTTCAAATTCCAACCTAAATCAAAATTAAAAAAACTTGCAAAATGCTTTATACGGAATGAATAGGTAATTTCTTCGACATTGTTGCATGTTGGATTTTGTTTTGTGCAGGGATTTCTGCTAATAAATATTTACTTGTCTGCTTAAAGATAATTGTTGCCACCATCTTTAATGATAGCATTTATGAATAGGTGATTTCTTTGACACTGCTGTCTGCCTAAATATTATTTTTGTTCATGTAGAAAGAGAGTACTATGCTCCAAGTCTATTGCTCATTTAAACTGATTTCAGAAACTAATCAAGCAACTAAATAGTCTTTTGTATGATGTTTTTCAATAACCTAAGATAGTATCTATTGAAAATTTACAGCACATTCTTAATCAATTGATTGATACATTTTGTAAATATAAATTGTAAATTGATTAATATATTTCGTAGATATAAAATGTGTTCTAACATAAAAAATTAGCTGACCTTATTCCCATATGCAATGGGGTAATGGGGAGGTAGAGTAGTAGACTGCCCCCAACGCTAGGTTGAGAGCAACTTCCGTGGAAGACTTCAGGCAACTACCATATGTTCTAACATAAATATTTCAAAGAAAATATTTCTAAATGTAGATACAAAATGTTCCAACTTAAATACACTAAAAAATACTTTTAATATAATATTTGTTCAAAGATTTTAACCGTTTGACATTAAATGCTTATATCCCTAATATTTATAGTGTTTAAATTCACTCATACCACTATTATTCACAGTGCTCAAATTTGAGATTTATCAATAATTCTTTTACTACAAATAATATCAATATTTCTTTTGCTACTGAATTTACTTGACTTGAAAAAAAACAATTTTTTACGACTAAAACCATTTAATGGATTAGTTCTTTGTTATGTTTTGAATGTTCAACGGAAGAAAAGTCTTGTGTAATGTTTGGTTTTATGTTTTAAACGTGCAGCTAAATAAAGTTTTCGTGTCATGTTTCAAGTGTGCACTTTTCTTTTGTTACTGAGTGGCCAAAAGAATCCGTGTATCGAGTAGGTCTTTGTCCTCTAAACAGGTTCTCCATGAAATATAATATCAGAACCAGGGAGGAGACGGGACGAGGATAACCGATCAGGAGAACGGAAAGAAAGAAATGATGCCGTTGTTGGCACAATATTCATAGAACAAACTAAAAATCTCAAGCTGCATTTGACATTACTGCTTAAAACTGAAAGATGAAAGCATTTTTACATTTTTCAACTAGATCCTATAGCACATAAACTATAGTTCCTCTTCACACTAATCCATAACAATAATAATCAAAGAATGAAACAAAATGAAGACTCAAGATGAGAGCATCAAGCATTCATCATCTATGTCCTTGCCCAAAAGATTTGCCACTATCAAATCAACATCTTGCAACCCAACACCAGTGCATGTAGGATTGATCCCAAGCCTAACAGAGGCTTCATTGATTCTTGAAGCAGTTTCGCTTTGGTTGTTCGAGACCCTCACATTTGGAGCGGTCCTGCACTTCCCCATGCATTTGCAGGCAACAACGGTGCCTTCTGCACCCACCTTCTTTTCAAACTCTTCTAACAATGCAGGAGCTCCCAGCTTCTTGCACTTTCCACCCATGCAAACTTCAATCTTCTTGGTTGATGATGTCCCTTCCAAGCCATTTGAGCTGCTGCTGCTGCAACATTCACCATCGAAACCGATACAAGGAACTCGAACTTGAATCTGGGGGATCAAATCCGAGTTTTCGAGCTCCAAAAGAGAGCTAGCTTGTGTTGAATCCTCTGCCACCGTTGGTGCTTCTGTTGGTGGCCCTATCTCGAGGGATGGTTTCAAAGCATTGTTTCTCAGGGCTTTCATATCAACTACCTCCCCACATTCGCTTTCACTTGACTCAGAGGAAGAAGAAGATGACGATGACTCTGATTTCACCAAAGCTGCTTTGAGCTGAGCTCGTTCCTCTTTCAATTTTCTCTTTAATACCTTTTGTTCTGATTTCAACTTTTGCAGTTGTGCCAACAAAACATCACTTGCTTCCTGGAAAAAACAGAACAACATTTAAGGTTTCGAATTCAATCCAATATTATCAAAAAGCCTAATTCAATTTGTTAAACAACTTTCATACAAAGGATCAGAGTTCAGTTAAAGTCAATTAAAGAGGAAGTAAATTGTTTTATCAGGTCAAGAACCAGATCTAACCGATAACAAAAACAGAAGTAGAAACCGGAACGGAAAATTAATCTCTTTACCTGAATCATCGTCACCTTAACTTCAGCGGCCAATCCGATCCTAATATCCTCACCGGAAGCAATCTCTGGAAGCATGGACAAGTCCTTGGACAATCTCTTCATAAGCTTCAACTTCTTCTTGACTCTCCTGATATCGGAGTTTTTTCCCTTGTCTTTCTTCGTGGCGGCGCCTCCACCACAACCACCACTCCTCGGCGACACATAATACTCGACATGCCCTGAATCAAAAAACTGGAAACTCAATCTCCTGCAAGATTTGTCCCTCGGCCTAACCGAAATCCTAGAACCTCCAACACCAAGATTCAACTCTCCGGTAAACCGTCGGCCGAAATCAAACCTTGCCGCCGGCAGCCTTGAAACCGTCCTGCAAGAAATGACAGAGGTCTCCATGGCGTGAATCCTATGGTATTGATTTCCGTTTAGCTTTGAAAAGAATATGGGATTGAATTGAAGGAAAAGCGATTTCATATATTGAAATATACGTTCCTTCAACGGTTTCGGTTTCTTGGAAGGGAAGAGAGTTGTATACGTGTCACGCTATTAACGGTTGGATTAAATCTAAATGTGACGTGTCAGTGTTATTGCGCTCGGCGGTGGCGCGCTCGTGAGGAATTCGGTTTGCCACGCTCTACGTACACTTTTACATGCGTTTCTTTTGAATATCAGCGGTTCGATGAGCTCATACGATTAAATACGGTTTAGATTTTACCACATCATCGTTGCTTTTCTGCTGAGTGGCAGGACAGTTGTCTCTTTTTCATGCAGGCGTAACCGAGCACCTCGTGTCCTTATTGAGAAATAAAAAATTCCCTGAAAAATAGTAAAAAGAGACGGCCAAGGAAACCTGGCGGCGATTTTTTGGAGGAATATCCGGGTATGTTCAATTATGACTAAGATTAATTTTAAATAATTACTACTAATCAATTTCTAATAAAGTCTGAAATAATTTAGTACTACTCAATTTCTAAAATGGTTTATATAATAAACAAGTATTTAAAATATATTATTTTTATTTAAGTATTTAAAATATTTAATTTTTATTTAGATATTTAAAGTATTTTTAATTAAAATAAATATGTAAAATTATTATTTTATCAAAATAAGTACTTAAAATATTTTTTTAATTAAAATATATATATATATATAATGTTCAATTTTTTCATCTAAACAATTATACCAAGACTTATGTTTAGAGTTTTCCCTCTTAAATTAAAATGTTTTAATTTTTCCCTTTTTACCATTTTTCCATCTAAATTCATTTTAATTTAAATTATATTTCCTTATTTATTTGTTTTCATTCACTTGCTTTTCATTTCCTTCTTATTTTGCATTTTGGTAACTTCCCGTAACTTCCTCCATTTTCTCTCATTGTTCTCCCAAACAAGCTGATCAATTCTTTCTTTTTTTCTTCTTGATTTCTAAATTCACTCATCTTAATTTTGATTTTAATTCTCAAGTTTCTCTTCTCTTCTTGTTTTAAAGGTTGATCATAATGGAGTTCCATTGATGATCTCAATTTCAATATAGTTTTCAGCAAGGTAAGGATTTTTTTTCTTTGGTTTTCATTCAAGCTTTGAGGGCAAATGACTAAGTGTTAATGATTCTATTGAATTGATGATTAATTGAAAGGATTTCTAAGATTTTAATTGATTTTTGGAGCCATTAATATGCTGATTTCTTGAATTTATTTTGAGATTTTCTTAATGAAAATAAGTTGTTTTGGAGTGATTATAATCATATTAAATCAGTTTTTCAATTGCAAATGATTTGTATATTGATTTCTTGAAAACAATGTTAATTTTCGGTATTTTTGGGAATCCGAGAATTTAGGTTTGTAGATGTTGTTTTGTGTGGTTCTACCTGAGTTAGATGTTGATTATAGTTTTTGTTTATCAATTTTTAGTGTGGAGATTCGTGCGTTTCGGTTTGGAGCTTCCAAAGTGACGTTTCAGTAATGTTTTCGGCGTTTGCATTCTGTTTTGGAAACAGAGGATTCTGCTTTGTTTTAGATTAGATTTTGATGTGTTCATTTGTTTTTGCAAGGTTCTTCTTGTGTTGTTGGTTGAGGAAACTTGGTGTTTTGAGTTTGGTGAACGTTGAGGTAGTGTTTGGAAGCGTTTTCGGTTTCCGAACAACAAGGTGAGTGGCTCTCATTCTTAGGAAATGAACATGATTAAAGGTTGAGGTTTGTGTAGTGTTTCATTTGTTAATTCATATATATATATATATATATATATATATATATATATATATTGTGTTATTTGGTTAATTATGATGATGGAATATGAATTGTGTTGATTTACATACAATGACACTTATATTGGAAATGAGAATGTGAGTTGTGAATGTGATGTGTTGCGAATGATGCATAGGATTTTGGAAATGGTTTTGTGAATATATATATATATATATATATTGAATGTGAATTGGATGAGCTTAACTTTCTCACTGCCCAAATATGCGGGTTGATCATGACAACCAAATCCGTAAGTGTGTTCCAAAGTGTATTTGAATCAATATATGAAAACTATGCATCATTGACAACCACTATTGGTTAATTGAATTAATTGGCTATTTTTCTTAAAAGGACCTTTGGATATGAAAAGTATGCATAGGAAATAGTACTTTATGTGTTTTTTATTAGAATGTGATTCGGGATTATACGGGGTTCAGATGGTTCGTTGAGCTTTGCTCCAAGAAGATATGGGGTAAGGTTGGGCGTTGAGTTTACTCCGTAATTCATGATTTTGGATCTATCTGAGTCCTTAAGTAAAATGAGAGTTGTATGGAGTTCGTTTATCCTATGAGTGAGTTGTGTTTCGAACAAAAGCCATTGATCTTAAAATAGAAAGATGTGTGTAATTGTGTGACTTATCAAGGAAGGTATTTGTGCATATGTGCTTGTGATTGCTTTTGAACTATATGGTCATTTGATGTTTGTTTAATCTGGAAATCAAATGATTTGGAAAATATTATCTAATAATTCAAGTATGAGGTGTAGAATTATATGTGTGGAGTAAGGAACAAGTTACGTGTTAACATATAGGATTGATCTTTATCTTGTTATGTGCATTGCTTTGAATGTTAGTCGTTCACTGGGCTTTATAAACTCACACTTGTTGTTAACATTTTTTAGAGGATTAGAGGCGAGGAGCTTGGAATATATGTGATCAAGTAAGGCTAATGCATACAGATTTAACACCATAGAGGTCAAGAAGGGTCAAAAAAAGAAGGGGTTGATGTTCGTTGACATCAACATTGCTGGCCAGAAATTGAGTGCACTAGTGGACACAGGTGCCTCAGAGTTGTTCATGTCTGAACAAGTTGCCAAGAAACTTGGCCTTCATGTGGAGAAAACAAGTGGTTTTATCAAAATTGTTAACGCCGAAGAAGTTCCAATTGCGGGGGTCGCGAAGGGAATTGAGTTAACCATTGGAGGTTGGTCCAGCAGGGAAGCCATCAAGGTGATTCCTCTTGATGACTTTGACTTTGTGCTTGGGTTGAGTTTCTTGGACCGAATCAATGTTTTCCCTGCTCCTTTTGTCGATTGTTTGTGCATCCTAGATCCAAAGTAGCAGTGCATTGTTCTAGTGAACCGAGAGTCCAGAGTAGGGGCAAAAGTTCTGTCATCAATTCAATTCTCTAAGGCAATGCGTAAAAAGGAGCCGACCTTCTTGGTTATCTTGGTGTATGAGGAGACAACCACAATCAAGAAAGTTTCTGACGTGGTGAGTCACATTTTGGCAGTATTCAAATATGTGATGTCTGTCGAGTTACCTAAGAAGAGGGAGGTAGATCACAAGATTCAGTTTGTGTCGAAATCGGAGCCACCCGCTCGAGCCCCTTTCCGAATGGATCTGCTAGAGTTAGAGAAGATGCGTAGATAGTTGAAAGATCTCCTTTATGTTGGATACATACGACCATCCAAGTCCCCCTATGATGCACCGATGTTGTTTCAAAAGAAGCATGATGGTTCTTTGTGGATGTGCATCGATTACCGGGCTTTAAATAAACTCACGGTGAAGAACAAGTACCCAATTTCTCTCATTACGGACTTGTTTGATCATCTTGGTGATGCAAGGTGGTTCACCAAGTTAGATTTATGATCAGACTATTACCAAGTCAGGATAACCGAGGGAGATGATCTGAAGACAGCCTGTGTGACTGAGTACGATTCCTATGAGTACCTTGTGATGCCTTTTGGCCTCACGAATGCTCCTGTCACTTTCTGCACCTTGATGAACAAGGTGTTGCAACTCTTTTTGGGTCAGTTCGTTGTAGTTTACCTCGAAGACATCGTTATATATAGCAAGACGTTGGAGGAGCGTGTTGAACACTTAAAGCAAGTTCTCTTAGTTTTGTGAGAGAATGAGCTCTTTTTTAAAGAAGATAAGTGTTTTTTTACAAAAAAAAAGAGGTTTCCTTCCTTGGCCACATTATTGGAGGTGGCAAGATCTGGATGGATATGGACAATATTTGAGCCATTGACGAATGGGAGGTGTCAACCAAGGTGATGGAGCTGAGGTCATTCATGGGATTGACCAACTATTATTGGAGGTTTGTCAGGGGTTACTCAAAAATCACTGTCCCATTGACCGAGTTATTGAAGAAAAATAAGGCGTGGGATTGGGGCCCAAAGTGTCAAAGTGACTTTGACGAAATCAAGCTTGCTATGGTAAGCGAGCCAGTTTTGGTGTTGAAATATCACACCAAGCCATTTGAGGTATTCACCGATGCATCCAACGTTGCCATTGGTGGGGTCTTGATGCAAGAAGGACATCCGATTTCTTATGAAAGTCGGAAGCTCAATGAGTCCGAGAGGAGATACATGGTCCATGAGAAAGACATGACTATCGTTGTGCACTGTTTACGCATATGACAATATTATTTTCTTAGGTCCAAGTTTGTGGTGTTTGCAGACAATGTTGCCAATAATTACTTCTTAACCTAGAAGAAGTTATCACCGAAGCAGGCTCGTTGGAAAGAGAAAGTGAATTCTGTGGTTGATGCCTTAAGCCGAAGGTATGACATAGAGCTTGTGAGTCTACCGATGGGACGGATACGTGAGCGCATCAATGAGGGGTTGTCATATGATCCGATGGCTACTTCAATGAGCGCATCAATGTGAGTTTCACTCGAAAGTTTTGGCTTGATGAAGGCTTGTTGTATGCTCAAGGAAACCGTCTCTATGTTCCACAATTTGAAGGATTGTGAAATAAGCTCATGAAAGAATGCCATGATTCCAAGTGGGCGGGGCATCTGGGGTTCCACCGGACTTTGGCCTTGATAGCATAACATTATTATTGGCCGCACATGGGCAGTGATGTTGAGGCCTATATGAAGACTTATCTTGTGTGCCAGCACAATGTAGAGCAGAGGAGACCAGCTGGGTTGTTGTAGCCTCTGTCAATCCTCGAAGGACCATGAGAAAGTCTTTCCATGGATTTCATTGTCAGTTTGTAACATCCTCAACACCAGGTTAATGACTAAAGTGTAAAACTTTAGAATTTATTGGATAAAGTATATAAATTGAATAGTTCAGGAATTTATATTGAAAAATTTTGTGTAGGACTAAATAGCAAAGAATGATGAATGGAAGGGTAAAATGTTCATTTGACTTAGAGATGAATTAAAAATATATTGTGGTAAGGATATATACACGTGGAATTGAAGAATTAAAGGAAAAATAAAGTTTCCAGAGAACTCTTATTCTTCAGCCGTGAGCTACCATAGCAAATATGAGTTTTATTGTGAGTTGATTATTTGTTGAATTTAAGTTTGGTTTATGATCCTTAGATGATACTTAAGCTTAAGGGAAGATAAAGTTATCTTAAAACTATAAGATGAAGGGATTATGAGGGATTAAAGATAAGGAGTTTCTAAATAAAATCTTGGAAAAGAGTTGATAAGTAGAATTTGAAAATAAATTAACTTGTTATCAGTTGAATTAAGAAGTATGAAGTGTTAGAATTGAAAATAGAACATGTTGGAAATTTGGTAGGATTCTTAAATTCAAGATATAGGAGGAGATTTTGAAGATAAAAATGTGTTGGATAAATAAAAATTGGTTTGAGTATGTGTACTTGAGTTAAGAGTATACAATGGAATAAGACTTGAAGGATTTGAGCTGATATAGGTAAATTTTTAGGTTTAAAAAGTGAAATATGGGCTATGAGTATCGGTACTGCTTCATCCAGTACCAATACTTCAAGAGTAAAAGAGTGATATTTGGTATAGGGGTATCGATACTGGTTGAACAATATCGATACCATAAGCCTGAATTTGACAAAGTCATTCATGGGGTATCGATACCTGAGAAGGCAGTATCGATACCAATAGTACCGATACCATAAGGTCAATATCGATACTATTTTTGAAATGAGGATTACAGAATCGAAATTGGGTATCGATTCTCAGGCTTGGTATCGATACCACAGATAGGGAAGTATCGATACCATACCTTGGGTACTGATACTACTCCAAATAAAAAATGGAATTAAGCATTTCTTTTAGTCTAAGAAATTAAGGATCAAATCATGATATTTGGATTTTTGATATGTATATAAATGTATGATTGTGTAGATATTGAGCACAAGCAAGTTCTAGAACGACTGAAAAGTTAGAATTGATCAAGAAAGAGAAATTAAGTCATTGAAGTAATTGGGATCAAGTGAGGATAAGGTGAGTGCATACTCTAGGTGTAGTTCAATGGAAATAAGACTTATGATAAGTCTATTTCCTATGTTAATCTTCATAGTCCAATAGTTATGAACATGCATATATTATGATCATTATAGACACATTCATAAGTTATATATATGTTTATATGATTTAATACATGTTATATGATTCATGTGAACATACTCAAATAACATATGTTATATGATATGAGATTGATAGTTATATGTACATGTGATATGTGATAAAAGAGAAGACATATGAGATTATAAGAGAAATGACATGAGTACACGAATATATGAAGCATAATAATAATGCCCATGTTATGTGATATGAGAGTTATAGGTATAGTTGGCATGCCAAGAGTTGAGGGTTATGTAACATCCCCCATACCGGGTTAGTGATTAAATTGTGAAATTTTAAAAGTTAGTGATCAAAGTAGATAAATTGAAAGTTGAAGGAATTGATTGAAATATTTGGTGTAGGATCAATTAGCAAAGCAAGGGGAACTAAAGGGGCAAATGAGTCTTTTGACAAGGGAAAATAATTAAATAATAGTGGAGGATATTTAAATCCACATGGAAAGCTAATGAGAGAAACAATGTTCTGGATATTTATTTCTTCTTCATTCTTCTTCTCTGCCGTGAAGCCAAGCTAAAGGTGAGTTTTCTTGTGATCAAATTCTTGATGAATTTAAGGTTGCTTATTGATCCTTAGTTGATAACTAAGCTTAAGGAAAGCTTAGATTATCTTAAAAACCATAAGATGAGGAGAATATGAAGAATCAAAGAAAGGAAGTAGAAAAGTGAAATCTTGGATTAGAGCTCATAATAAGAATTAGAAGTGGGATTTGACTTGTCATAAAGCTAACTAAGAAGTATGAAGTGTTAGAATTCAAATTAGAACATGTTGGAATTTGGGTTAGATTCTTAAATTCTATATGGAGAATTGGATTTCTAAGTTTTAGAGGTATGAAATGGATAATAATTAGTTTAAATAAGCATATGCAAGTTAGGGATATAAAAAGAGGGGATATATAAAGTATTAAGTAGACTAAGAAGAGATTTTTGTGCTAAAATGACAATTCTAGGTAATGTGCATCGATGCACATTCATTGTGCACCGATGCATCAAGGATAAATCCCAGAAATTGTTCAAGGTGTACCGATGCACATGAAGTGCATCGATGCACTCTTTTAAAATACAAACATCGCATGCCATCGATGCATCAATGCATAAGGAGTGCATCGATGCACCCCATTAAATACAAACATCGAATATGATTTATGCATCGATGCATGGTGTAGTGCATCGATGCATACCTCCATTAAAAGATGAAAATGACTTTTCTTTTAGCCTAAGAAATGATAGTTTAGAATATACTAATTAGTATACTGATAAGTATCAATGAATTACTATGTAGATATCGAGCCTAAACGAGTTCTGGAACAATCGACAAGTAGGATTGATCGAGGGAAAGACAAAGAAATCTAGGTGAGTGCATATGCATAACATGAATATATATTCTATTCAGTTCTAGACTTGTGATAAGTCTAGATTCAATATTTTGATACATGATCACATTTCATATTATGATACATGACATGAATTCATACTATATGCATTATGTGACATGAATATGCAAGAAAAAGTTATATGAGTTATGTGATAAAGGTATGAAGATAATATGTCTACGTGATACAAATTATGAGAATTGTGAAAGCCCATGTTATGTAGATGAGAACTTTAGGTATAGTTGGCATGCCAAGGGTAGAGGGTCTACGCGGTCCTTCGGGATATATATATATATATATTCTTTGGAACATGTGTGAAGTCTTGTGAGACACATACTTGATCCCTAGTATATGTATATGATTCTTAAGGAATGATATGTGGTCCTTATGGACATTTTTATGTGGCACTACGGTGCAATTCTACGCGGCACTCCGGTGTAATTCTACGTGGCACTTCGGTGCAATTATATGAGCTGTGGTGACAGTATAGTGCACAACCTCACAATACTCACATACCTTATGCTCTCAGTATGGTACCATGGACTAATGAACTTAATAAGGTGAACTTATGAATTTGAATTTGATAAGTATATGTGTAGGAAACATGGTTATGGTTATTGCATTGTTTACTTACATCTTATCATTTCAATCCATCTCATTTTGGCAATTCCTTTATATTTTATTGTTATTATTATAATTCCTCACTAAGTCGATGACTTAGCGTGTGAGTGTTTCACATGTAGGATCCAATAAAGTAGACGATCGAGGTTAAGCAGCTGGACAACATTACTCATGCAACTACCAGATCAGAAGCAACTTAATCAGTATGTCATTTTGTTATGTAAATGGACGTTGGCATGTAACTAAAGGGTTAAGTTGTGTATACTCTGAGTATTTTGATAAACTTGTATTAATATATGTATATGATTGTATTTTAATAAAATAAGTTCAAATGTTTTATCGATTTTTTTAGTATTGTTTTGTTTAGTCAATGTGACATCCTGGACTCGTATCCGGGTTGGATATGAGTTGAGGGTGTTACATCTATGGTTTAGCCAATTCTAGGCATAAACCAGAGTCTATAGAGTCTTTAAATAGAATACATGCCAATAAATAGTGAGAACTTCTGATATGGTATAGTATGAGTATGTTGTTTTGCTAATTGAATAATGTGTTTATTTTATTAGATGTCCAGACATAATAGCTCCCGAAGTGAAGCGGGAGAAGATAGGCCTACTGAAAGCAGTAATTCACCTGTCCTGGCCTGGCAAGATGAAGGACATACATCTCAAGGAGTGTCTGTGCAAGATCAGGACACGTTCTTTAGAACGTTAGACGCTATTCTGACGCGTCTTCAACCTCCTTCTCCACCAACTCAAAGGATGAATGTAGCAAAAAAGTTGAGAGGTTTAGGAGCTCCCGAATTTAAGGGAGAAGCCGAGGAAGGTCCGGTTGCAGCGGATCTTTGGTTAAATGATTTGAAAATCATGTTGGATGGTTTCCACTGTTCTGAAGTGGAGAAGTTAGATGGAGTTGTTTCGTTGCTGAGGGGTCAGGCGAGGATATGGTGGATGAACCTCACCATGAGGATGTCTAGTGACCAGTTGACTTGGTCTTTGCTCTTAGATGAATTTAAAAACAAGTACATTGGAGATCAATTTATTCGACAGATGAAGCAGGAGTTTTTGAATTTGAAACAGATGAACCGCTCTATATATGAGTATGAATGTGAGTTCAACAAGCTGAGTAGGTTTGCATCCGAGCTTGTGCCTACTGAAAAAGAGGCTTGTGAATGGTTTGTGGAGGGCTTACGCCCTAGATTGAAAGATATGCTGATAGTATTGAATTTGTCCTCGTTCCAAGAGGTGATCAATCGTGCCAAGGCTCCTGAAAGAGCTCAGAATGAGAGATTTGGGGATTTTAGAGTTCATACATCAAAGAGAACGGGTGCTTTTTCTAGCTCAGCACCATCAAAAAGAGGAAGAGACTCAGGATTTCGATCACAAGCTAGATCAGAATCAGTTGCATCATCTGCTAAGGGAGCAAGTCAGGCAAGACCTAGACAGACGCAGTCAGTGAGATATGGTGTTGGGAGATCTACTCTGAGTCAAGCGAGACAGTGTCAGTACTGTGGGAAAAATCATTCTGGGGTTTGTCGAATGGCTGCTGGGACTTATTTTCGATGCGGAGATGCCATACATTTTATCCGGGATTGTCCATTGATGGTTGGTGAGCCTGCACCATCTGAAAGAGTTGGTTCTGCCTCACAAAGAGGACGAGGAAGAGGCAGAGGACGAGGAAGAGGCAGAGGAAGAAACCAGTATGAATCCTCTGCTCAACCTGAAGTTCGATCAACCGCATGGGTGTACAATCTAAAGACAAGTAAAGACCGTGATGACCCTGATATTATAACAGGTACTTTTTAGCTGTACGATAAATTAGTATTGGTATTGATTGATCCAGGCTCTAATTATTCTTACATTAAGAGTAAGTTAATAAAGGAATTGAGGATTCCCTTAGAAGCTACGAGTAATGAGATTATAGTAACTAATCTTTTAGGCCACAGTGCTCAGGTGAACAAAGTCTGTAAGGGGTATCCCATAAAGATTCAGTGAATTGAATTCCCTGCTAATATGATGGAATTACCCTTTGACGAGTTTAAAGTGATTCTGGGAATGAATTGGTTGTTCCGTTACTATGGAGATGTTAATTATAGATCGAAAAAGGTAACCCTGAAAAGTCCAAGAGAAACAGAGATAAGTGTGAGTAGTGAAAGGTTTAACCCTTTAGCAAATGTAATATCAGTAATGTCAGCTATGAAGCTGTTGCTACAGGGATCTCAAGGATTTCTTGCAAATATGATAGATTCAAGAGCTAAAGAAAAAGGATTAAATGAGATTTTAATAGTTCGAGAATTTCCTGATGTTTTCCCGGCTGAGTTGCCAGGATTACCTCCAGATAGAGAGGTAGAATTGCAAATTGAAGTAATGCCAGGAACCGCTCCAATTGCAATGACACCTTATCGGATGGCTCCGAAAGAATTGCAAGAGTTGAAGAATCAATTGCAAGAGTTGTTAGAAAAGGGATTTATTCGACCAAGTGTCACCTTGGGGAGATCCGGCGTTATTTTTTAAGAAGAATGATGGATCAATGTGTCTCTGTATTGATTATCGACAGCTTAATACGGTGACCATCAAGAACAAGTATCCCCTTCCGCGCATTGATAACTTGTTTGATCAACTAAAAGGAGCTTCGGTATTTTCAAAGATCGATCTACGTTCGAGTTATCATCAATTGAAGATTCAGGAGAAAGATATTTCGAAGACGGCTTTCAGAACGAGATATGGTCATTATGAATTCATCGTAATGCCATTCGGAGTAACGAATGCACCTGCTGCTTTCATGGATCTTATTAACAGGATTTTTCAGCCCTATTTGGACCAGTTTGTTGTTATCTTTATTGATGACATACTGGTGTACTCGAAATCCATTGAAGAGCACAACACACATCTGAGGCTAGTTTTGTAAATTCTCAGGGATAAAAATATTTATGCGAAATTGTCCAAATGTGAATTCTGGCTAAATAAAGTAATTTTCTTGGGGCATGTGATATCGACAGATGGGATTAGAGTGGACCCAAAGCTATAATGGACTGGGAAGTTCCAAAGAATGTATCTGAAGTTCGGAGTTTCCTTGGACTTGCCGGTTATTATCGAAGATTCGTCAAGAATTTTTTGATGATAGTGCTGCCCTTAACGAGGTTGATGAGAAAGAACGTACCACTTACTTGGACTCCTGAATGTCAAGATAACTTTGAAGCTTTAAAGAAAATTTTAACAGAAGCCCCTGTATTGGTTCAACCAAAATCTTGGAAGAATTTTGTAGTATTCAGTGACGCATCTCATAATGGTTTGGGTTGTGTATTAATACAAGAAGGGAAGGTGGTAGCGTATGCATCGAGGCAGTTGAAACCACATAAAAAGAATTACCCTACTCATGATTTAGAAATGGATGCAGTGGTGTTCACCCTCAAGATTTGGCGTCATTATCTGTATGGAGAACGATGTTATTTGTATACAAATCATAAGAGTTTGAAGTATCTGATGACTCAAAAAGAGCTGAATTTGAGGCAACGTAGATGGGTATAGTTTTTAAAATATTATGATGTGATAATTGACTATCATCCCGAAAAGGCTAACTTGGTAGCAGATACCTTAAGCAGGAAAACGTTTGCAACATTACGAGCTATGGATGCAAGATTATCTTTAACTGGATATGGTGGTCTTTGTGCAGAGTTAAAACTTAAACCAGCATGGTTGGAACGAATAGGAGAATTGCAAAGTAAAGATGAAACGTGTTTAAAAACAATTGAGCAAGTAAAGAGGAAAGAGATTAAAGACTTTGAGGTTAAGTCAGATGGAAATATATATTGTAAAGGAAGAATTGTGATACCCAACAATGAAGACTTGAAGAAAGAAATATTAACAGAGGCTCATTACAGTCCATTAACGATGCACTCGGGTGGAACCAAGATCTATATGGATTTGAAGGATCGATTTTGGTGGACAGGGATGAAACGAAGCATCACCGAATTTGTGTCTAAGTGTTTGATATGTCAATAAGTCAAAGCTGAGCATCAAGTTCCATCAGGATTATTGCAACCGCTTTACATTCCTCAATGGAAATGGGAAAATGTTACGATGGATTTTGTTTTGGGGTTACCCTTGACTCCAAACAAAAGAGAATCAATCTGGGTAATTATTGATCGATTAACTAAGTCAGCGTATTTTCTTCCCGTTAGAACAGATTTCTCTATGGAAAAGTACGCTGAGTTGTATATTAGAGAAATTATTATATTACATGGAGTGCCTGTTTCCATAGTCTCTGATCGAGACCCTCGATTCACTTCGAGATTCTGGAAATCTTTACATGGAGCGTTAGGAACTCGTTTAAACTTTAGTACGACTTTTCATCCTCAGAATGATGGGCAATCAGAGAGAACTATTCAGATCTTGGAAGATATGTTGAGAGCGTACATAATGGAATTCAAAGGATCATGGGAAAAGTATTTACCACTGGCAGAATTCGCTTACAACAATAGTTATCAGTCCAATATAAAGATGGCCCCATATGAGGCATTATATGGAAGGAAATGTCGTACTCCATTAAAATGGTATGAACTCAAAGATCGAAGTGTTCTTGGTCCGGAGTTAATTCAAGATGTAGAAAAGAAAGTTCGAGAAATTTAGCATAACCTCAAAGTAGCCTCTGATCGGCAAAAGTCTTATTCTGATCTTAAAAGAAAAGAGATTGAATTCGAGGTTGGAGATAAAGTTTTCCTTAAAGTATCTCTCTGGAAGAAAGTATTACGTTTTGGTCGGAAAGGAAAGTTAAGTCCTAGATTTATTGGGCCATATGAAGTTGCTAAGAGGATAGGACCCGTGGCATATCAGTTATCCTTGCCATTGGGAATGGATAAGATCCATAACGTCATCCATGTGTCCATGTTACGAAGATATAGGTCTGATCCCTCTCACATCATTGCACCAGAACAAGTAGAAGTCCAATCGGATCTGACATATGAAGAAGAACCCGTGAGAATATTGGCTTATGAAGTCAAAGAGTTAAGGAGTAAGACAGTTCCGTTGGTCGAGGTTCTTTGGAGAAATCACAAGGTAGAAGAAGCCATGTGGGAACGTGAAGAAGATATGCGACTTTAATATCCCCATCTGTTCGTACAATGAAAAATTTGAGGACGAATTTTCTTAAGGGAAGGAGATTTGTAACATCCCCCATACCGGGTTAGTGATTAAATTGTGAAATTTTAGAAGTTAGTGATCAAAGTAGATAAATTGAAAGTTGAAGGAATTGATTGAAATATTTGGTGTGGATCAATTAGCAAAGCAAGGGGAACTAAAGGGGTAAAAGAGTCTTTTGACAAGGAAAAATAATTAAATGATAATGGAGGATATTTAAATCCACGTGGAAAGCTAATAAGAGAAACAAGGTTCTGGATATTTCTTTCTTCTTCCTTCTTCTTCTCTGCCGTGAAGCCAAGCTAAAGGTGAGTTTTCATGTGATCAAATTCTTGATAAATTTAAGGTTGCTTATTGATCCTTAGTTGATAACTAAGCTTAAGAAAAGCTTATATTATCTTAAAACCATAAGATGATGAGAATATGAAGAATCAAAGAAAGGAAGTAGAAAAGTGAAATCTTGGATTAGAGCTCATAATAAGAATTAGAAGTGGGATTTGACTTGTCATAAAGCTAACTAAGAAGTATGAAGTGTTAGAATTCAAATTAGAACATGTTGGAATTTGGGTTAGATTCTTAAATTCTATATGGAGAATTAGATTTCTAAGTTTTAGAGGTATGAAATGGATAATAATTAGTTTAAGTAAGCGTATGCAAGTTAGGGATATAAAAAGAGGGGATATATAAAGTGTTAAGTAGAATAAGAAGATATTTTCGTGCTAAAATGACAATTCTGGGTAATGTGCATCGATGCACATTCATTGTGCACCGATGCATCAATGATAAATCCCAGAAATTGTTCAAGGTGTACTGATGCACATGAAGTGCATCGATGCATAAGGAGTGCATCGATGCACCCCATTAAATACAAACATTGAATATGATTTATGCATCGATGCATGGTGTAGTGCATCGATGCATACCTCCGTTAAAAGATGAAAATGGCTTTTCTTTTAGCCTAAGAAATGATAGTTTAGAATATACTAATTAGTATACTGATAAGTATCAATGAATTACTATGTAGATATCGAGCCTAAACGAGTTCTGGAACAATTTACTAGTAGGATTGATCAAGGGAAAGACAAAGAAATCTAGGTGAGTGCTTATGCATAGCATGAATATGTATTCTATTCAGTTCTACACTTGTGATAAGTCTAGATTCAATATTTTGATACATGATCGCATTTCATATTATGATACATGACATGAATTCATACTATATGCATTACGTGACATGAATATGCAAGAAAAAGTTATATTAGTTATGTGATAAAGGTATGAAGATAATATGTCTACGTGATACAAATTATGTGAATTGTGAAAACCCATGTTATATAGATGATAACTATAGGTATAGTTGGCATGCTAAGGGTAGAGGGTCTACGCGGTCCTTTGGGATATATATATATATATTCTTTGGAACATGTATGAAGTCTTGTGAGACACATACTTGATCCCTAGTATATGTATATGATTCTTAAGGAATGATATGTGGTCCTTATGGACATTATTATATGGCACTACGGTGCAATTCTATGTGGCACTCCGGTGCAATTCTACGCGGTACTCCGATATAATTCTACGTGGCACTTCGGTGTAATTATACGAGCTGTAGTGACAGCATAGTGCACAACCTCACAATACTCACATACCTTAGGTTCTCAGTATGGTACCATGGGCTAATGAACTTAATAAGGTGAACTTATGATTGTGAATTTGATAAGTATATGTGTAGGAAACATGGTTATGGTTATTGCATTGTTTACATACATCTTATCATTTCAATCCATCTCATTTTGGCAATTCCTTTATATTTTATTGTTATTATTATAATGCCTCACTAAGTCGATGACTTAGCATGTGATTGTTTCACACGTAGGATCCGATAAAGTAGACGATCGAGGTTACGCAGCTGGACAACATTACTCCTGCAACTATCAGATCAGAAGCAACTTAATCATTAGGTCATTTTGTTATATAAATGGATGTTGGCATGTAACTAAAGGGTTAAGGTTTGTATACTCTGAGTATTTTGATAAACGTGTATTAATATATGTATATTATTGTATTTTAATAAAATAAGTTCAAATGTTTTATCGTTTTTTTAGTATTGTTTTGTTTAGTTAATGTGACATCCTGGACTCGTATCCGGGTCGGATATGAGTTGAGGGTGTTACAGGTTACATAGGTCCTTCGTGATATATACATAGGTCCTTCGGGATATATACATAAGGTCCTTTGGGACAAATTTCATGTGACACTCAGTAGAACCTTATATGAACTGTGGTAACAGCAAATGTGCACAACCTCAATGTATTCGCATACCTTAAGTTCTCAGTAATGTACAGGGGACTATAAAAGATATAAAAAATGTTTACATTATTATGTGTTATCATGTTATTAGTGTTTACAATGAATCATATATGATAGGATGGAATAATTGTTGAATTATGTTTCGATATAACAAATTTAAGGCAAAATGTTTTTGGACTTGAATTGAATTTATTCAAAGTTTAAAAAAGGTTTCAAAAATAATTCAAAGTCCATTAAATTCGAATTTGAGCAAAAATGTAAATGGGTATCGATACCCTTTCAAAGGGTATACATACCCGGGTGTACCGATACCCCCTTCAAGGGTATTCATACCCCTATGACTGCTCAAACACCGAATGTAAAAAGGGTACCAATACCCCTATGGGTATCCATACATAGGTGTACTAATGCCCCTGGCTGCAACAGCTAGTAACATATAGTTTAATTTGAATTTAACAAAGGTAATACCGATACCCCCTGTTATGGGTAACCTATTTTTACAGAAAAATCATCCCTAAACGGCTCCAAAACATCCCCAACGGCTCCAAAACATCCTCAACAGCTCCAAAACATCCCTAACAGCTATATACGACTTCAAACACGTTCCAAGCTATAAATACAAGCTTAGGACACTTGATGATGCATGAGAACAACTATCCAAGATATCAAACACAAGAGAAAAAGTATTTCATTATCACTTGTAAATATTGTTCTTGTGAGCTTAATTCTTGTAAACACATACCTGAGAGAGGTTTATTTGTTTACTTCTTTTATTCTTTTGTAAATGGGAAATGTTTTAGCTAAGCCCGAATAAAAGCTAGGGAAATGTTCTAGTTTATCTGGTGAAAAACTAGGGAGTTGTAAAGGTTATCTCTTTGTCATTGAAAAAAGAACAAATTAGTGAATTTGTTGGAAAATCCTTGGTGAGGAGCTAAGGTAGTGGATGTAGACTTGGTTGAGAAGTCAAACCACTATAAATCGCTATGAAATTTTCTATCTTTCAATCTCCTTAATCTTTAAACACAAAAATCATTCTGACCACTCTTTGCAAACCATTTCAGTTGTTGATTCGAGCTTCCACAAATACAAACAATTGATATCATAGCTTAACTCGTTAGAAGGCTTAACATCATTGAGACAATCCTCGAAGAAGATCTACCGATTTCTGATGCAACCGACAAAGAAATGGCTTCAACCTCCGGTGTTTATTACTTTGAAGATATACCTATTATGGATTCACAATCGGTCAACAAGCCACCATTCTTAAATGGAACAAATTATGCTCATTGGAAGAATAAGATGATGTACTTTATTCGAGCCTATGATCTAGGAGCTTGGAACTCAATCACGAGGGGTTACTCCACTCCACCCGGTGAATACGACGATTGGAGTAATGAAGAGAAGAAAAAGTTCTAGCTTAATTCTAAGGCAATCCATATTCTTTTTTGTGCATTAGGTCCTAATGAATATGGAAGAATCTCATCTTATTCCAGTGCCAAAGAGATTTGGGATAAGCTCCAAGTCACTCATGAAGGAACCGACGAAGTGAGTGAATCAATGAAAAGTCTTCTCAACTATAACTACGAAAATTTCAAGATGAAACCCGATGAATACATCAAAGCAATGACGGATAGAGTTTCTGTGATTGTCAATGGTCTCAGGGTATTTGGAGAAGTAATCCCTAATGAGAAGCTTGTAAGGAAGATGATCTACTCTCTTCCAAGTTCATGGCAATCGAAGAAGACCGCCATTATCGAAGCTAGAGGCCTAAAGTCTTTCACTCTCGACGAGCTGATTGGTTCCCTTCTCACTCATGAGATGATGTTGAAGGAATAGGAAAGAAGAAGGAGGAGGTAGACATTGCCTTCAAATCCACCAATGAAAGCTATCAAGATTCAAGTGATGAGGTGGATGAAGATGATGATGAACAAGAAGATGATATGGTCAAGCTCTTAAAAGAGTTAAAGAGATTCATGACTTCCAAGGAAGTAAAACATGAATCAACCAAGAAGAAGAGTCCCCAGGTGTGCTTTAATTGTCAAAGTACGGGGCATGTCAAGTATGATTGTCCCCTTCTAAGAAAGAAGGGATCTTCTAAAAAGAAGGCATATGTGGCAGCTTGGAGTGATGAAGATGACTTCAATGATGATGAAGTAGTCAGCCTATGCCTAATGGCCACTCATGAATAATTCGAGGTATCTTCTAACTCAAATGAATTTAATTCATTTACTTTTGATGAGTTACAAGATGCTTATAATATATTGTATTTGGGATTTGAGACCATGAATTCCAAATATACGAAATTAATTTCAAAACTCAAAATTGAAAATAAATCGATTTTGAAAGCAAGAGTTGATTTTGAAAATCAAAATGAAATTTTGAAAATTGATTTAGAGCTTTCAAAAATCAAAATAAATGATTTAGAAAAGGAAAGTTTTGAGTTAGAAGTTAAGCTTGAAAGCTTAACAAAATAAAAAGAATTAATTTATAAAAACAGCTTATTATGTTTAAAAATGTCAAAAATGCTCATATTGCCATTATCATGGTCATAAGGAACATATTTGTCCTTCGAAGAAAGGAAAAAGTTTTAAAATTAGGCAAGTATGGGTTCCGAAAGGAACAAGGGATGTTGAAACTAACGTTCAATGATCCAAAGCAATTTGGATACCAAAAGCTATTTAAATGTCTCTTGTAGGTGTGTGAGAGCAATGGTGATGAAAGTGATGATATTCAAGATGCTCTAGCCATACATGAAAAGGAATGTGTAACCTCTTAGCTTAATATTTTTAATTTTGGTTATTTGGCTGCTCATTTGATTTTAAACATGCATGAGTTTTTGGTTTTAAATGATTATGCATTATTTTTTTAATCTCATGTATGTTGAAAAAATGTTTATGATGAACATTTTAAAGCTTTAATGATTTTTCACAATTATTAGTTCATCATAATAAAATTTTGGTCAAAATTGGTTTTAAATGCAAATGATATCTCTCTAACAATTGCTATCAACTTTTCAAATACTTTGATTTTATAAATTTTAAATTTTGACCTAAATTTAAATATTTATGAATGTGGTTTAAATGAAAATGATATCTCTCTAACAATTGATATCAAAAAAAATTCAAATGCATAACATTTTATAAAACTTCATGCATATGTACTTAATTTCAACTATTGATATTGCATAAAGTATTTTAGACTTGGATACATTGAATTTCATGTCTACTAACATGTTTGTTATTCTTTGTTGAAATTCAATTTTGTTTAAGTGTCAAGTTTTTAAAGCTAAATTTTATTTGGAATGCACTTATTGAGGGGAGATCTTTGATTTTTCAAATGATTTTTAAATTTCAAATTTATCACTTACTCTCCAATGTTATTTTAGAACTTTAAAGATTGAATTATTTTTGATATAACAAAAAGAGAGAGAAGTTTGGTTTGAAAATTTTAATTTCTTAATGAAAAAGGGGGTGCTTAACATTTTTATATATTTTTCAACAATTGGTAACAATTGATATCTTTTTAACAATTGATATCCTTTTGTTAACAATTTGTATCTTTTTCATTAAACATTTTATTAAGGGGGAGTTTTGCCAAAAATAATTTTTCAAATGTTTTGTTATATAAAAAAGAAGAAGATTGTTGAATTATGTTTAAATATAACAAATTTAAGGAAAAATGTTTTTGGACTTGAATTGAATTTATTCAAAGTTTTAAAAAGGTTTCAAAAATAATTCAATGTCCATTAAATTCGAATTTGAGCAAAAATACAAATGGGAATCGATACCCCTTCAAAGGGTATCCATACCCGGGTGTACTGATACCCCCTGTAGGGGTATTCATACCCCTATGACTGCTCAAACACCAAATGCAAAAAGGGTACCGATATCCCTATGGGTATCCATACCCGGGTGTACCGATACCCCCTGCAGGGGTATCCATACCCCCTGGCTGTAACGACTAGTTTAATTTGAATTTAACAAATGTAGTACTGATACCCCTTGAAGGGGTACCGATACCCCCTGTTATGGGTATCATATTTTTGTAGAAAATCATCCCCAAACGGCTCCAAAACATCCCCAACGGCTAGATATGACTTCAAACACATTCCAAGCTATAAATACAAGCTGAGGACACTGAAGATGCATGAGAACAACTATCCAAGCAATCAAACACAAGAGAAGAAGTTTTTCATTCTTATTTTCATTCTCTCTTGTAAATATTGTTCTTGTGAGCTTAATTCTTGTAAACACCTACCTTAGAGAGGTTTATTTGTTTATTTCTTTTATCCTTTTATAAATGGGAACGGTTCTAGCTAAGCCCGTGTAAAAGTTAGGGAAAGGTTCTTGTTTATCCAGTGAAAAACTAGGGAGTTGTAAAGGTTATCTCTTCATCCTTGAAAAAGAAAGAACAAATTAGTGAATTTGTTGGAAAATCCTTGGTGAGGAGCTAAGGTAGTAGATGTAGACTTGGTTGAGAAGTCGAATCACTATAAATCACTATAAAATTTTCTATCTTTCAATCTCCTTACTCCCTAAACGCAAAAATTGTAACATCCCAAACTGTAAAGTTTTAGAATTTGTTGATTTAAATAGGAATATTTTAGTTGAATTAAGTGGTGAATATGAAAGAATTAAAAGGATAGTATGGTAATTTAGCTTAAAAGATATTGTCATCTCTCTATTTAGAGAGATACACGTGGAAGAGGAGATAATTCTCCAGAGTTATCTTCTCCTCTTTGTTCTTCATACGTGAGGCTTGAAGCATGAGGTGGGTTTTTTGATTTTTTGGCTATTTGTTAAATTAAAAGTTAGGTTTTGATCATTAGAAGATAACTAAGCTTAAGGAAAGCTTAAGTTATCTTATAATCAAAAGATGAATAAGTTATAAGAAATTAAAGAAAACATGTTTTTATATGAAATTATGGAAAAGAGTTGATAAGTTGAATTTAAAGTTAAATTTGACTTGTCATCATGCTAATTAAGGAATATGAAGTGTTAGAATTGTATTTAGAACATATTGAAATTTGAGTATGATTCTTGATTTATATATGAGGGATAGGATTTTGAGGTTATGGATGGTTTTCATGGATATAAATTGGTTTAAGTAATGGTGGTTAGGTTTAATGACATGGTAGGGGTTTAAAATAAAAGAATTGAATGAAGAATTGATGATTTTCGGGCTTAAAATACAATTTCTGGGTAGAGGGAACCGATACCCTATGAATGGGTATCGATTCCCCCCTCTTGAATGAAAAATTCCAGTATGTTCAGGGGGTATCGATTCCCCCTAAATGAAAAATAGAATTTGGTTCTTTAATTTGGTTTAAGTTATTAACATCAAGTTTAAGGTATAGGCTTCTGATAGTTATTTTGAAATATTATATTTATGTAGATATTGAGTCTAAACAAGTTCCGGAATAATCAAAGGATTAGGATCGAATCAAAGCAAATAAGGCTAAGGTGAGTGAAATTTTAATTGTACTTATATTATTGAACGAACGTTGGCTTGCGATGAGCTAGTGATGGAGTTACTATGGTAAGAAGTGACTACTAAAATATTATTTGATTTGTGATTCTTATATGTGCATGAATACATGAAATGGGTATAGGTTATTATATATGTTATATGATATGCATAGACATAAGAGCATAAAACATAAGATATATGATATGATATACATGACTATATGCATATGTGATATATGTTATGAGACATGACCAATGTGAAATGAGATAAGCTATGTGATATGATATGAAATACATGGTTACACATACATGTGGTATGTGACAGAAAAGAAAGAACAAGTGATGAGAAATGTATTCATCATAAATTCCCATAGTATATGATACGAGAGCTATTGGTATAGTTGACATGCCAAGAGTCGAGGGTATTGTAGTCCCTCGGGACGTAGTGGTCTTACGGGACATATATAGTAGTCCTTCGGGACGAATACTAAACAAATGTTTAGTGCCCATGAGGGAATTTATACGAGCTATGGTGACAGTATTAGTGCACAACCTCAATGTACTCACATACCTTTGTTCTCAACAACAATATACATGGGCAATTGAAATATAAATTAAAGTGAAAGTGATGCAAAAAGGTAAGTTTCATGTGTGCATGACTTGGTTATATATGTCATATGAAATATATACATGCATATTGAAGCATCATAATCAAATGGTAAGAATGCATATTCATGAATCTACTGTTACATGTTTATTTATTGCCTCACTAAGTCTATGACTTAGCGTGTAAGTGATTTACACGTAGGTACCAAGAAACGAGAAGAGCAAGAATAGAAGTAGCAAGGACAGTATTATTACTAGAAGATCAGATCAGAAGTAATCGACAAAGTAGGTATTTTGTTGTGTATAGAGTGTTGGCATATAATAAGTCGTTAATTATGAGCACTCTGATCGAGTTGTATTTTATGGTATCTTTTATGTAAATTAACATATTTTGTTTTAAACAAAGTTTTAAATTCCTGGGGTTTTTCTTTAAGAGTCAAAGTGACACCTCGGACTCGTATTCGAGTCGGGTATGGGTTGAGGTGTTACAGTTAATGAAATCAGAGATAAGGTTTAGTCGATTCTCGGCATAAATCGGAGTCTAGAGTGTTTTATAAGGTATACATGCTAACAAAATAGTGAAAACTTCTGATCTGATGGAATAGTAAGTATACTGTTATGCTAATAGAACTATATGATTGTATTTTTATAGATGTCCGAACAAGGTAGTTCTAGAAATGAAGCAGGAGATGATATACCCGCTGAAAGCAGTAATTCACCTGCCCCAGACATAGTGAAGAACAGACACCCTCTGGAGTGCTTGTGAATGATCAAGATGTATTCTTTAGAACTTTAGACGTGGTATTGACTCGTTTTTAACCTTCTATTACTTCAACTCTAAAAATCAATGTTGTAAAAGAGTTTAAGGGTTTAGGAGCTCCAGAGTTTAAAGGGGAAGCCGATGAAGGTCCTGTTACTACGGACCTTTGGCTTAATGACGTGAAAGTCATGCTTGAGGGACTTCATTGTTCCGATGCTGAAAAGCTAGATGGAGTGATTTCCTTGTTGAGAGGACAAGCGAGGTTCTGGTGGACCAATGTTACATTGAGGATGTCTAACAATCAAGTTACTTGGTCATTGTTTTTAGAAGAATTCAAACATAAGTACATCGGAGATCAATTTTTTCTACAAATGAAGCAAGAGTTCATGAATCTGAAGTAATGGAATCACATTGTATATGAGTATGAGTGTGAATTCAATAAGTTAAGCCACTTTGCTGCCGAGCTTGTTCATACTAAGAAGGATGCTTGTGAGTGGTTCGTAGAGGGGTTACGTCCTTGGTTGAAGGAAATATTGATTGTCTTGAATTTATCTTCGTTTCAAGAAGTAGTCAACCGTGCTAAAGCTATGGAAAGAGCTCGGAACGAGAGATTTGAAAATTCAAGGACTCAAACAGTCAAGAGAACGGGTGCTTCTTCGAGTTTCGTACCGTCAAAAATAGGCAGAGATACTGGTTCTCGACCTCAAGCTAGATCGGAGTCAATGGTATCCTCAGCTAGAGGATCAAATCCGATGAGAGGCAGACAAACTCAATCAGTGGGATCTGGAGCTGGAAGATTTAACCAGAGCCAAGTTTGATAATGCCCATATTGTGGAAAAAATCATTCCGGGATATGTAGAATGATTTCTGGAGCTTGCTTTAGATGCGGGGACACCAGACATTTTGTTCGGGATTATCCTAGGGTAGTCGATGAATCTGCACAGCCAGAGAGGTCTATTTCTACATGCCAAAGGGGAAGAGGTAGAGGCAGAGGAAGAAGTCATTCAGAGTCCTCTGCTCAACAAGAGATACGTTCCACTGCTCGAGTATAAATCTCAGGACCAATGAAGATCGGGATGATCCGGAGATTATAACAGGTATCTTTCTGCTGTTTGATAAACATGGTATGGTATTGATTGATATGAGGTCTACATATTCATACATTACTAGTAAGTTAGTGAGAGAATTGAACATTCAATTAGAAGCTACTAACAATGAGGTGATAGTGACGAATTCGTTAGGGCATAGTGCTCGGGTAAATATGGTGAGTCGAGGGTGTCCCATACGAATTCAGGGAATTGAATTCTCTGCTAATTTGATGGAATTACCTTTTGAAGAATTTGAAGTGATACTGGGAATGGAATGGTTATATCGTTATTATGCTAATGTCGAATGTAGACTGAAAAGAGTAACGTTGAGAAGTCCGGAAGAGGTAGAAATCGTGGTGTTTAGTGAAGGGTGGAATCCATTGGCAAATGTAATCTCAGTGATGACGGCAAAGAAGTTACTGTTACAAGGATGTCAAGGGTTCATTGCTAGTGTGTTGGATGTAAGAGCCAAAGACAAAGAGATTGAAGAAATTCCTATCGTGAGAGAGTTCTCTGATGTATTTCCTGCAGAATTGCCAGGTTTACCTCTGGACAGAGAGGTAGAATTTCAGATTGAGATAATGTCGGGAATAGCGCCCATTGTAATGGCACCGTACAGAATGGCTCCAAAAGAGTTGCAAGAATTAAAGATTCAATTACAGGAATTACTGGACAAAGGTTTTATTAGACCAAGTGTATCACCATGGGGAGCTCCAGTTTTGTTTGTTAAGAAGAAAGATGGATCAATGTGACTCTGTATCAACTACAGGCAGCTCAATAAAGTGACTATCAAGAATAAATATCCACTTCCTCGAATTGATGACTTATTTGATCAATTAAAGGGAGTTTCACTGTTCTCAAAAATTGATCTAATTTCAGGTTATCATCAGTTAAAGATTCAAGAGAAATATGTTCCAAAGACGGCGTTTAGAACAAGATATGGTCACTATGAGTTTATCGTAATGTCATTTGGAGTTATGAATGCACCAGCTGCTTTCATGGATTTAATGAACATAATTTTTCAACCCTATTTGGATCAGTTCGTGGTGGTTTTCATTGATGATATTTTAATATATTCAAAGTCAGAGGAAGAGCATAGTTCTCATTTGAGGATTGTCTTACAGAATTTACGAGACAAGAAGCTTTATGCTAAATTCTCTAAATGTGAATTCTGGTTGAATGAAGTGGCATTTCTTGGACATGTAATTTCTGCAGAAGGAGTTTGAGTGGATCCTCAAAAGATTAAAGCTATTCTGGAGTGGGAAGTTCCAAAGAATGTGTCAGAAGTTCAAAGTTTTTTGGGGTTAGTTGGTTATTATCGAAGGTTCGTTAAAAACTTTTCAATAATAGCATTACCCCTAACTAAGCTGTTGAGAAAGGAAGTAAAATTTACTTGGACTCAAGAATGCCAATAGAGTTTTGAAAAGTTAAAGAAGATTTTGACAGAAGCTCCAGTGTTAATCCAACCTGAGTCTGGCAAGGACTTTGTAGTGTATAGTGATGCGTCTCATAATGGCTTGGGATGTGTATTAATGCAATAAAGCAAGGTGGTGGACTATGCTTTGAGACAATTAAAACCGCATGAGAAGAATTATCCAACACACGATCTGGAGATGGCTGCAATAGTGTTCGCTTTAAAGATCTGGTGTCATTACTTGTATGGTGAAAATTGCTACTTGTATACGGATCACAAAAGTTTAAAGTACTTGATGACTCAGAAAGAGTTAAATTTAAGACAGAGAAGATGGGTGGAATTTCTCAAGGATTATGATGTGATTAATTTCCATCCCGGAAAGACAAATGTGGTAGCGGATGCCTTAAGCCGAAAGACGTTTGCAGCCTTACGAGCTATGTATGCTAAACTATCATTAGGCGGAGATGGTGCAATTTGTGTGGAATTGACTATCAAACCATCATGGTTAGATCGAATTAAAGAATTGCAAGCTAAAGATGAAAAGTGTTCAAAGAAGTTGCAGTAAATAAAGAATGGAGAGTGTACAGATTATGAGATGAAAACTGATGGGAACCTATATTATCAAGGGAGGCTAGTGATTCCAGATGTTAATGAATTAAAGAATGATTTATTAATGGAAGCTCATTGTAGTCCATTAACGATGTATCCAGGAGGAAACAAAATGTATATGGACCTCAAGAGTCGATATTGGTGGCTGGGAATGAAGAAAGACATTACAGAATTCGTATCTAAGTGTTTGACTTGTCAGCAACTTAAGGCTGAGCATCAGGTTCCGTCGGGACTGTTACAATCAATTTCAATTCCTCAATGGAAATGAGAGAATGTAATGATGGATTTTGTGATGGGGTTTCTTTTAACTCCGAACAAAAGAGATTCAATATGGGTGATTATAGACAGGTTGACTAAGTCAGCTCATTTCATTCCGATACGAGCTGATTTCTCTATGGATAAATATGTTGAGTTGTATATTAGAGAGATTATACGGTTATATGGTGTACCTGTTTCCATAGTTTCTGATCGAGATCCTAGATTCACGTCACGATTTTGGAAGTTTTTACATGAAGCATTGGGCACATAACTGAACTTTAGCACAACGTTTTATCCTCAGACAGATGGTCAGTCTGAATGAACTATCCAAATTCTGGAGGATATGTTAAGAGCTTGTGTTATCGAATTTAAAGGATCGTGGGAAAAATATTTGCCACTTGCTGAATTTGCATACAACAATAGTTATCAGTCAAGCATCAAAATGGCTCCCTATGAAGCTTTATATGGGAGAAGATGTCGTACACCCTTGAATTAGTATGGACTTAAGGATCGAGAAGTTATTGGTCCTGAGTTGATTCAGGAAATGGAAGAGAAACTTCAAGTAATTCAGAATAATCTAAAAGCTTCATCTGATAGACAGAAAGCATATGCTGATTTAAAAAGGAAAGAAATTGAGTTTCAAATCGGAGATAAAGTGTTCTTGAAAGTGTCTCCATGGAAGAAAGTATTGAGATTTGGACGTAAAGGAAAATTGAGTCCTCGGTTTATTGGACCATATGAAATCGTTAAGAGAGTGGGACCAGTGGCATATCAATTAGCTTTGCCACCTGATATGGAGAAAATTCACAATGTTTTCCATGTTTCAATGCTTCGTAAGTATCAATCTGATCCCTCCCATATTATATCACCAGAAGAAATAGAAGTGCAATCGGATTTGACATATAAGGAAGAACCGGTCCAAATTTTAGCCCATGAAGTTAAACAATTAAGGAACAAGACTATTACATTAGTCAAAGTGTTGTGGAGAAATCACAAGGTGGAAGAAGTGACGTGGGAACATGAAGAGGACATGAAGATTCAATATCCCCATCTCTTTGTACAATGAAAATTCGAGGATGAATTTTCTTAAGGAGATGAGATTTGTAACATCCCAAACTACGGGTTAGTGATTTTATTGTAAAGTTTTAGAATTTGTTGATTTAAATAAGAATATTTCAGTTGGATTAAGTGGTGAATATGAAAGAATTAAAAGGATAGTACGGTAATTTAGCTTAAAAGATATTGTCATCTCTCTATTTAGAGAGATACACTTGGAAGAGGAGATAATTCTCCAGAGTTATCTTCTCCTTTTTTGTTCTTCATACGTGAGGCTTGAAGCATGAGATGAGTTTTCTGATTTTTTGGTTATTTGTTAAATTAAAAGTTAGGTTTTGATCATTAGAAGATAACTAAGCTTAAGGAAAGCTTAAGTTGTCTTATAATCAAAAGATGAAGAAGTTATAAGAAATTAAAGAAAACGGGTTTTTATATGAAATTATGGAAAAGAGTTGATAAGTTGAATTTGAAGTTAAATTTGACTTGTCATCATGCTAATTAAGGAATATGAAGTGTTAGAATTGTATTTAGAACATATTGAAATTTGAGTATGATTCTTGATTTACATATGAGGGATAGGATTTTGAGGTTATAGATGGTTTTCATGGATATAAATTGGTTTAAGTAACATTGGTTAGGTTTAATGACATGGTAGGGGTTTAAAATAGAAGAATTGATGATTTTCGGGCTTAAAATATAATTTCTGGGTAGAGAGAACCGATATCCTATGAATGGGTATCGATTCCCCCCTCTTGAACGAAAAATTCCAGTATGTTCAGGGGGGTATCGATTCCCCCTGGGCAGGGTATCGATTCCCCCTAAATGAAAAATAGAATTTGGTTCTTTAATTTGGTTTAAGTTGTTAACATCAAGTTTAAGGTTTAGGCTTCTGATAGTTGTTTTGAAATGTTATATTTATGTAGATATTGAGTCTAAACAAGTTCCGGAATAATCAAAGGATTAGGATCGATCAAAGCAAATAAGGCTAAGGTGAGTACTTATATTATTGAAAGAACGTTGGCTTGCGATGAGCTAGTGATGGAGTTACTATGGTAAGAAGTTACTACTAAAATATTATTTGATTTGTGATTCTTATATGTGCATGAATACATGAAATGGGTATAGGTTATTATATATGTTATATGATATGCATAGACATAAGAGCATAAAATATAAGATATATGATATGATATACATGATTATATGCATATGTGATATATGCTATGAGACATGACCAATGTGAAATGAGATAAGCTATGTGATATGATATGAAATACATGGTTACACATACATGTGGTATGTGACAGAAAAGAAAGAACAAGTGATGAGAAATGTATTCATCGTAAATGCCCATAGTATATGATACGAGAGCTATATATATAGTTGACATGCCAAGAGTCGGGGGTATTGTAGTCCCTCGGGACGTAATGGTCTTACGGGACATATATAGTAGTCCTTCGGGACGAATACTGAAAAAATGTTCTATGCCCATGAGGGAATTTATACGAGCTATGGTGACATCATTAGTGCACAACCTCAATGTACTCACATACATTCGTTCTCAACAACAATATACATGGGCAATTGAAATATAAATTAAAGTGAAAGTGATGCAAAAAGGTAAGTTTCATGTGTGCATGACTTGGTTATATATGTCATATGAAATATATACATGCATATTGAAACATCATAATCAAATGGTAAGAATGCATATTCATGAATCTACTGTTACATGTTTATTTATTGCCTCACTAAGTCTATGACTTAGCGTGTAAGTGATTTACACGTAGGTACCAAGAAACGAGAAGAGCAAGAATAGAAGTAGCAAGGACATTATTATTACTAGAAGATCAGATCAGAAGTAATCGACAAAGTAGGTATTTTGTTGTGTATAGAGTGTTGGCATGTAATAAGTCGTTAATTATGAGCACTCTGATCGAGTTGTATTTTATGGTCTCTTTTATATAAATTAACGTATTTTGTTTTAAACAAAGTTTTAAATTCCTGGGGGTTTTCTTTAAGAGTCAAAGTTTGAAAAGTCAAAGTGACACCTAGGACTCGTATTCAAGTCGAGTACGGGTTGGGGTGTTACAAAAATCGTTCCGACCCCTCTTTGCAAACCGTTTCGGTTGTCGATTCGGCTTCCGCAAATCCCAATAATAATGATATGATAGTTATGATTTTATTTGAATAATTACATTGCATGTTCATATTTATAGGAAATGCATTATTATATTTTTATGCCTCACTAAGTCAATGACTTAGCGTGTAAGTGTTTTACACGTAGGTACTGAGAAACAAGAGGATCAGACCTAGGATCTGCAGAGTAGCATACCTCCACTCGAAGACCAGATCAGAAGTAAATTACACAATATGTATTTTGTTGTATCAAAGGTGTTGACATGTAGACAAATTGTGATTTACATATGCTCTGATATGTTTTTGTAATATTTGGATTGTACTTATGTAAATGGTTAACTTTATATTAATGAAAGTTTAAATTTTCCATGATTTCAATAAATGTAAACGTTTTGAATAGTCAATGTGACACATTGGATTCGTATCCGGGTCGGGTACGGGTTGGGGGTGTTAAACGGTTTGCCCGTTTTCGACGGATTTTCTAGCATCATGGTTGTGGTTGATAGATTTTCCAAGTATGAAACCTTTATTCCAGCATCCAAAATATGTTCGGCCGAGGAGGCAACTCGCCTATTTCTCAAGCACGTGGTTAAGTACTAGGGTGTTTCAAAGACGATTATTAGTGATCGGGACACAAGGTTTACTGGGAGGTTCTGGACGGAGTTGTTCAAGTTGATGTGGTCAAGTGTAACACCCCCAATCGTACCCGACCCGGATACGAGTCCTATATGTCACATTGACTTTTTAAAACAATATTCTTATAAAATACAAAACGTTTGGACTTATATTAAGAAAATACAATAATATACAGTTGAATTATGTTCGTTATAACAAATTTAAGGAAAGAAACGTTTTTATGTAACCATATATGACTTATGCATATTTAATAAAAACTATAATGTATGCATGTTCATAACCATTATACTATGAAATTGACCTAGGAAATAGACTCATCGCAAGTCTTATTTCTATTAGATTATCCCTATATTATGCACTCACCTTGGCCTTGCTTGCGTTGATTCAATCCTAATTCTTCGATTGTTTCGGAACGGGATTGCGTTCTATATCTTCATAAACATAATTTCCGAGACGATTATCAACAGACTAACCTTATAACTTGATACTAATAGCTTAAACGAATTTAATGAATCAATATTCAATTTTCCTTTAGGGGGTATCGATACACCCCATGAGGTATCGGTACCCTTACTGCATTCTGTTATTTTTCGTTCAAGAGGGTATCGGTAAACATACATAGGGTACCGATACACTCTACCCAAAACAGGCTTTTTCACCCGAAAATTCATCAACTCTTCTCTGAATTTCCTCATACAAAGCTCATTTCATACCACTAAACTCAACTACAACCATTTTAACTAACTTTTATCATTCACACACCTTATTATCTCCCATACTTCATTCAAATTCTTAAAGCTAAGAATCATACCCAATTTTCCATGTTATCCAAAGTTAGTTCTAACACTTATAACTTATTATTCACACCTATGACAAGTCAATTTCAGCTTCTAAATCCATTTATACATCTTTATTCAAAATTTCACGTATCCACTTCTTATCTTTAATCCTTCATAACTTACAAATCTTTGAGTGGCAAGAATAACATGAATTATCCCGAGCTTATTTGTAAAAGGCCGAAGTGGGCGAATCGAAAGTGTCGTGACGTAAATTTTGAGGTTGGCGACCTAGTCCTTGCCAAATTAAGTGGGATCTTGCGCAACCCAAATCACAAAGGGCTTGTGCGAAGATACGAGGGGCCATTTAAAGTTGTGAAGTGGGTGGGCACCATGGCCTATAGCTTGGAGTTGCCTTCGACTATCTGAGCTCATCCTATGTTCCATGTGAGTTTTTTTGAAGTCGTACCATCAGGATGAGGAGGAGCTAGATCGAGGCAAGTCACACCGAGGGCCAGTCGAGGTAAAGGTCTCTTACGAGAAAAAAGTATAAGCCATCCACGCAGAGAGAGTCGTTCATCGAGTAGGACAACGACCAAGGCATGAATACCTTGTTCAGTGGAAGGGACTTCCCAAGAGTGAGGGAAGTTGGGAACCTTCCGAAGCCTTATGGAAATTCCGAGATAAGATAGACCAGTTTCACTCTAGCCGCGCAACGAGGGCGTTGCTAGAACTAGTGGGGAGAATGTTACGGACTGCTAGCCCATGACCGAGCCCAATTCGTTCAAGGTTGCAGAGACTATCTTTGCCACGTTTTGAGCCTTCCAGAAGACCCATGAGAGTTGACCCATCCACCTTGGAGTGAGATAAGTCATGATAATTATTTGAAATTATCTTAGAGATAATTCCCACAAATTATCCCTTGTTTTAGGTTGTAGATAAAGAAGGGCTCTCATCTTGACCGTTGATGTAATTTAATTTTAACCGTTGATTGTAGGGGGCTCCAACTATAAAAGGAGGCTCACCCCCACCTCATTTACACACTTAAGTTTGTAGGGGGCATCCATCTCTTTATTTTCTACCATTTTCTTTGTTTTCGCAACGTTCTAAGCTTTCTTGCTTAGTGAAGGTTTGTGTTACTTAGTCGATTTTCGACCTTGAAAACGTCTAAGTCCGCACGAGCTTGCTAGCAGCACTCTAGCCCCGTGACAATAAGCACTCTGTCCTTGAGTTGTGGACGTTACAGCGTGGTTAATTTCCTAAAAATAAGTGTGTTTCTATGTTGTGGATGCAATTGTGATGTGGCGCTGACCTTGAAATATGCTACGAACTATAGCACCGACAATCACTAGAAGAGGCAGAGAGGGCAACAACACTAGTGTAAGAAGCCATCCTCTGATAAATGCCACAACGAATCCTTCTTGTTTCTTCATCACTGGACTATTCATGAACATGTTTTCTCATAAATGAAAGCAGAACCCTGAACTTAGAAGGTTTGCTCATATGTCACCGTAGCAATTTCTTTCTCTGGAGTCAGTTTCAAACGGTTGCATCTCAAGAAAGAAAACCCATGAAGGAAAGAAATGGTGTTCATCTAGAATAATGATATTGAAAACCCTACAGCATTTTTCGTACAAACTGCTCTAATTCCTCCTAACATTCGTTTAGGAAAATTACTCTGGCCATCTTCCAGCAGTATCTTTAAAAAAATCAGTAGATGCACTAACTTCACTTGGTTTCTTTAATATTTCCCATACTTTTTCATCAAATTCAACTCTTTCTTGCCTGAGAAGTACCCTATTAATAAAGGAAAATCTATGCCTTCGTTTTCAAAGGAACAAACAAACAATGAGTCACTGGTGATGTTCGATGAAAACAGCACTCTGCCTCTGGTATTAATATATTATTATCTGCATGGAATATTCTATCAAAAAATTATCTGAAAAATCCTAAGAACAGTCCAAAGAGTAAACTTCACAAGGCTGAGCTCAACTCTTTCGCATCATCTATAAAGCGTGATATTCTGTAAGTATAGAATTTTGACTCTCAACAATTGATTTGTAACTAATCCTACTCTCATATTACTGATTTTGTGAAGTGGAAGCAGTCGTGTGAAGTGCAACTAAGGAAGCATAGAAACCGTCTTTGATGTTTATCAAAGTGTCATGCTTTCCTTTCTCTACGATAACGCCGTTTTTAACGACGGCGATAACATCCGCATTCTTGATTGTGGATAGCCTATGAGCTACTACAACCGTTGTGCGGTCCACCATGACTTTATCTAGTGCATCCTGAACCACTTTCTCCGATTCAGCATCCAGTGCACTCGTGGCCTCGTCTAATAGCAGTATCTTTGGACTTTTAACGATGGCTCGTGCAATGGCTACGCGTTGCTTCTGTCCTCCCGACAATTGAAGTCCTCGCTCTCCCACAACAGTATCGTAACCCTGGATATTAGGTGGAAAGATCAGTAACCAGTCATTAGTCGAGCATATCTGCTAACACGTATCTAACCTGTTGTAATGAACTGATGAAGTTGTAAGCATTGGACAACTCTGATGCAGCTACAATTTCTGCCTCGGTTGCATTTCCTCCCTTTCCGTATGCAATGTTGGAACGGATTGTATCATTAAATAAAACAGGTTCCTGGCTCACAAGTCCCATCTGCTGCCTCAGCCATTTCAATTGGAGCGTTTGGATTTCGACTCCATCAAGAGTGATAACTCCGGAATCGGGATCATAAAACCTTTGCAATAATGAGATTACTGTAGATTTCCCGCTCCCGCTTTCCCCAACCAGCGCAACCGTCTAAAAGAAGAAAAAAGATTGATATTCATATGATTTTAGTGTCAACAATTATATCGTTAAGTGAAATATTTGTGAGTTTGATATGGAAATAGGATCAATACTTTGCCAGCATGAATAGACAAACTCAAGTCTTGGAAGATTTGAATATCTGGCCTTGACGGATACTTAAAACTAACATGACGAAGCTCAATATCTCCCTTTACATTTGCTAGTGTACTCCCAGACTCGCTACTCGGATCTATCTTAGACTCACGGTCGATAATCGCAAATATGGAAGCAGCGGCGATCTTAGCTTTGTTGGAGTCAGGAGCGAAGGAACTTGTTTGAGAAATTCCAACAGCTGCCATCGTTAAAGCTAAGAAAACCTGTGAAATAGATAGATAACAAACAGTACGGTAGGGACATACAAAGGAAATATGATGCCTTAAAAAGATCCAAGTATGTCAAACTCACTCGAAAAACATCTGTGAATGTCGTATAGCCATGCTCAACGAGTTGAGCTCCTGCATAGAAACTTGTTGCATAAACGGAAAACAAAAAGAAGAACGAAAGTCCGTATCCCGTTCCACTGATCAAACCCTGCCTTAACCCTGTTTTCATAGGAGCCTCGCATTTCTTTTTATAAAGTTGCATTACCTTTTCTTCAGCACAAAAGGAAGCAACCGTTCTTATACTCCCAACTGCATCATTAGCAACTTGACTGGCCTCCTCGTACATCATCTGAAACCAATTTATATTACATACGTAAATCAATAATATTCTTAAGAACATGACCCTTTTTACGTTATTTTTTACAAATATTGAAGTAATATTTGAGCATACTTTTGCATCTGCACTAAATCCCTTCATGAATTTTGCTTGAATATATCCATTTACCCCTACTAGAGGGATTAGTGCTAGGATAATAAATGCCATCTGCCAACTTGCAATGAAAGCAATGACAACACCAGCCACTGCTGATGCCAAGCTGGAGACTAGCTGAGCTAGTGCATCTCCAACCAGGGCACGTATCGAGCCTGCATCCGCCGAGAGCCTTGCGCCAATTGAGCCACTTGAATTCTCAGGTTCATCAAACCAACCGAGTTCCATGCGGACCACTTTCTCAAAACATGTTGATCTGATTCGTTGGATTAATTTACATCCAGCGACAGAAAAGAAGTATGATTGAATTGGATATATAAAGAATGATGCCATGCCAATGGCCAAAAATATCAGTGCCCAGAATTTTGAATCCTTTTTCAATTCATCATGTGGTTCGTAAAATGTTTTGATCATACTGGAAATTAGGATGCCAAAAACCGGAAGTATCACACCATTGGCAGCCGCAAACAGAGTTCCAATTAAGATCACGAGAATCTCTGGTTTGTTGAGGTAAGCAATCCGGAGGAGGGGAACCTCTGGAGCGTGTTTCATTGGTGGTCCATCACGGTCTTCTGTATGTAACATTGCAGGATCAGTGACATTCATTTCAGTAGGTAAACCAAAAGGTGTGGAGAAAGAATTGCGGCTGCTACTATTTCTAGATGATCCCCTGCTGATTGATCGCTTCAATGATCTTCTTAGGCTTGACTCTCTAAACGATTCTGGAGTAACATCTGATACATCTGCAACCTGTTCCGACTGTTTTTTTACTTCTTGTAAACGAATAAGCTGAGAGTAAGCTCCCTCGGGATCCTTGAGTAGTTCTGAATGTGACCCTGCACAATTCAAAGAGATGCTATCGACAATGAGAACGATGAAAGTCTGCATATATTTGGAATCTCGAAATACAAAAATCTGGAAAATACACCAGTATGCAGGCAAAATCATAGTTTAGTTAGTCGAATAAAAATGCATCCCCTTGATAACATGCATCGTTTAGATAGCACCACTTACTATCAAGTTACAAAATTTGAAAAAAAATATCATTAAAAGTTATACCTTCTTCAACCATCTTTCCTTGATGAATTACAGCAATGGTATCTGCATTTCTAATGGTACTCAAACGATGAGCAACAATGACAGTAGTCCTATTGCCCATTATCCTGTCCAACGCCTCTTGCACGACTCTTTCAGATTCAGCATCGAGTGCACTTGTAGCTTCGTCTAAAAGTAAAATCCGAGGATTCTTTAAAATTGCTCTTGCAATCGCCACTCGCTGCTTCTGTCCGCCAGAAAGCTGAGTTCCATGCTCTCCAACCATGGTATCTAGTCCCTATGAGTAGGGTCCAAAATTTCAAAAGTCAATCCAATTGTGCAATTTACAAATAAAAGTACTCGAGAAATAAAGTAGAACTAATTGAACGATAAATTAAAACCTGAGGTAGTTTATCAATGAACTTAGCAGCATTTGCAAGCTCTGCCGCTGCTCTTATCTCTTCTGTGGTTGCACCTTCTTTTCCATACGTAATATTATCCCTTATGCTTGACGTAAACAACACTGGTTCCTGGCTAACAAGACCAATATTTCCTCGTATCCATCTAAGCTGGAACTCCTTGAGATTAATTCCATCGATAAGAACCTCACCGGCTTGTGGATCATAAAATCTCTCTATCAGACTGATCGCAGTTGATTTTCCGCTTCCACTTTGTCCAACCAAAGAAACTGTAGTGCCACTCAGAATAGAAAGAGAGAATCCACTGAAAATTTGCTCCTCTGGTCTGGCAGGGTAGCTGAAATAAATATCCCTCAGTTCTATATCCCCACGAATGTCCTCCAAAACTTTCCCACTCGTGTCGAATGAATCAATCTCTGGTTTCCTTTTGATGGTCTCGAACATCTTAAACGCTGCAGCTTGACCAGCAGCGAATGCAGTCATGCACGGAGATGACTGCCCCAGGGACCTGAAACATACGTCATACCAACGAATTTAGCCTCTTAAGCATGCATAACACAGTAAAAGATGGAGAAAATTCAAATTTTAAGCTCACATGGAACCGGTTAATATGGCCATAATCACATTAAGTACTTGACCACCGGTGTACCCTTTCTCCAAAATCATCTTCCCACCAAACCAGACAGCCAAAGCATAGCTGCAGAATATAATTAGCATAACTAAGCCAACACCTAGTCCAGCAGCAGTACCTTCCTGGACGCCTGATTTATATGCTGTAACAAGTGACTTGTTGTAATTGTTTATGGCTTGCTTCTCGCCGGTAAATGACGCAACCTGGAACCAGAGCAAATGATTAGTCATATATATACATTCACCAAATAGGAAAAAGCAAAATATTGATGACTGAAAATGATTTTGAGATGGAACTTACAGTTCGAATCGAACCAATTGTTTGTTCAACTACAGTAGCGGCCTTAGCATAAGCATTTTGTCCACGGGTTGCCATCTTGGATATTGTAATTGCTATAGTTCCACCAGATAATACAAGTAGAGGGATAGCAGATAACATGACTAGGGTAAGAAGCCATCCTTTGACAAACGCTATAACAAAGCCTCCAAGGAAAGTGGATATTAACTGTGAAAACTTCCCAACCTGGGTAAAAGTATAGATGAATGAACCATGATTCCCATGAAAATATATTACTCAACAAGCACTCTAAACGTCCCGAGTCACGACTCAGGACTTAAGACTAGGATAATATAGTTGTATACCTTTTCACCCATAGCGTCCTGTATGAGAACTGTGTCCCCAGACATTCTTCCAACAACTTCCCCTGTGTTTGTTTCCACATCAAAGAATCCAACATCTTGTCTCAATATGGTTTTCAAGTACAGGCCCCGTATTCGTGCAGCCTGTCTCTCGCCTGTGATCATCCAGCAAGTCACCTCTGAGAAAATAACAAAATCCAAGCTTTTCAGTATGAGTGCAAGACAACATCAAGTAGCACAACATCAAGCAATGTGATTTCAACGAGAGGTTTTCTTACGAAGAAATGCCGCTACCGCCGCCCCCATCGCCAAGTAGACAAATCTCAAAGAAACCTAAGATTTTTATTTTCAAGAATTCAGTTAATAACCCCCTATGTGAGACAGTCATGCAAAAAAGCTAAGTTCGTACCTTGGACACTTCTTCAATGACGTTGCCATTTCTCTGGTTTCTCCCAAAAGAATCAATGAGATTCCCAAACAAGATTGTCATGAGGGGCATAGATAAACCATTCCCAGCTGCAGCGATCGTGCCGGTGACCATTAACAAGATATCCTTACAATCTGCAAATGAAAACAGCTTGTAAAACGGAACTGTGTTAGCATTCTCAGCTCCTTTGCTGCTTTCAGGATCTTGATTTTCTCCATTCAATCCAGAGACTTTCTCTGGCTCTTCCAGCCCATTTGATGCACTTGCTTCATGCAAGTTCGTAACTTCATCTCCACTGAAACCATTCTCGGAGGCCATTGATCGGCTCCCAAGCTATATTACTTGGGTACTCAACAACTTCAGAAATCTATAGGATTTACTATATTGTAGCTGCAGCAACCAAATAAAAATTAATTGTTCAAACTCAGATTAATGAAAAGAAGAGAGTTCAAATGAAAGACTCCCAGGGATTAATAGTTCCAACAAGGTCCAACTTTGTTGAAGGCTGGACTCTCTTTGTTTAAAAGCATATTTATATGCTCTTTGGAGAGTTTTTGCCTTGAGCAGCAAGCCTGTACGCATGTAAAAAAACTTATTATTCACTATTATCCAATCAAACCCAATTGTCTTTTTTCTTTGCTCCAAACAAAACTGTATTGCATAAAATCTAAGACTGCTGGCCTGGAGTTTGAAACTTACCGCTGAAAAAGACGATCGTAATAAATTTGCCGAAGGGATCAAAAAGTAGAGAAAAAGACCAAGACTAAAACCAACACAATTTGCAGGCAAAAGCATCTCTTTTGAAGTGACCGTATCGACTGGGATTTCGCTTCATTTAATATAGAATCAACTATTATCCCCTACCCCTTCTCTTTAATACCATCAAAATCGAACAACAAAGAAAAAGATAATTATCAACTTGATATTCAAAAAAGTTAAAATAAACTCACGAATTACATATTTTCATTCATTAATAAATCAAGCATTTATTAAATTTATTTATTTAGTAAAATTTAGGATCCATTATTTAAAATTTACGATATCTTAACTTATCTTATAATTTAAGAGAATAAAATTTACGATATCTTAAACTTTGTGACTAACTGCACTGTTGGTGGTGTGTGCATGTTGACCTCCAAAACCACCAGACCTGTTAGTACCATGAGTAGATTGTATACACCTCAACATCTTTTATTGCTGTTTTTTTCCCTTTAGTTAATTATATTATTTAAATCTAATTTGATACATATAAATTGCCAATTTTCTTATATTTTTAAATTTTTTTTTCTCATAATTTTTCCATTTTAAAAAAATAAGTTAGATATTTTTATTAAAAAATTCCTCTTATTTTTTTCAAGTCGGTTTAAGATTTCAAATAAAATCGAACTGGGACAAGCGGTATAAAAATGGAAATGGGTTCAGATACTTTTGAGTAAGGATCACCGAACACAAATTGCTTCAATGGGAAACACTATAAAATATTTACTTAAATGAAACCAAGGATACAAGAACAACCACTTCCAAGGCTCAGGCTAATACATTTCACTCACGGTAGTAATGGCCATGAGTTTGGTCCATAAACGTTAAATTTACTTGCAACGTATCGCGCCAGGATCATACTCCCACTCCATGTTATTTGTTGATTGCCAAAGCGCTTAGCCAGCTTCACATAAATAAAGTTCATCTTTGATGAGGTCTGTTGTTGCATCAATCTCAGCCACTATTAAGCAGCAGCAACTGAATAACCCCAACTGGTATATATACAGTTGGAGATACCGCAGATGGTATATATACAGGCTGATACGAAACCCAAACTGTATAAAGAAATATCTGCCGAAAAAAAGGATTACCTCTATCCTTAGCTGTAAAACTCGAACAAACTGCATAGAGAAGAAAGCCTTTACCATATAACTGCTTGTAAGCATACCAAATCAGAGCATAGAAGCAGAGGATGGATTCGCTACTTAACTGACCTCTCTGGTCCTGACTCCTGATAACTTCCAGGCTAACTCCCATCTAAAACTATTTTCCCCTCCTGCAGCTCCCCGATATGGAATTGCAGCAGATAAAAATAAAAAAAGGAAAAGACTAAACGGAAACATGAAAAGTTGAAAAACATATTCCTACTTGCTTTTGCCATGATCCAAATATCACAGCCCATCACTAGTTTCCTTGATGGTCGATTATTTGTATTCTTTTTTTGTGAAAGTGACCCTTGTCTCTTTACCCACCCAACCCCCATTCTCCAAACACAATGTGCTTACCATCTTTCACCACCTTAGGACCACTATCAGTGCCAAAACCACTGCTGATCAGATCAATCAGCAGTCTCAGCATCTGTTTCTGTTTCTGTAATAGTCTCCGGAAGGGTGACTGTAATTGGTTGCCATCCCGACTGATGATTTATAATCCATTTCTTCATGTCAACAATCATATTCAAGATCTGGAGAGTATCACCTAAAGCAAATTCTTCCAAGCATGCCTTTTTTAAAGCGAGAGCTGCTTCATATCTGCAGATTTGGTAACAAAGTTAGGCTGAGGGAATACCCTAAAAACCTAGGACCAACTAAAGAAGGGAAAACAATAGAAAAAAAGAGGAAATCACCAAAGCATATAATTACCTGCATTGAGAAGCCATCATTGCAGATCGTCCAGCAGGGGATGATAAAAACTTTTGTATTCCATCCCAAGTTTTGTTTGAGTACTGATTTGGATTCCCACCAATGGGATTGATACACTTCCACGGTTTCTCATTTCTACCAACAAACAACTGCATTGCACCAAAACTTTGCTTCAATACCATTTGTTGCTCAACTGCACTATCCAAAGCCTTCTTTACATCAGTATTGCGGTGTTTTGGATCTCCATATCGAATGCAATCATTAATGTTCACTTCAGTAGGCATAATTTTTTCATTTTTCAGTGTGTTTAATGCAAGCAAGATAACACCTATAAGACCTTGCACATATTCAGATGGTGGTGAGCATCCTTGAGCTCCCCAGCTTCCATTGCTAGATGAACTAGAAATTAGTGAGGATGAGGGAGGTGGAAATTCAGGACTGCGTTGACGCCTATTACCAACATGCTGCAGACTTGCTTGGTCACTGTGCAACACATGGCTCTTTTGCGGCGCATAAAGGACACCTTGATTAGGCAATGGCTCGATAGAGCTTGTTTTAAACTCTCCTCCAAGTTGATGGGGAACATTAGAAAGATTTTGAGCATGGGTGGAGGGTTGAGAGATATTTAACTTACTGATATCAGGCATATTTTGTGGGGCCAAATATCTAGGCCCCTCCGCTCTAGGAGGAACAGGGCCGAAACCATAATTTTGTGCATTAGGGGGTAGCGATTTACCTTGTGCAGAAGCTGGTTGTGGAGGAAGGCTATTCGGCCGAAATGAGTGAGGAGGAGGATTTTGAAGGACGCCCACGAAATTACCATTGTTACTTCCTGAAAGGTCATGATTGCTAGGAAAGAAGTTTGGAGTAGACTTACTAGCAGGAACAGCAGGCTCACTGCGACCAAAAAACTCGTGTGGTGTTCTTTTTAATGACATTGTCTGTGAATATTCCGACTTGTATGGGTATCCATTATTCATATTTTCTTGAATGGTAGATGTTGGCACGCTAGAGGCTCTAGATATGCTCGGCTGATTGGGGGTTTTCCTGATACTTCTCCCTTTATATTTGCTATCCCCATTCCTTCCAGAATTAGGAAAATTTTGATTCCCCAATGTACCATTTTGTGAACGAAAGACCATGGGTTGACTATACTGAACCATTTCAGGGATCGGGCTATAAAACATTTCAGGGTTAAAACTATTGTGGCTGTTAGCAAGTTTAGTTGATTCACCACTGGAAAGAGGAGGACCACCAGCTGAAAGACTCATCCAAAGCCAAACGCTCTTGGCCGCAGCAACGAGCGGTGCAGATGCCTTCATAGGCTGCGCCAAAAGAATATTATATCTCCTCATGCGTAACTGATGGAGAGCGTTAGAAAAATCTCTATCGCCAGATATCAGCAGATAATTCGCGGGAGCAGGATTATCAACTGCCCAGAACAGCATATCAACTAGAATCTTTTTATCGCTCGCATCTTTTACACCTGCTCATACATAAACCTTAATTCACCAACAACCTTCATTTTCTCGATTTTAATTTTAACTTCATGACCAAAAAAAACTATTGATCTCAGCACAGTAAACAATCTTTCAAAGAGTAACAATTCAAGCATGATTGACTGTAATCGCTAAGAAATTAAGATATAAGAGATATTAAGGGTCTCGATTAGGTTACCAGCGGGTACATGATTGAGTGCGATGCCGGTGCTCGAAAGCGCCTGCTGTACAGAAGAAGAAATCCGATTGGTGTCGCCGTAGGCGGAGATGGACACGGGCCCGCAGTAGTTAATCTTAACCAGCGCCGAACTAATGTTCTGCGCGATCGCATGCGGGTTGCAGTGTTTAGGGACCTGACAATTCTCTATGTCCCACCAAACAGACGTCTTCGCCGAAACGTACTGAGATTCAGCCGCACCACCACCGTAGCGAGGAGCTGCCCCGGCTGCCGTAGTGGCGACGACGGAGGCGGTCGTATTAGCTCCGGTTACACCTCCCCTCATGAGTGGCTCACGGTAGAATGGTTGAAAGTAGTTAGGCGCAAGATAGCATGTAAGAAAATTTTGGGTTTGATTGTTTGGTTTTCACTTGCCTTTGAATTGGTCCGCTCTTATATAAGTTTTCTCCAATTATTCTTTGGAATGAGTCTTGAAGATACATAAGACGATGAATCTCTACTTTGCTTAAGCTCTGGTTAAGCGAAGGATCTAATACTCTAATATAGAAGAATAAAGGGGGTTTCGCTGACGTACTTTTTCTAACCCTTCCATTACGCTTACTGGGGGAGAGACTTGGAATGTATGCACCATTCAACTAACTCGACGCGGCATTTAAAGAGTTCCTTTTTTTCATCTTTAACACGGCACTAAGTTAACTGCAATAATTGTTGTAGTTGAGATTGAAAGCACCGATTTACGTAGTGCGAGGGACGAGTTATTGGTCAAATGGACTATCTACCTCTTCTGTCTATTTTTTTTCTCTGTCTTTTAACATTCGTTATACATTTTCTTTATTTATTTGCAATTGCTTGGATCTCGAGAAGAAAGTTCGAGAGACGTGATGTTTTGCATCTCTTCTTCTTGCGCACAATTTCCCCCTTCACTTCGCCTCAACGCTCCACTGTTCGAGTCTTGACCTAATGCAACCTACAAGTATTTTTTGTTTTCGTCTTAAACCTGTTTAAAGTAACCTATATATAATATAATCAATATAAATTAATAATATTTTTAAAATAAATAATTTTTTGATCTTAATTTAGGTTAAAGGTCTAAATTAATAATTTTAATAAATTAATAAGATAATAATTTTCTAGAATACTCTTATATAAATTTATGATCTTTTTAATACTATAAATTAATAATTCTATAAAATTATAAATATAACTAAGACAACTTAGTAAAATATGATTTCATTGTTGTTTGCTTCTTAAAATTTAAATGTAGTTATATTTCATCTCCAACTTTTCTTAAAATACGAATATCATTCAATTAGTCAATACAATATATATATATATATGTTTTATTCATAAATAATAATATTGGTTCGTTGAATTAGAAAAAAATCTCTTTATATTAATAAATTATTATTTTATCAATAAATTAATACTTTTTTAAATTAATAAAATTAATCAATATTATTAATTTATAGAGGTTTTACTGTAATATAATAATATCTTGTTATACTTTTAAAAATGAGTATAGAAACTATAAATTCTTTATCAGACGAGACTTTTAAATAAATATCTTTATTTGCTGGAGTCTCCAATAAGCCTTCTTCATTTGAATTTATTGAATCCATGTAACATTATAGAATGAAGTTTAAATTCTAAATATCATATTTATCTAAATCGTTAGTCTATAAATAATCATCATTATCCTATGTCTAGTACCACCACATCAAGATCATTATGATTATCATTAAGTAAAACTGATAAAAAGGTTGAAATATTCAAGAACTCAAATCAATTTTTATCTTTGACTTTATAACCGACTATCTTCTACAGAAAAAATATTAACCAATATATGAAGAAATACATTCTTTAGATTTATTTATATTTGAATTGATTTATTAAATTTTCTATTTCAGATAAATTACTAAAAGTTTTCAATTTAAAATTAAAAATATGAATTGGTATCTAGTGATAATAATTACCATTAATATTTATAATTAAACTTCCATCAATGAGTGTCCAAGATCACTCAAGTGATTCTTTATGGTATCACCTTTTAATGAATGAAAAATGATAAATTATTTGTTGATTAGTTTGATTGGTGTCTTGAATATTTTAACTTAGGATTAACTCTAATTATAGCCGACCCAAATGAGAAACTTGTCACTAACCGATGGACCGGTTCTCGCAGCTCCAACTGTAGAAATGTAAAGATGAGTTTATTGCCGATGAAACGACAAACATATAAAGATGCAAAAGCAACGAATTCCCACCCACTATTTCTTTCTCTAATGTACAAACAAAGCATATGGGTCCGCCCATATCTCCCACCCTTTCCATGTGTAAACTAATGTTTCTGCTTCATCAATCATGACTTCCTCCCCCAACAATGCTGCAACCGCCTAATATACGTTTTTTAAAATATTTATCATTCCTTTCTTCTCAAACTTACCAACATGATCCCAAAGAATGAAGTTTTTATATGCCTCGAGCATATTTTTTGGGTGACTTATTGTAATCCAAGCAATCGAAGATACATAACCATTCATGCAAGAAAAGGACGAGATGAGCATTTCGTTAAAGGAAGGAATAGGCCTGTAAATGAACTGAACGTTCAACGAACCGTTCATGAACCGTGCGACGGGAAGTTCGTTTATGTGCGTTTATTTATTAAATGAACTAACATGAACAAGATTTTGTGTTCGTTTAATTAAATGAACGAACATGAACATAGGTCTCGTTCGTTCATTTACGTTCGTGAACGTTCGGTTAAGTTCGTTCGGTTATGTTCGTTTATGTTCGTTCGGTTATGTTCGTTTATGTTCATTCATTTATGTTTAACCCAATATTCTTAAATCAATTTTGGTGACCAATTTGTAAGTATCTTAAAAATATTAATTAATCTGATATTCTGATGACCAATTTATGTTCCTATATTCATTTTCTCCCTTTTTTCCCAAACCCTAGTGTTCACTGGAAAGTAGAGACGATCGCTAGAAGCTTCAAAACAAGTTATATTATAGTGCAATCTGAAGTTTTACAGGTCTGTTTTCATCTCTTTCTTTGTTTTATTTTGGCTTAATAGTTGATATGTAAAGTTATTGTGGGTATCTTCACATCTAAAACTCAAGAAAACATCATACTTCTTTCTAGAAATAGATGAGAAGATAAATGTAATAATCGGAAGTATATGAGCATCAGTAAAGAGAAAAATATATAGAATTTGCCATAAAACAAAACAAAGGTTTCTATGCAATTTCTGAAAAAGAGTGTAATAGCGGAAGTAATGGGTTTTCCAGGAAGAACCCATTAATAAGTAGAAAATACATTTTGACAATGAACTTTTGTTTTCATAGTTCTTGTGTAACCTTTAGTTGTAGAGTAGACTTTAGGTACGTTAAAATTTTGAATGGTGGTTTAGCAATAATATCAGTTACAATATGTAGCATCGAAGGGATTTCGGATCTATGTTATTGCCTTGTAGTCCAATTTGTACCGTTCGAAATCTTTATGCTGTTAAATTTTCTACTCTGCAAACGGAAATGACCATTATTAACAAACATCACTAAAGTCTGACATTGATGTCACAAAACTTTTAGCCAGCGAAATTATTAGAATAACGTACTGGAATTCATATGTAATCATGGACCACTAAGATAAATGTTATAGCGTTAAATTAAAGTCATGTGAATCATTTAATATCTTTAAAAGATCGATCGAAATATTTGATATCTTCAAACATTTCATCACTGCTAATCAGCTCTTACGCTATTTATCACTGTAGATTTGGTTGATTTGCATTGTCGACTATTTTTCATGAAAGAACAATGGAAGGTAGGGTCTCCAACGTTTATGTTCGTGTTCATTTATGTTCGTGTTCGTTTATGTTCGTGTTCGTTTATGTTCCTTTATTTATTAAATGAACGAACATGAACAAGTTATATTCCTTAATAAAGGAACATGAACAAAAAAAATTTTGTTCGTTTATGTTCGTGTTCGTTTATGTTCGTTTATTTATTAAATGAACGAACATGAACATACCTCCGTTCGTGTGCGTTCGGTTCGTTTGCAGGCCTAGGAATGAAGGCTATGATTATATATATAGAACCATTCATGTGCAGAGAGAAACGTTCGCTATTACCAAATTGAATTTAACTATTAAAAAAAACAAATTGAATATAAAGAATACAGTAGATGCATATGGAGCTTTGATTATTTGTTTATTACATATTCAATTTCATGATTAATTTATTATTATAAATATGAGGGTTAGTGTTAGTCTAAATAATATATAATATGGTAAATGATAAATATAATTACTAATTAATGTTTTATGTTAATAGGTTACAAAGTCCCAAACAAGACCCAAATACAATACAAAGCAGCCCAAGACAAAACGAAATCAACAGGCCCAATGATAGAGGCCCGTGTGTATCATGCCCAAATAGATTAGGGTTTCATCATGATCTAGTGTAGCCACCCAATCTCAACCATTGGATCTGGATTGAGATCAAAGGGCCTGATGATTTCAAAATTAGGGTTTTACCCTAATCACCAAGACCACCTCCGCTGTATGATTCGTGCGTGTGATACACATGCTCAACCACTTGGCTTCCCACGCCGTGTAAGTCATCGCCGATGACCTCCAAGCTGCAGACATCAGCGAATCCGACAAAACAGTGAAGCAAGAGTTCAGAAAATCAAATCAAATCCGCCAAAAACCCTTTTAAAATTCTTCAAATAATCATGGAAAATCTAAATTCTTTAAATGAGAGTTAAAGAAATCATTTCCCTTAAGGAGAAGTTTATTGTTTTCACCAAATCTTCGGTCAAAAGCCTCCATATAAACAAACATCCTTAATAAGATCTAAATCCTCCAGACACATATTAATCTTAGAAAAGACTATTGGTAAGTGTAGACACTCATTTTTGTCCGAGTCTAAAAAAATATTTATTATTTATTTACTTATTATTATTATTTTTTTTATTTTTTTTATTTTTCAGGACCCTCTCATTGATTCACATGGAATTCTCCATTTCTGTTTTCTTGTAATGATTATGAGCATTGTTTGTACAACACTTACACGCCCATCAGACATAGAAAAGAAGCATTGCACGTTAACCCACTTACAGATGAATCGTGCGTGTACTGGTTTGCCCTTAAAGCTTGAAATCTAATGAACAGGTTGTTGTGATCTATAGTGGAATATGCTTAAACGATAAAAAGGTGAAACAAGGGCCCCATTTTTTTATCATAAAATGATAAACATGCCTATTTTCACGTAAGCATGAAACAAAGGTGGTTGCACGTTGGCCCCATGTTCAACCCACTAAACCAATAAACTACCCCACCACTAAAAAATCAACCTACCATCTCTTTATTAATTCCTCTAAAATTTACGAAATGGGGGGAAGCATAAAAGAAAAATAGAAGAGGGGGTTATCTCTGTAAGTGGAGCAGTTGCAATCTCCAAGATAAAAACATCAACATGTTTTCAAACTAATGAAGAACAGTTTCTGATATCTCCCGAGCTGCAAAGACTTTTAAAAACCACATTTTTGCCTTTGAGTTGAGCAACACACAACGATCGCCTGCGCTTGAGAAACAACAACAAAATCCAGCCTTGCTTTTGCTCCACGGGTTCGATACCAGCGCTATCTGGCAATGGCGTCGACAGGCCCGAGAGTTGTTTGAGAAAATTCCGGTAAAGGAAAAAGATGTTGTTTCATGGAGCACCATTGGTCGTATGCACATCCGAGATGCAATGCTCTCTTTATACCTATGCGATAAGGTTGGATCAATGACAATGTGAGTTCGTTCATTGACAAACGATGCAACAGTGTCGTTCGAAAAGGAGGAAGGAAATGCGAGAAGATCAGGCAAAAATGGCGTGTACTCATGACCACAAATGCGAAGGTTGCCCCTGCTGTTATCCACCTGTCTGTTCAGCGAGAGCTTTATGGGTTTTCAACTAGACGGAGCAGGCGACTAACAACCAATGGAAAGGTTGATGTCACTTTCCAAGATGGCCGAACATTTGAAGCAAGCTTCGTCCTGGGGATTGGGTGATAGCCATGTGTTGTGCGTATACGTGGAGCAACCTTGCTTTTGTGACTAGATCCAACACCCTATATTGGTTGCAAGGGTTTACAATGCAAATGGTTTGATCATTTTTAGTATGATATTCTTGTCCATAAACTGCCATAACAAACCTCGACAAGTGAGAGTAGGTTACTTATCTAACTTTATGGTGATCTAACGGGTATTGTGAGGTAATTTTACCTTATATTGTTTTAAGGAAAATTCGTTCAAAGACTTAAGTTTTGACTACTACATGCTCTGTTTTTGAAACTTTTGGTTATTTCGGTTGTTGCTGCCAGTTTTTGGCATTAGTTCATGTGGATTTTATGTTTGTCAGGTTATTTAATTTCTGGTGAAGGAAGATTAGTGCATGAATGTGTTAGGATTAACATGTTGCATTTTTTATATCTATTTTTATTTTTACAATCTAACACTTTTAACTTTTTAGGTATATTTTCAATCGATCAAAGGTAATTAGTTTGAATTGAATTTTTAAATTTCGATTTAAATTTCAATTTTGCAATTAAAGACAACCGACGAATTAATTGGTACCGAAAGGGCGGTTCAAGGGTGCTAATCCTTCCTTGACCGTAACCTACTCACGAACCCGACACGTTTTTGGTAAAACATAGATCATGTAAGATGATGTCCGATCTACCTAGATATCATTTTAAAATGATCGGTGGCGACTCTAATCCATGTTTTCCTAAGTTGAAGCCCAATTCCGGGTCCAACCGAAAGACGGTTCCGACAGTTTGGTAACTCCGCTGGGGAATGGTAAGTGAGTCAAGCCAGAATTAATTTTTGGTTGTCTTTTTATGCGAAAATGGTAAATTTAAATTTATTTATTCGATTCAATTATTTATCTTTGATTTTTTTTTCAAATAAATAGTTGTACTGATGTTTTTAATGATTTCACATTTTTCAAAATTGTCATCTCTAGTTCTATACTCGAGCTCCGAACCCTTTTAAGTGGGGGAGAAAGCGACGTCTTCGTGGGAATGTATTCACCGTATAGGCCTACAAGTAACCTTCGGAATTCATATACCTTATGTCTTCGTGTGAATTTATTCTCCGTATAGGCATAAGGGAATGTATCATCTCGAGTTTAACTTAGTCCACACAAACTTGTAATGGGTTTAGAACTAAGGGTCTGGCAAGCCCAAGGGGGCACCAGCAAGGAGAACTCGGATACCGTCTTTAGAACCCAAACCGAGAGAGTACAAGGAATTAGAGCCTACCCCAAAACCTCATTTCAAACCCTAGGCTGCTTTAATATTGTTTCCTACTTTTTTTCATGTTCAAAGCATGTGAACTATAAATTTATACGATTAGGACTTGTTCAAAATCTACTTGTGGGATAGAGATCATGTCCGGGTAGGAATAATAAGCATGCTGGGTAGATAACATGTGGGGTATGACTTTTTATTTTCATTATTATTTTTTATTATCCTTATCTCACTAATTTTTTTTCTCTCCTTTCATTTTGCCATTTTATTTTATTCTATTTTATTTTTTTTATCATTTACATCATACAAAAGAGGTGTTGATCCACAAAAACATGTTCCTTAAATGTAAATAGTTTGCGTTAATGTACAAAAGGGTTGTAATACAAGAGGTAAAAAATGCATAGGTCTGGCTATGGTCAGAAAAGACTCAGAAGGAAAAGGGAGACACTCTGCAAGGCAATTATCTGTCAAGTTCAAGAAGACGTGGTGCCCACAATCAAAGAGTATACCACTTTGCTGCATTGTGAAAGACTCAAAATGGACCGAGTTTTACACCAAGCACATAAAAAGTCCACTTTTCGAAAATAATTTGGCAAAGGATGTAGGGGCAAGACGAGAAAAGGTCATTGACCTTGAGAGCTCATTCAAAGACAACATGCCACTATTGACAAATTCAAGAAGCAAACTTCAGATAGTTCCTATCGATAGAGGACTCCAATGGCACTTTCGTTAGGAACAGGCTCAGCAGAGAGTGAAAGTCAGATAGGCAATCCTTCGAGACTTTTTTTTGGAGCAAACAGCTCGTCACTTGCACAGTTTAGCCAGAGAAGCCGGAACAGTTCGACATGGTATTCAACCGGTGACACAAAAATGACGGAAGACGAATCAACTTGTCAGAGGCTATTCGGGATCTATACCATCAAAATATTTTTTTTGTCTCTTAAAGACGTAACACTTTTATCCCCAATAACGATTATTTACAATAATAGACATGTTTTCGGATCAATACCTCGAACATTTCATGCATTTTTGCATTTTGCTCTACTTTTTTAAGCATTTTCATAATGAAATTTCTTCATGGAGGATTCGATGAAGTGTTCTTAACCACATATGGAAGCAAAATTTTAACAATTAAAGAAAAAAAATTGAAATTAGTACAGTGGGAGCCTGATCAGCTGATTATATGACAACCTGTCAGGATGATCTGAGAAAAGAGTCCCCATATCCTAAGGGCTACGATGTTGAAGCTGTGTGGGAAGCTCTAGAAATTCCTCTGAGAACTGTAAGACACTGAGGCACAAGATTCAAAACCTGATGGATTTAGGGGCATGGACAATCGAAGAAGGGGACATTGTATCTACCATTTACATTGGGGAGCATTGTCTTGTTTGAACACATTTTTGATCTTTCATGTTTACTTAATCTTTTAAACGACTGAAGTTATGCTACCTTTTAAGGTGGAATAATTGAACGAGTTTTAATCTTTAGTTCTTTGAATATTAAATGAATTGAGAATTATTTTAATTTTTCAAGAATTATAGATTTTTGACATATGACAAGAGTAGACCCATCTTATCCTGTCTAAAACCCCCAAAATAAAGTACCTTGATTCTTTACCCAAAATGACTCAGTCATTACCAAAAGACCAGATTTTGATATTACCACCCTTTGAAACTTTTGAACATTGTCTTTATCTTTTCGATGCACAAAAAGTCATACCCATACCTTTCTTTGAGTCAATAAAATCGCACCATTGTCTTTTTAGACTCAAAATTGATATTTTTATACTATTAAAACCTAAGGCATTGAGTTGTTCATTTGATCATGAGCATTCTTATATGACACAACTTGGGGCATCTCGTAGGGAGTCTGAACATTGAGACATGTTGAGATAAAGAAGCAAAAAGAAGAATTCATTCTAAATAATTCTATCATGCATTAATTACACTATTTTTATATATTAATCCTGAAAATCTATCCCCTTGGGATTCCTCTTCTGTGAAGACTTCCATGTATGAAATGATAAACGGCTTTCTATCTGTATCACTTCACAACATGAGAAAATATATATCCCTTGTGTTCCCTTTTGAGCCTATAGTATTTTTCTTCTGATTCAACCCTAACCAATGATCACCCTCCATACTGGGGGCAAGGTGGAAGAAATATGCTCACATGAGTGAAGACATAAATCCAAAGAGATCCCAAAAGGTGAACCAAGTGTCAAGTACGAAGATCCAATCAAGAACAAAGAGAGAAGAAGAAAAAAGAGAAAAACAAAGAAAAAAGTAAAAAGCAAAATAAAAAAGTAAAAAGCAAAATCAAAGGAAAAATAAAGAAAAAAGAAAACAAGACGTATATGCAAAGATTCTCTCGATTCAAATGACGCATCGAGATTCAAATTATGAGATTGATCAAGCACAATCATTCCAGAATCACTTCACTCGAAGTTCATGTAGCATCCAGAGAAAATCAAGAGAAACACATATGAGCATATTCAAATTGAGCAAGACAGGATTGAAGGCATCAAAATGAATTGATCCTTGGTTCAATACCCTGAAACACTTGTTTGGGCCTATTTATCCTTTTCTTTCATAACCATGAACCATGGCCTACGTTACATGCCTTAAAAGTTCCTTCTAATCATACATGGACTTTTGAATAGAATAGACTATCTTCAGATTTCATCCCGCCCATCAAGATTAATCTTTATTTACAAAAAGTTTTCTAAAATCTTTAATGCATGATAGAAAAAAACACAAAGGGGGGTTCAAGACGTAGATTCTAATTACGCCTTGAAACCAAAGGAGGATTCGAGTTGAAAACCTAAAAAGGCAGCTCGAATATACAAATTCCTTGATAAGACATCGCACAATCTGAGTGTGACCATGAAAGCTGGTAGTCGGAGAACACTTCCAGTAAAGGAGCATGCGAGCTACCCCATGAAACCATTGAGAATCAAATAAACAAAAATGTCAAAACAAAAATGTCAAACCGTTGACCAAACACAATAACTTGAGACTTTTTTTCCTTGTTTAACCATTTCCCAAATGTAGCATTGATCTTGGCACTTGTCAAATAACTTTCATTTATTGAAAGATTAACAATGTAATTATTCTTTGATAACCAATGAACTCTAGTTTTATGATTCGTCTCAATTCTAAAACCGTGAAAGGGACAATATTTTCAAAACTTTTGATTAAACATTTTTCAAAACTCTTTTAATTGATATTTTCATAACTTCGAAAATAAAAAGAAAAACATTTTTTAAACAAGACAATCTCTCTAGAGTGGATCTTGGTAAATGATATGTGGCTTCTAGACACAAAACTCATGCTTAGAATCAATGCTGAAGCAAGAAATGAAGAACAATTGGGGCTTCTTTGAAGATTCAATATCGAATATTGGGGCATCTTTGAGGATTCAACATCCTGATGCGAATTATCAGATCTTCTGAATGCCTTTCCTACAGATGCAGGAACAAGCAGACAAAGAATGAGGCTCCATCCAGGAGATAAAAAGAATTAATTCATGTTGCATGCATCTTAGACATCACATTTATCATTTTTAGCATATATAATTTTTGCAGCTTTTTAAGTCAAGTGTCAACTTCAAGACGAAAGATACTCGATTCAAAAGCACATTCAAAAGTTGAGGGTGTTTGCTCGACCTCATAGCGAATGGGCGACTGCCTGATGACAAAATAACTTTTCGAGTCTCGTTCAGAGTCAATTTCAACTTCACAACGAAGGATATTGGACTCAAAGCGACACAATTTGCTCGAGATTGGATTTCAACTTCATGACGAAAGATATCGAACTCCAAGCAACATACAATACTTGGATTTCAACTTCACGACGAAAGATATTCAAGTCAAGGCTCAACTTCACAACGAAGAGGCCATCCACGATGGAGGATATCGTACCCATAAATCCAAGATTTCAACTCCACGATGGAGGATATCATCCCACATCCACGATTTCAAATTCACGACGAAGGATATTGTGCCAACTCTATATTGGATTTCAACTTCACGACAAAGGATATCCAATTCAAAGCTCAACTTCACGGCAAAGGGGCTTCCTAGTTTCATTCAGAGCCAATTTCAACTTCACGGCAAAGGATATTAGACTCGAAACAGTACAAGCTTGGATTTCAACTTCATGACGAAGGATATTCAAGTCAAGGCTCAACTTCAAGGAGAATGGGCCATCCACGGTTTCAACTTCATGATGAAGGGAATCGTGCACACAAACAACATTCATCTTTAGATTGGATTTCAACTTCACGACGAATGATATCCAATTCAAGGCTCAACTTCACAATGAAGGGGTCATCCACGGTTTCAACTTCACGACGAAGGGAATCGTACCCACCAGCGACATTCATCTTCATGAACAAGCATTTATCAATCGCCTTTGAGATTATTTCTCTCTAAATAAGGGGTCGTCTCGCTTGAGACTAATTTACTCAAAACAAAGTTTTGTCACTCTTGAGACAGTTTCTCTTGAAACAAATTTTATCTCTCTTGAGACAGTTTCCCATGAAACAAAATCTTTGAATTTGTTTTCCTTGAAACAAATTTCGTCTCCCTAGAGACAGTTTTTTTCGGAATTAAGTTTTGTCTCTCTTGAGACAGTTTCTCTTGAAACAAATTTTGTCTCTCTTGAGACAGTTTCCCTTAAAACAAAATTTTGTCTCTCTTAAGACAGTTTCTCTTGAAACACCAATTTTTGAATAAGTTTCTCTTGAAATAAAATTTTGTCTCCCTTGGGACAGTTTCTCTTGAAACACACAAAAAAACCCTTTGAAAATGTTTCTCTTGAAACACCAAACCTTCGAGTTCGACTACGCTCAGCTCCAAGGCATATCATTTGCAGCATAGCTTAAGTCGAGAAGGGTTATCTGCCAACCAAAGACTTGACGAGTTCGATTTCATTCAGCTCGATGACAGCGATTAACTACTTTCTGGAAGAATTTTCAAGCTGAAATCTTTAAACCAAGAAGAAGACAAAGACCCAATTCCATGAAGCCCAATCACATTTGAGAACACTGGACAAAACTGGTTGTCTTTTTTGGTCTTTGCCCTATTCTTATTAACATAAAAATGTGCAAAGAGGGGCAGCTATAGACATTCGTTTTTGTCTGGGTCTACAAAAACATTTATTTATTTTTATTTTTATTATTATTAATATTTTTTATTTTTATTTTTTTCCTGGACCCACTCATTGATTCACATGGAATTCTCCATTTCTGTTTTCTTGTAATGATTATGAGCATTATTTGTACAACACTTACACGTCCATCAGACAGAGGAAAGAAGCATTGCACATTAACCCACTTACAGATGAATCGTGCGTCTATTGGTTTGCCCTTAAAGCTTGAAATCTGATGAACATGTTGTTGTGATCTATAGTGGAAAATTCTTAAACGATAAAAAAGGTAAAACAAGGGCCCCATTTTTTATCATAAAATGATAAACATGCTTATTTTCACGTGAGCATGAAATAAAGGTGGTTGCATGTTGGCCCCATGTTCAACATACCACCACTAAAAAACCAACCTACAATCTCTTTATTAATTCCTCTAAAATTTACGAAATAGGGGGGAGCAAAAAGGAAAAATAGAAGATGAGGTTATCTCTGTAAGTGGAGCAGTTGCAATCTCCAAGATAAAAACATCGACATGCTTTTAAACTAATGAAGAGCAGTTTCTGATATCTCCCGAGCTGTAAAGACTTTCAAAAACTATGTTTTTGCCTTTGAGTTGAGCAACACACAACGTTCTCCTACGCTTGAGAAACAACAACAAAATCCAACCTTGCTTTTGATCCACGGGTTCAATACCAGCGCTATCTGGCAATGGCGTCGACAGACCTAAGAGTTGTTTGAGAAAATTTTGGTGAAGAAAAAAGATGTTGTTTCATGGAGCACCATGGGTCGTATGCACAGCTGAGATGCACTGCTCTCTTTATACCTATGCGATCATGTTGAATCAATGAGAAGGTGAGTTCGTTCATTGGCAAACGATGCAACAGTGTCGTTCGGAAAGGAGGAAGGAAATGCGAGAAGATCAGGCGAAAATGGCGTGTACTCATGATCACAGCTGTGAAGGTTGCTCCTGCTGTTGTCCACCTGTCTATTCAGCGAGAGCTTTATGGGTTTTCTGTAGACATCAATTTTTTCATTTTAAATTATTATTATTAAAATTATTATTATTATTATTATTATTATTAATAGTAATATTATTTATTATTTATTAAATATTACAAAGCCCAAAAATGAGGCCCGATTACAAACAGGCCAGATCAGAAATGGCCCAAAGTAGATGGCCCAAACCCTTTAGGGTTTGTAACATATCATCTAGGGTTTTCTAACCCTAGCCCCAGCCGCCGCTGCTTCCAGAAGCTCCCAGCTGCCACACGGTCAGCCGCCCCACGTTGCTACCTCACTGCCACGAAGCCGATCGAAGCTCCCAGAGGAGTCATTCCAGCCGTCCACGCATCCCGTTCTTCGGTGAGTCACCACAGGTTCGGTGACTCACTAGAAATCATCTCTAGGACCGGTCCGACGAGAGCCTCGGTGGTGGCTATAAAATCCACCACACCTGCAAAGAGAAAGGAGGAGGACAGCCAGCAAACGGGAGACAACAACACCAACAGCAAGCAATCCAACCACCATCAAACACTAAAATAACGAGATAAAAATCGAAAGAAACCTTACCGAGGAAAGCCACACCACCACCGGAGTAACCACGCGCCTCCACGCTCCACAACAAACCTTCGAAAACCGAAGGTATTTTTATAGATTTGCTCCGATTGGGAGCTTTTTAAGGTAAACAAATACCGGAATCGTCATTAGGACGATCCGATCTACGTTGTGGCATAAAGTTTTATTTTCCGGCCACCGGAGGCGGTGGCCGGCGGTGAGGTTGGCGGTGGCTATCGGCGCCGGAATTCCCTCCGGTGAGGGAATTAAGAGAGAAGGAAGAGAGAGCTTCTTCTTCTCTCGTTTTTGAGAGAAGAAGAAGAAGAGAATAATGAGGCTGTTGGCCCTTCGGGCCAGCTATGAAGGGGTATATATACCCCTTCCCGAACGACGTCGTTTTGGGAAGGGGTATATGCGTAATTTACATGTATGGCTAAACCCCTTCCGTAGCCATCAGAGTTTTGTAATTATTCATTTTAGTCACTAAAACTAACTTCTGAATGTTCTAATTCAGTATTCGAATTTTATTTTATTATGTTTTAGTCCTTACCAGTATTAAATAATATATTTAGGATAAATATCACATTTAGTCCCTAATAATTTTAATATTTCTATTTTAATCACCTATTAAATAATTAATGGCTAATTATACTACTAGTATTTATATTTTATGATAATTCTAACCATGTCTCTTAAATATTTATATTTTATAATTTGATCATTAAATTTTATATAATCTTAATTTTAACCATAAGTTTTATTATTTTTACATTTTAGGTTCATATATTTATGAATATGATCCAATAGTTTTAATATTACTACTTTTGTTTTCTTTCATTTTAATTATTATTATTTTATTTTATTATTACTTTTGATATATATCTTCATGATTATTTTTATTATTAAGTTATATAAATATATATATAATATTTATTTATTTATTCTATTTTCCTATTTATAAATTTAATTTTATAAATTACTTTTAAGAAAAATAATCATATTTTGATATTTATTTATTTTTAATATCGAATTAAAGAGCTGTCTTAAGGCACCTAGAAGCCATTTTCTGATATTTTTGAATAAATAAATATCTTACTATATTAAAATAAAATGTTTTTGATATTTATTTTTAAATATCAAAGAAAAGAGCTGTCTTAAGGTACCTAGAAGCCCTTTTCTGATATTTCTAAATAAGTAAATATCTTATTTATGTATATTAATATATTTTCTTAAAATTATTTGAAATAGTAGAATTATGAATTAAATATATCTTTGAATTTTTAAATTTCTAATAATAGAGACAATTTATAATTAAAAAGTACCAATTTTGGGCGTTGTAGGGGTGTTAATCCTTCCCTAAACGTAACCGACTACGAATCCCTTTTTATTATTAAAAAGAACAAATTTTTGGTTATAAACGCAGATCAGTTCATCTTTTAACTGATGTTTTCTTAAAACTCTTTTAAAAGATAATTTTTAGGTATTTGACCTACCTAACCCAAAAGGCCGATGGCGACTCCCAAATTATTTTAAAAAAACCATTTATTCACATCACTTTTCCCGCCAAATAAAAAAATTTTGTGCCCGGGCGAAAACTGGTTACGACAGCTTGGCGACTCCGCTGGGGACTTGTCAAACTTTAAAATCAATTATAAATTGTCTCTATTAATTAGAAATTAAAAATTCATTTATTTAATTTTTAATTCTTTTCTTTCAAATTTTTATTATTTTTATATTAATATTGGTTTTTTTTATTCAGGTATTAATTATTTCATTTATCTGTTAGAGGTTTGAACATTTCTCCTCACACACAACAGTTACATTGCATAACATAAAGCTCTATAATTGAGTTTGTCCCTTTTAAGTGGGAGTGAAAGCGACGTCTTCGTGAGAATTTATTCTCCGTGTTAGACCTAGCAAGTAACTTTCGGGGTTCATATGCTCTATGTCTTCGTGAGAATTTATTCTCCGTGTCAGGTATAGAGAAATGTATCCCCTCGAATTGAACTCGATCCACTTAAATCTGTAATGGACTAGGATTGAGGGTTGGCAGCCTAAGGGGGCACTAACAAGGACAATTCGAGTACCTTTACTCCTAGAATTGAAACTCTGCATATAATAAACCTTAGAACTTCTCCTAATCTAAGACAGTACTGAACCTCTGTCCTTAGGTGTACAGAAAGGAGAAATAAGCTTTAGCTTTTAATTTTTTAATTTATTATTTTTTCTGAATAAATGCCTGCGAACTAAAAATCATGCGGTTAGGTTAAATTTTCCAAACAAAGCATGGAACTAGAAAGCATGAGGTTAAGATTTATACCTTGATAGATAGATTTTTTTCATTAGTTAGTACTAACTATTTTATTTTTTTCTCATTTCTTTTGTTTGCATTGCATGATGAAGCATAACCAGAAGGTGTTTACTTGAAAGACTGTTCATCGTATTGGAAAGAAATTGTAAATGGACAAAAAGTTTTATGATCAAACAAAATATGATGCGGCCAAGAAAAGACATCCTGAGGAAACTCCGAGGATAGAAGAGAGCTATGCACCTAGAGATCATGTGTCCATTAAGGAGCAAGAGGAGATACGAGAAATAAGAGAGCAGATGTCCAAGATGATGGATAGAATATCTGTTTTGGCCAAAAGAGAAGAGATTCCTGCACATAAAGAGAGAAAGCTTAATGAACATAATCCTGCAATCTCAAATATGCAAGGGACTTCTGATCCTAATCAATTGGAGAAGTTACAGACAATCATCATCCGTATTCACAAGTCATCTGGAGATACCAAAGAAATGATGAAAATTGTAAAAACTTCCAGAGAAGAGAAGAAATCATGTAACCTGAAATCATCAAAGTTTAGTATGCTCCCGATGTCTAAAACTCAGGTTCAATCCAAGACAAAAGGTGGTTCTCATCTTGATACTATCCCCATATCATATAAAGAGTTGTATGAGAAGCTACTTGAAGCACGAGAAGTGGATCCATATTATATAAAATCGTTCCAACCTCCGTATCCGAATTGGTATGACATCAACGTTCATTGTGAATATCATCCCGGAGCTCAATGACATACCATCGAGAATTGTCTTGCCTTCAAACGTCGAGTCCAAAGTCTTTTAGATCATGGATCCTTACAATTTATGGTAAATGATCGACCTAGTTTGGTAACCGAGGGTCCTGATAGATTAATACCAAAATTCTTCAAAGGTAAGAATATCAGTAGGGGCGCCCAAAAAGAAGAAGATTTGCTGAGGTTTGAAGCTCAAATACGTCATTTGAAGATTGAAAACGATAAATTGAGCACCAAAATGGAAACCATACATGAAGACTTCCAGAAGGTCAGTCAAGCCTTTCAAAATGCTGGTATAGGAAACACCCCAGAAGAGTGGATAGCAGGGGTCACCAAAATGAAAAAGAGTTGCAACATACATGAAGATCTTGTCCAAAAACTTTTTGAACACAAATGTTCTCTCACAAGGGAAAATGAGCAACTCCGAGAATTGACATAGGAGATGAAATAACACCAGAATGTCATGGAAGAAGCTGCAGTCCAGACAAGTAATATGGCCCATAAGCTGATAAACTAACTTGGTTTTAGGGAAGAAAATGGGAAAGTTATTCCCTATATGTAAAGTTTTGTTGAAGTTAGGACTGAAAGTTGTCCCCTACATGTAAAAGTTTTGTTTGATGTACTGAAGCTTTTGTGTTCAATGAAATATGTTCTAAGATGATCACTCTTAAGTAACACCTTTTCATACATGCATTTACATTTTGTATCTGTGCATTTTCATTTTGTATTTTTACTTTTTATATCTTTGAATTGCACATTTTGCATTCTTATTTTTCCATTTATGCATTTTTCACATTTTTATTTAAGTACTGTCATGTACTTTAATTATAAAAACATGTTAATAATTAATGAAAGGTTTTGTAACAGTAAAACCAAGGTCATTCATTCATATTACTTTACTGTCATCATGAAAACAATGGAGCAATCTTAGAAGGGACTACAAGACCAGTGGCCAGAACAATTGACAGGGTTACCTCCGGATATAAGGAAAGAAACATCAGATTTAGTACCAGATGGATCAAATCAAATTATTCAGTATGTGACATCTGATAAAGAAGAGATAATTGATAAAGAGCAACCATGCTGTCAGATTGAAGAGTCGAAAATGGTAAAACCCTCTGGGGCATCCCAATTGAACCCAAAGAATAGCCTTGTTCATTATTCGCAATATGAGGAAAGATTCAAGAAAATGGATGAAGCAATCAAAAATATGAAATGTGTTGATACTTCCCACAAAGAATTAGAAGCAAGAAAGCTCAGCTTGGTTCCAGATTTGATTATTCCCCATGAATTCAAAATGCCTGATTTTGAGAAATATGATGGCACCAGTTGTCCCTTAATCCATTTGAGAATGTTTTGCAGAAAAATGGAAGGATATTTAAGTTCTGATGATCTGTTAATTCACTCCTTCCATGATAGTCTTGTTGGCCCAACAGTAGTCTGGTACAATCAGTTGACACAAGAACAGATCAAGAAATGGGTTGATTTAGCTGATGCATTTTTGGGACAATATCGGTATGTTAAAGGCTTAGCTCCAACACGTATGGATCTTCGAAGAGTAAAGAAGAAAACCAATGATAGGTTTCAAGAATAAGCCTTAAGATGGAGAGGAGTGGCAGCACAAGTTCAACCTCCCATGTTAGAAGATGAGATATCACGTATGTTTCGTGATTCCCTTCCCGCTCCTTTCTGCAAGTTGATGCAGGCAAATCCGACAAAGGAATTCGAGAATCTTGTGACAAGTGGAGATTTAATTGAGAATGTAATCAATGAAGAAAATTCAAAAGTCACATCCAGGAGCCCGACGGATCAAAAAGCAAAAGCTGATCATGTGAATGAATGTTGCATCCAGAGTCCTCGCAATTGCAAAAGAAAAAGAGCAAGTAATTGTTCGGATCGACCAAAGAAAGTCATGTGATCAAGACAAACTTTGGAAGTATTCCAAACTTCCATTTCAGACTTGTATCCTCATTTGGTTAAAGGTCAATACATCACACCAAGACCAACTAAAGTGACATCAAACCCTTCTGCTCATAGCTATGATCAAGATAGTGTTTGTAATTTCCACTTGGGGGTAAAAGGGCATTCTACAGGCAATTGTAGGCCACTGTTGAAAGAAATAGAGATGCTTGTTGACAAAAGAGTGCTGACACAGGAAATGATCAAAAAAAAATGGAGGGCAAATAAAGACAATGACCCTAGTCCAAGTATACACCCAACATTAGAGGAGGCATGATGTATAAACAAGTGGAAGTGTTATCTACCACTGTAGAACTTTCTATTTTCAGCATCTTGTTTGAACTTGTTTTTTGTTCCTTTCTCCGCTTTTTGTGCAATAAATAAATGTGTGTTGCTTATTAAGGTTATGAGCAAGGAATCAAATTTTAATCTTGAGATTATTGAGTATCAAGTAGATTAAATGTTCTTTTAATTTTTCAAGAGTTATAGATCTATTGGCAAGTGGTAAAATTATATCTTTAATATCCCATCCAATGCCAATTACTCAAACCAAATCCTGACACTACAAAGATTCTGAAGAAATGTCTCCACCTGTTTTTACACCTACTCCAGATGTTTACCTTTTCGGGTATAGTTGATTGATAATACTACATTCCATCATATACATGACTTCAAAAGTCACACATTTGTCTTTTCGAACACAAAACCATCATAAACCAAAAGACCTCAAAAGAACCAAACTTTCAACTATTCGTGAATTTTACTGCAAGAAGAGACGAGATGAGGCATCAGGGACCAACTCATTGATGATAATTTCGAGTGATTAGGGCATACTCAAAGAAGAAGGGGAAAGTGATTGATTGAAATAAATATATCATGCATTAATTACATTTTTTTCATGTAAATAAAGTTAATCTTGAATATTCATCCCCCTGTGGATACCTCTTTTTACAAAGGTTTCTGTGTATGAGATGATGAACAGCATTGTTTCATTTATCCTTTAATATATATATATATATATATATATATATATATATATATCCTTGGTTGTCCCAATTTGAGCCTGAATAATGTTTCTTCTAATTCAACCCTAACCAAGGATCACCCTCTACATTGAGGGGCAAGAGTGCTTGAAGATCAATCCAATCAAGAATAATGGAAAATCTCCAAAATGCAAAAGGAAAAGGAGGTGCTCAAAGCAATTGAAGTATTATACTTGTCCAACAAAGAAAGAAGAAAAAAAAAAGAGAAGAAGAAAAAGGAAAATTGAATCAAGATGGGTGACTTATTGAGCCTCAAGTTACAAGGTTGATCAAGTACGAACAAGAAGAGCAAGAAATGCTGAAGATATGAGAAATTGGAAATGAATCCAAAATTTGGCAGTCTAGAGGGATCCAAATGATGGAAAAATCCCCAACAAAGCAGATCCAAGTTAAGCAAGGCAAGATTGATGGCATCAGAATGAATTGATCCTTGGTTTGATTACCCTTAAACACTTATTTGGGCCTTTTTATCCCTTTCTTTCGTAACCATAAGCCATGGCCTACGTTACGTACCTGAAAAGTCCATTCTAATCATACATAGATTTCTAAGTAAAAGATGATATCTTTAGAATTCATTCTGCCTTCCAAGATTGATTTTTATTTGCAAAAATTGTTTTTTAAAATCTTTAATGTATGATATGAAAAATGATAAAGGGGGGGTTCAAGATGTAAATTTTTAAATAACATCTTGAAACCAAAGGAGGATTCGAGTTGAAAACCTAAAAAAGGCGGCTCGAATAATGAATGGTGCAACAATGACATAAGAGACGATCTTAAGCTCTTAATAAAGCACCGCACATCCCAAAAACGTTCCTGAGAGTAGGGAAACAAGAAGCATCTCTACAAGATGGACATAACAACCATTTCTTCAAGTTAGTGTAAGACTGAAGCGACATACTGAACCAACTTAAAAAAAAACCTACTTTATCAGAATCAACCTACACCTCAAATCAGTCAATAATTTTGACACTTGCCATAAGACTATGATTTTTGAATGATTTAAAAGTGTAGTTGATTTATTTGATATTTATTAAACTCATTGTTTATGATCTGATTCTATTGTGAACCTAAGAAGGGCAATACTTTGTAAAAGTCTTTCATTCTTAAATAAACAAAGGAGGAAAAAACATTTTCAAACAGGACAGTCTCAAATGAGGAAGGTCCTTGAAGCAATTGTTGCTTATTCTACCTCTGTTGTAGAAAAAGAATGAACGAGGCCAGAATAATGAAGCACTTCACATTTTTGAAGGCAAGTGGTCCAAGAAGCCAGAAAGTCTGGAGAATTGAACTTGTGACACTCTCCTATGACATTATGAGTAGCTCATCAAGAAATATTATCGTTTATCTCATGCTGAGGGCGATAAGTATCACCAGACAGATTATTTTCCCCAACCATCAATTCATGTTCTCTAGAAGATTACATCATAGAACCATGAACAAGTCACTACCTGCACTCTGGTTATACTGTGATGTTGACTCAAGTCTTGATACATCATTGCTACTTCTTCTATGCCGATCATTTTTTTTGTCAAGATGATATCCATTATGTCCTTCAGAAGATTGCTGAATTTGAATTTAAGGACTTATGGCACAGAATAAGACATTGGAACAAATTCTACATTTGTATGCCGTACAACATTCCAAAAGTTGAGATAACCAGTTTTACCATCAACTAAACCTTTCCATGGTTAGGGAAGAGTGGGATATGACAATGTGTATTTTGGAGCAGCAGAAGAGACAGTCACTGTGGTAGTCATTGCAAGAAAATGCACCAATAAAAATCTTCTATTTAATCCTGATGATGTTTATTTCTTCCAGTAAGGTTGTTACACTGGATGCAATCGACAACAAGGTCGAAATCGACAAATCTACTCATCAATTGCTCCAACCGATCATCATTCAGTTCTTGCACATCTGTTTTCAAAAGTATGCCAAGACAATAAAAGGCAACTTCTGTATCATTGATCCCAGAGAAAAGAGATAGGACATTGATACCACCATGGAACATGTCTCTATACAGATCATTGTGTATGGTTTTTAGGGAAACCTAGAAGCATTTCCACATCATCAGATTCAAGTGGAACAATTTTATTCTTTTCAACCCATACCAGATTCCATTTTCAGCACTCATCAAGAACATACTTCTGGACACTCGAAGGAAGGCCATCATCTCTTTGTCAATGGAAAAGCATCAGCACATGGAGGAAGCAGAATAAGAGAAAATTTGTTCTCAATTGGCATAATTATGAATATAGCCCTTTTCAGTGTAACAGCATGAAAATGCTTCGAATCTACAAATTCTGGCTCTACACCGAATAAGTACTGTGATATTCCAGTCCAAACATTAACTGGAACAAATGAAATGTGCTCATAGTAGAAATAAGAAGACCCAATAGTATCTTCTGGAAGTGTTCTTTGAGTTATCTGATCTGGTTTGGTATGAAACCACAGAACCAATCATTGAATTTGGAAGATGAATATGCTCATAGCATCTTTTAGAAGTGTTCTTTGAGTTATCTGATCTGATTTGGTATGAACTCCAAAATCAATCATTGGATTTGAAACATGAATTTTGCTCATAGTAGAAATAAGGAGACCCAATAGCATCTTCTGGAAGTGTTCTTTGAGTTATATGATCTGATTCGGTAAGAACCCCAGAACCGATCATTGGAATTGAAAGATGAACTACATGATCATCTTCATTAAGAAGCTTCTTTTCAAGCTTCCTCTGCTTCTTCCTTTTCCACAAATCATAGCCCAAGTTTCGCCTTTGCTTGTAATTGGGATCATTGCATAATGGCTTCCTATCTTCTACCATAATAAGTGTGTCAGTAACCTTAGCCATTTGATCAGCACATATAAAATCTGTCAATTCTGCAATTGATGAATCTGAACCACATCTCTCCATGGTTATTGAAGCTTCAGCCTCTAAGAATCCCATTTTTGTCAAGTATAACAGTTTACTCTCCTCATCAGAATCAGAATTCATGATTTCCTCGATATCAGAAGAACTATCAATATATGTGAAATCATCCTGAAAGATCGCTTCATAATCAGATGAGTTGTTATCAGAATCAACATGTTGCATGGGTGCGGATTTTTGATGAGCTTGTACCATTGTATATGTAGTCTTGCCATTGCATCAGATTATTGTTTGCATAAATTGGTTTCTCTCCCACAGAAAAGTATATTTCATATATGGCCTTCACTGAAAGATGATAAGCCACTGTGTCAGCCTGGAACGGATTACCAAGCTATTTTTACTTCACTGTCTGACTAAATCCCTCCAGATACAGAAAATGGTCACCTCATTCAGAAGACACATATCTCAGACGTTTCTGTTAGAATGATTGAATACTTCTTAAGTTTGTGATAACATGAAGAGAATTTCAGTTACTTGATAACACTACTGTTTAGTGACACCAGAATGAGAGTATTCAAGATAAATAGATTTGGGGCACGAATAAAGCTACAAGTACCTACAACAATTCATTGTCAAAATTGGACCTCGTAGGGATCATGACATTCCAGTCAAACAGAGATTGAGAGTGAATCAGATAAATCTAGAGGGATATCTTGAGGGCCCATTTCAACCAGAAATAGAATATTGGGGCATTTTGAAGGCTCACAGCAATATGAATATTTGGGCATTCTTGGAGGCTCATCTCAACAAGAAGTAATGTTGAGCACACTTTTAACATCTGTATCAGCAAATATTGGGGCATTTTAAAGCTCACTTCAGACAGATCCATGTGGGGTATTTTGAAGACTCAGATTAACAAGAAGCAAATATTGGGGCATGCTGAAAACCCTTTTCAAACAGAATCAGAAATGTTGAAATATTCTGAATATTTATCAGCAAAATGTTGGGGCATGCTGAAAACCCATTTCAATCAGAATCAGAACTGTTGATGCATTTTGAACACTTGTATTAGCCAATGTTGGGGCATGCTGAAGGCCCACAATATCCTGTGTAAAGATCATTGACTTGAACAAATATTTCCAATGAGATACAAAGATATGAAGAATGAAAATGGTGAAACAATAACAGTCAATCTGACTACACATAATTGCTTCGTTCATCAGGCAGTTGCATTAGGGTCCTGTTGTTAAACAAATATTTATTCAGCAAGTATGGTTTCAAATACCCAATCTTCTTAAACCATGTGTCACATGACAGTATGTTCTTTGTTAAGCTACATCATGGTTGCATGAACAAAGATGGTCCCTTTTTAGACCATTCAATCCAAGGATCAGTTCCTCGAGACCTCGAAATCTGAATTTGGCCTTTTGTGTGTCGGTAATAATTGAAAACATTTCTTTGAGATTCCTGTCAGTTAGTTTCAACCATACTGTTGAGGTTACGAAGCTGTTTTTCACATCAGTTTTGTTTAATTGATGACGTTGAAGAGAGAAGCTCAAGTATATTGCTCTTTCCCGATTGTTACTGGGGTTATCATTGGCAGCTAGACTAGACCGAGTTTTCATCTATTTGGTTTATCATGGGCGTTTCATCCCCAGTATCAAGAATTCTACGGATATCGTTCTGTACATGGATCCTATACCTGAAGTGTTTCTATTTTCTACCATGCTCATGACGGAAGAAAACGTGATCTGTATCACACTTTGCCTTTGCCCGAGATGATATCAAAATCAGTTGGTGTCTCTTATTTAATTCAGCACTAGCATATCTTGTGGATTTGACTAATTTTTTGGTCATACCAACATCACACTTGAATCCCCATGGAGTTTTGTTCTCAAATGGTCTAGTGACATCATACAAAAGCTTTGAACACTAGACAATGAGTTTCAATGATTGAGAAACCTTGGCAGAAGCCACAGGAAAGGATAAATGTGTTTTCAAATGTTTTACATCTGAGCAGAAACCACATGAGATGAAGAATGTGTTGTCAAATGTTTTATGAACCAGTAATTATGATGCTGAACCAATACTGTAGATCATATGGTTTTCCTTTATTGATACAAGATGAAGTTTGTCTTCTTCAACTTCAAGATCAGAAATGAGATATGATGAAGATTTCTTTCCACAGAAAGAGAGCTGAATAATTTTAAACAAGAAACTAATGGGGTCAACTAAGGTTGAACTACAGGTTGTTGTTAAGCATCTCGACATGATATTGGTCCAAGTTGCCTTATTCGAGATCTGATTATATGTGGAGACATGAAAGGAATTGGAATAAATCTTCCTTGTGATGTTTCAAGAGTTAAATTAGAACAGACTCTACTCTCCTAATTAATCCCTGCTGAGTCAGGCATATCTACATCTACACTCTTCAAAGATGATAGATCCTCTTTTTAAAGATGATAGATTCTCTTTTCAAAGATGAAAGCTTTATGGGATTTCTACACAAGTCCAAGCAAATAAAGTTGGTTTTATCCAAGACAAAATGGGGCATCAGGGTCATAATTTTAACTACGACAAGAGTTCCACAAGTGAAACATTTCTTCTAAGACTTAAATGAAGCAAAGAAGGCACTACGATACAAGTTAATCAGATGATTCTGCAGAAATGCAAGCTTGATAGCATAAGTTGCTACACTGATATCCAGAGGTAACCCTGGCAATAAATGATGAATTGAAGGAAGACCAAGTTCACCACTTTGAAGTCAAATGAAGATTGCATCAACATTCATGCATTCATAAGAATATCATTTATACAATAGACAATGCATTACATTGGTACATCTGAGTACATTCAAACATGAAGTTTTACAGATCTTCGGAAGAACGCAGAAGGTAAAAAATACCTTACAAGAAGAAGATATTCAAAACCAAAAATACAGGAAGCATGCAAACATCTGAAGAAGTGATGGATGCAATTCACAAGAATGAACCTTATCTTGAGATTGGGGTATGTTACCCAATCAACAGGTTATCTTGAAAAATAATGAGAAAACGATTTCCATAGTTTCTCATTCAATCTTTTCTAAAAATGAAATTGTTGAAAAGTAAGAAAACGATTTCCTTAGTTTTTTTACTTAGTAAACTATTTCCCACATCTGTAAGTCCTGCAGTGCATGATGTTTCCAAAAAGCCTTCGGGAGCTTTTTGATGTTTTCAAAGCCTTAGGGTCATCTGTAAGTCCTTCAGTGCATGATGTTTCCAAAAAGCCTTCGGGAGCTTTTTGATGTTTTCAAAGCCTTAGGGTCATCTGTAAGTCCTTCAGTGCATGATGTTAAAAATGATGTTTCCAAAAAGCCTTCGGGAGCTTTTTGATGTTTTCAAAGCCTTAGGGTCATCTGTAAGTCCTTCAGTGCATGATGTTTCCAAAAAGCCTTCGGGAGCTTTTTGATGTTTTCAAAGCCTTAGGGTCATCTGTAAGTCCTTCAGTGCATGATGTTAAAAATGATGTTTCAAAAAAAAACCTTCGGGAGCTTTTTGATATTTTCAAAACCTTCGGGTCATCTGTAAGTCCTTCAGTGCATGATGTTAAAAATGATGTTTCAAAAAAACCTTCGGGCGCTTTTGATGTTTTCAAAACCTTTGGGTCATCTGTAAGTCCTTCAGTGCATGATGTTTCCAAAAAGCCTTCGGGAGCTTTTTGATGTTTTCAAAGCCTTCGGGTCATCTGTAAGTCCTTCAGTGCATGATGTTTCCAAAAAGCCTTTGGGAGCTTTTTGATGTTTTCAAAGCCTTAGGGTCATCTGTAAGTCCTATAGTGCATGATGTTTCCAAAAAGCCTTCAGGAGCTTTTTGATGTTTTCAAACCCTCATGGTCATTCATAAGACCTCTAGGCATAATGTTTTCAACATTTCCATATTACTCAAAATAAGCTAAATGAAAAAAATTATTGTCTTTTTCGTCTTTGCTCTATTCTTGTTAACACAAGAATGAGAAAAGAGGGGCAGCTGTAGACATCAATTTTTTCATTTTAAATTATTATTATTAAAATTATTATTATTATTATTATTATTATTATTATTATTATTATAGTAATATTATTTATTATTTATTAAATATTACAAAGCCCAAAAATGAGGCCCGATTACAAACAGGCCAGATCAGAAATGGCCCAAAGTAGATGGCCCAAACCTTTTAGGGTTTGTAACATATCATCTAGGGTTTTCTAACCCTAGCCCCAGCCGCCGCTGCTTCCAGAAGCTCCCAGCTGCCACACGGTCAGCCGCCCCACGTTGCTACCTCACTGCCACGAAGCCCATCGAAGCTCCCAGAGGAGTCATTCCAGCCGTCCACGCATCCCGTTCTTCGGTGAGTCACCACAGGTTCGGTGACTCACTAGAAATCATCTCTAGGACCGGTCCGACGAGAGCCTCGGTGGTGGCTATAAAAGCCACCACACCTACAAAGAGAAAGGAGGAGGACAACCAGCAAACGGGAGACAACAACACCAACAGCAAGCAATCCAACCACCATCAAACACTAAAATAACGAGATAAAAATCGAAAGAAACCTTACCAAGGAAAGCCACACCACCACCAGAGTAACCACGCGCCTCCACGCTCCACAACAAACCTTCGAAAACCGAAGGTATTTTTATAGATTTGCTCCGATTGGGAGCTTTTTAAGGTAAACAAATACCGGAATCGTCATTAGGACGATCCGATCTACGTTGTGGCATAAAGTTTTATTTTCCGGCCACCGGAGGCGGTGGCCGACGGTGAGGTTGGCGGTGGCTATCGGCGCCGGAATTCCCTCCGGTGAGGGAATTAAGAGAGAATGAAGAGAGAGCTTCTTCTTCTCTCGTTTTTGAGAAAAGAAGAAGAAGAGAATAATGAGGTTGTTGGCCCTTCGGGCCAGCTATGAAGGGGTATATATACCCCTTCCCGAACGACGTCGTTTTGGGAAGGGGTATATGCGTAATTTACATGTATGGCTAAACCCCTTCTGTAGCCATCAGAGTTTTGTAATTATTCATTTTAGTCACTAAAACTAACTTCTGAATATTCTAATTCAGTATTCGAATTTTATTTTATTATGTTTTAGTCCTTACCAGTATTAAATAATATATTTAGGATAAATATCACATTTAGTCCCTAATAATTTTAATATTTCTATTTTAATCACCTATTAAATAATTAATGGCTAATTATACTACTAGTATTTATATTTTATGATAATTCTAACCATGTCTCTTAAATATTTATATTTTATAATTTGATCATTAAATTTTATATAATCTTAATTTTAACCATAAGTTTTATTATTTTTACATTTTAGGTTCATATATTTATGAATATGATCCAATAGTTTTAATATTATTACTTTTGTTTTCTTTCATTTTAATTATTATTATTTTATTTTATTATTACTTTTGATATATATCTTCATGATTATTTTTATTATTAATTTATATAAATATATATATAATATTTATTTATTTATTCTATTTTCCTATTTATAAATTTAATTTTATAAATTACTTTTAAGAAAAATAATCATATTTTGATATTTATTTATTTTTAATATCGAATTAAAGAGCTGTCTTAAGGCACCTAGAAGCCATTTTCTGATATTTTTGAATAAATAAATATCTTACTATATTAAAATAAAATGTTTTTGATATTTATTTTTAAATATCAAAGAAAAGAGCTGTCTTAAGGTACCTAGAAGCCCTTTTCTGATATTTCTAAATAAGTAAATATCTTATTTATGTATATTAATATATTTTCTTAAAATTATTTGAAATAGTAGAATTATGAATTAAATATATCTTTGAATTTTTAAATTTCTAATAATAAAGACAATTTATAATTAAAAAGTACCAATTTTGGGCGTTGTAGGGGTGCTAATCCTTCCCTAAACGTAACCGACTACGAATCCCTTTTTATTATTAAAAAAAACGATTTTTTTGTTATAAACGCAGATCAGTTCATCTTTTAACTGATGTTTTCTTAAAACTCTTTTAAAAGATAATTTTTAGGTATTTGACCTACCTAACCCTAAAGGCCGATGGCGACTCCCAAATTATTTTAAAAAACCATTTATTCACGTCACTTTTCCCGCCAAATAAAAAAATTTCGTGCCCGGGCGAAAACTGGTTACGACAAATAAATAAATATCTTACTATATTAAAATAAAATGTTTTTGATATTTATTTTTAAATATCAAAGAAAAGAGCTGTCTTAAGGTACCTAGAAGCCCTTTTCTGATATTTCTAAATAAGTAAATATCTTATTTATGTATATTAATATATTTTCTTAAAATTATTTGAAATAGTAGAATTATGAATTAAATATATCTTTGAATTTTTAAATTTCTAATAATAGAGACAATTTATAATTAAAAGTACCAATTTAGGGCGTTGTAGGGGTGCTAATCCTTCCCTAAACGTAACCGACTACGAATCCCTTTTTATTATTAAAAAGAACGAATTTTTAGTTATAAACGCAGATCAGTTCATCTTTTAACTGATGTTTTCTTAAAACTCTTTTAAAAGATAATTTTTAGGTATTTGACCTACCTAACCCAAAAGGCAGATGGCGACTCCCAAATTATTTTAAAAAACCATTTATTCAAATCACTTTTCCCGCCAAATAAAAAAATTTCGTGTCCGGACGAAAACTGGTTACGACAGGTTTTCAATTGCAAGGAGCAGGCGACTAACAACCAATGGAAAGGTTGATGTCACTTTGCAAGATGACCGAACATTTGAAGCAACTTCGCCCTGGGGATTGGGTGATAGCCATGTGTTGTGCGTATACGTGGAGCAGCCTTGCTTTTGTGACTAGATCCAACGCCCTATATTAGTTGCGAGGGTTTACAATGCAAATGGTCTTATCATTTTTAGTATGATATTCTTGTCCATAAACTGCCATAACAAACCTCGACAAGTGAGAGTAGGTTACTTATCTAGCTTTATGGTGATCTAGCGGGTATTGTGAGGTAATTTTACCTTATATTTTTTTAAGAAAAATCCGTTCAAAGACTTAAAGTTTTGACTACTACATGCTCTGTTTTTGAAACTTTTGGTTATTTCGGTTGTTGCTGCCACTTTTTGGCATTAGTTCATGTGGATTTTATGTTTGTCAGGTTAATTAATTTCTGGTAAAGGAAGATTAGTGCATGAATGTGTTAGGATTAACATGTTGCATTTTTTTATATCTATTTTTATTTTTACAATATAACACTTTTAACTTTTTAGGTATATTTTTAATCGATCAAAGGTAATTAGTTTGAATTGAATTTTTAAATTTCAATTTAAATTTCAATTTTTGCAATTAAAGACGATCGACGAATTAATTGGTGCCGAAAAGACGGTTCAAGGGTGCTAATCCTTCCTTGACCGTAACCGACTCCCGAACCCGATACGTTTTTGGTAAAACGCAGATCGTGTAAGATGGTATCCGATCTACCTAAATATCATTTTAAAATGATCGGTGGCGACTCCAATCCATATTTTCCTAAGTCGAAGCCCAATTCCTGGTCCAATCGAAAGACAGTTCCGACAGTTTGGCGACTCCGCTGGTGACAGGTAAGTGAGTTAGGCCATAATTAATTTTTGATTTTTTTAATGCGAAAATAGTAAATTTAAATTTATTTATTCGATTCAATTATTTATCTTTGATTATTTTTCAAATAAATAGTTATACTGACGTTTTTAATGATTTCAGATTTTTTAAAATTGTCATCTCTAGCTCTATATCCGAACTCCGAACCCTTTTAAGTGGGGGCGAAAACGACGCATTCGTGGGAATTTATTCTCCGTATGGGTCTACAAGTAACCTTCGAAATTCATATACCTTATGTCTTCGTGTGAATTTATTCTCGGTATGGGCATAAGGGAATGTATCATCTCGAGTTTAACTTAGTCCACACAAACTTGTAATGGGCTTAGGACTAAGGGTCTGGCAAGCCCAAGGGGGCACCAATAAGGAGAACTCGGGTACCGTTTTTATAACCCAAATCGGGAGAGTACATGGAATTATAGCCCACCCCAAAATCTCATTTCAAACCCTAGGATGCTTTAATATTATTTCCTGTTTTATTTCATGTTCAAAGCATGTGAACTAGAAATTTATGCGATTAGGACTTGTTCAAAATCTACATGTGGGATAGAGATCATGTGGGTATGAATAATAAGCATGCGGGGTAGATAGTATGTGGGGTAGGACTTTTTATTTTATTATTATTTTTTATTATCCTTATCTCACTTATTTTTTCTCTCCATTCATTTTTCCCCTTTTATTTTATTCTATTTTATTTTTTTTATCATTTACATCATACAAAAGAGGTTTTGATCCACAAAAACATGTTCGTTAAATGTAAATAGTTTGCTTTAATGGACAAAAGGGTTGTAATACAAGAGGTAAAAAAAGCAGAGGTCTGGCTATGGTCAGAAAAGACTCAGAAGGAAAAGGGAGACACTCTGCAAGGCAATTATCTGTCACGTTCAATCAAGAAGACGTGGCGCCCTCAATCAAAGAGTATACCACTTTGTTGCATTGTGAATGACTCGAAATGGACTGAGTTTTACACCAAGCACATCAAAAGTCCATTTTTCGAAAATAATTTAGCAAAGGTTGCAGGGGAAAGACGAGAAAAATTCATTGACCTGAAGAGCTCATTCAAAAACAACAGGCCACTATTGATAAATTCAAGAAGCAAACTTCGGATAGTTCCTATCGATGGAGGACTCCAATGGCACTTTCGTTAGGAACAGGCTCAGTAGAGAGTGAAAGCCGGAGAGGCAGTCATTCGAGACTTTTTTTGGAGCAAGCAGCTCGTCACTTGCACGGTTTAGCCAGAGAAGCCAGAACAGTTTGACATGGTATTCAACCGGTGACATAAAAAAGACGGAAGACGAATCAACTTGTCAAAGGCTGTTCGGGATCTATACCATCAAAATATTTTTTTGTCTCTTAAAGACGTAACACTTTTGTCCCCAATAACGATTATTTACAATAACATACATGTTTTCGGATCAAAGCCTCGAACATTTCATGCATTTTTTGCATTTTGCATCTATATTTTTAAGCATTTTCATAAACATAAAATTTCTTAATGGAGGAATCGATGAAGTGTTCTTAACCACATATGGAAGCAAGATTTTAACAATTAAAGAAAAAAATTGAAATTAGTACAGTGGGAGCCTGATCAGCTGATTGTAGGACAGTCTATCAGGATGATCTGAGAAAAGAGTCCCCATATCTTAAGGGCTACGATGTTGAAGCTGTGTGGGAAGCTCTAGGAATTCCTCTGAGAACTGTAAGACACTGAGGCGCAAGATTCAAAACCTGATGGATTCAGGGGCATGGACAATCGAAGAAGGGGACATTACATCTACCATTTACATTAGGGAGCATTGTCTTGTTTGAACACATTTTTTATCTTTCTTGTTTGCATAATCTTTTAAACGACTAAAGTTATGCTACCTTTAAGGTGGAATAATTGAACGAGTTTTAATCTTTAGTTCTTTGAATATTAAATGAATTGAGGATTCTTTTAATTCTGCAAGAATTATAGATTTTTGACATATAATAAGAGTATACCTATATTATCCTGTCTAAAAACCCCAAAATAAAGTACATTGATTCTTTACCCAAAATGACTCATACTCATTACCAAAAGACCAGATTTTGATATTACCACCCTTTGAAACTTTTGAACATTGTCTTTATCTTTTCGATGCACAAAAAGTCATACCTATACCTTTCTTTTAGTCAATAAAATCACACCATTGTCATTTTAGACTCAAAATTGACATTTTTAAACTATTAAAACCTAAGGCATTGAGTTGTTCATTTAAACATGAGCATTCTTCTAAGACACAACTTGGGGTATCTCGCAGGGAGCCTGAACATTGAGACATGTTGAGAGCAAGAAGCAAAAAGAAGAATTCATTCTAAATAATTCTATCATGCATTAATTACACTATTTTCATATGAATAAAATTAATCCTGAAAATCTATCCCCCTAGGATATCTCTTCTGTGAAGACTTCCATGTATGAAATGATGAACGGCTTTCTTTCTTTATCACTTCACAACAGGAGAAAATATATATCCCTTGTGTCCCCTTTTGAGACTATAGTATTTTTCTTCTGATTCAACCCTAACCAAGGATCACCCTCCACACTAGGGGGCAAGGTGGAAGAAATCTGCTCATATGAGTGAAGACATAAATCCAAGGAGATGCCAAAAGGTAAACCAAGTGTCAAGTGCGAAGATCCAATCAAGAACAAAAAGAGAAGAATAAAAAAGAGAAAAATAAAGAAAAAAAGAAAAATAAAATAAAAAAGAAAAAAAACAAAAACAAAAACAAAAACAAATGAAAAATAAAGAAAAAAGAAAACAAGATGCATAAGCAAAGATTCTCTCGATTCAAATGACGCATCGAGATTCAAATTATGAGATTGATCAATCACAATCATTCCAGAATCACTTCACTCGAAGTTCATGTAGCATCCAGAGAAAATCAAGAGAAACACATATGAGCATATTCAAATTGAGCAAGACAAGATTGAAGGCATCAGAATGAATTGATCCTTGGTTCAATACCTTGAAACACTTGTTTGGGCCTATTTATCCTTTTATTTCATAACCATGAACCATGACCTACATTACGTACCTTAAAAGTCCCTTCTAATCATACATGTACTTCTGAATAAAAGAGACTATCTTCAGATTTCATCCCGCCCATCAGGATTAATCTTTATTTACAAAAAGTTTTCTAAAATCTTTAATGCATGATAGAGAAAAAAACAAAGGGGGGGTTCAAGACGTAGATTCTTATTACACCTTGAAACCAAAGGAGGATTCGAGTTGAAAACCTAAAAAGGCAGCTCGAATATACAAATTCCTTGATAAGACATCGCACAATCTGAGTGTGACCATGAAAGCTGGTAGTCAGAGAACACTTCCAGTAAAGGAGCATGCGAGCTAGCCCATGAAACCATTGAGAATCAAATAAACAAAAATGCCAAACCGTTGACCAAACACAATAATCTGAGACTTTTTTTCCTTGTTTAATCATTTCCCAAAGGTAGCATTGATCTTGGCACTTGTCAAATAGCTATCATTTATTGAAGGATTAACAATGTAATTAATTCTTTCATATTCAATGAACTCTAGTTTTATGATTTGTCTCAATTGTAAAACCGTGAAAGGGGCAATATTTTCAAAACTTTTGATTAAACATTTTACAAAACTCTTTTAATTGATATTTTCATAACTTTGAAAATAAAAATAAAAACATTTTTTAAACAAGACAATCTCTCTAGAGTGGATCTTGGTAAATGGCATGTGGCTCACAGATACAAAACTCATGCTTAGAATCAATGTTGAAGCAAGAAATGAGGAACAATGGGGGCTTCTTTGAAGATTCAATATCGAATATTGGGGCATCTTTGAGGATTCAACATCCTGATGCGAATGATCAGATCTTTTGAAAGCCTTTCCTATACATGCAGGAACAAGCAGAAAAAGAATGAGGCTCCATCCAGGAGATAAAAAGAATTAATTCATGTTGCATGCATCTTAGACGTCATATTTATCATTTTTAGCATATATAATTTTTTTGTAGCTTTTTAAGTCAAGTGTCAACTTCAAGATGAAAGATACTCGATTCAAAAGTACATTCAAAAGTTGAGGGTGATTGCTCGACCTCACAGCGAAGGGGCGACTGTCTGACGACAAAACAACTTTACGAGTCTCGTTCAGAGTCAATTTCAACTTCACAGAGAAGGATATTGCACTCAAAGCGACACAATTTGCTTGAGATTGGATTTCAACTTCACGGCGAATGATATCCAACTCCAAGCAAAATACAATACTTGGATTTCAACTTCACGATGAAGGATATTCAAGTCAAGGCTCAACTTCACAACGAAGGGGTCATCCACAATTTCAACCCCATGATGGAGGATATCGTACCCATAACTCCACGATGGAGGATATCGTCCCACATCCACGATTTCAACTTCACAACGAAGGATATCGTGCCAACTCTATATTGGATTTCAACTTCACGACGAATGATATCCAATTCAAAGCTCAACTTCATGGCGAATGGGCTTCCCAGTTTCATTCAGAGCCAATTTCAACTTCACGGTGAAGGATATTGGACTCGAAACAGTACAAGCTTGGATTTCAACTTCACGACGAAGGATATTCAAGTCAAGGATCAACTTCATGACGAAGGGGCCATCAACAATTTCAACTTCACGACGAAGGGAATCGTGCACACAAACATCATTCATCTTTATATTGGATTTCAACTTCACGACGAATGATATCCAATTCAAGGCTCAACTTCACAACGAATGGGTCATTCACGGTTTCAACTTCACGATGAAGAGAATCGTACCCACCAGCAACATTCATCTTCAGGAACAAACATTTATCAATCGCCTTTGAGATTGTTTCTCACGAAACAAGGGGTCGTCTCGCTTGAGACTAATTTACTTAAAACAAAGTTTTGTTTCTCTTGAGACAGATTCTCTTGAAATAAATTTTATCTATCTTAAGACAGTTTCCCTTGAAACAAAATCTTTGAATTTGTTTTCCTTGAAACAAATTTCGTCTCCCTTGAGTCAGTTTCTTTCGGAACTAAGTTTTGTCTCTCTTGAGACTGTTTCTCTTGAAACAAATTTGTCTCTCTTGATACAGTTTCCCTTGAAACAAAGTTTTGTCTCTCTTGAGACAGTTTCTCTTGAAACACCAATTTTTGAATAAGTTTCTCTTAAAATAAAATTTTGCCTCCCTTTTGACAGTTTCTCTTGAAACATACAAAAAAAACCCTTTGAAACTGTTTCTCTTGAAACACCAAACCTTCGAGTTCGACTACGCTCAGCTCCAATGCACATCATTTGCAGCATAGCTTAAGTCGAGAAGGGCTATCTACCAACCAAAGATCTGACGAGTTCGATTTCATTCAGCTCGATGACAGCGATAAACTACTTTCTGGAAGAATTTTCAAGCTGAAATCTTTAAACCGAGAAGAATACAAAGGCCCAATACCAGGAAGCCCAATCACATTTGAGAACACTGGACAAAAACTGGTTGTCTTTTTTCATCTTTGCCCTATTCTTGTTAACACAAAATGTGCAAAGAGGGGCAGCTGTAGACACCCGTTTTTGTCCGGGTCTATAAAAACATTTATTTATTTATTATTTATTTATTATTAGTATTATTATTTTATTTATTTTTCAGGACCCGCTCATTGATTCACATGGAATTCTCCATTTCTGTTTTCTTGTAATTATTATGAGCATTGTTTGTACAACACTTACACGCCCATCATACAGAGGAAAGAAGCATTGCACGTTAACCCACTTATAGATGAATCGTACGTGTACTGGTTTGACCTTAAAGCTTGAAATCTGATGAACAGGTTGTTGTGATCTATAGTGGAAAATGCTTAAACGAGAAAAAGGTGAAACAAGGGCCCCATTTTTTATCATAAAATGATAAACATGCTTATTTTCACGTGAGCATGAAACAAAGGTGCTTGCACGTTGGCCCCATGTTCAACCCACTAAACCACTAAACTACCCCACCATTAAAAAACCAACCTACCATCACTTTATTAATTCCTCTAAAATTTACGAAATGGGAGGGAGCATAAAGGAAAAATAGAAGAGGGGGTTATCTCTATAAGTGGAGCAGTTGCAATCTCCAAGATAAAAACATCAACATGCTTTCAAACTAATGAAGAACAGTTTTTGATATCTCCCGAGCTGCAAAGACTTTCAAAACCACGTTTTTGCCTTTGAGTTGAGCAACACACAACGTTCGCGTGCGCTTGACAAACAACAATAAAATCCAGCCTTGCTTTTGCTCCACGGGTTTAATACCATCGCTATCTGGCAATGGCGTCAATAGGCCCGAGAGTTGTTTGAGAAAATTCCGATGAAGGAAAAAGATGTTGTTTCATAGATCACCATGGGTCGTATGCACAGCCAAGATGCACTGCTCTCTTTATACCTATGCGATAAGTTTGAATCAATGACAAGGTGAGTTCGTTCGTTGACAAACGATGCAACGGTGTCGTTCGGAAAGGAAGAAGGAAATGCGAGAAGATCTGGCGAAAATGGCGTGTACTCATGACCGCAGCTGCGAAGGTTGCTCCTGCTGTTGTCCACATGTATGTTCAGCGAGAGCTTTATGGGGTTTCAACTGGAAGGAGCAGGCGACTAACAACTAATGGAAAGGTTGATGTCACTTTGCAAGATGTCGAACATTTGAAGCAAGCTTCGCCCTGGGGATTGGGTGATAGCCATGTGTTGTGCGTATACGTGGAGCAGCCTTGCTTTTGTGACTATATCCAACACCCTATATTGGTTGCTAGGGTTTACAATGCAAATGGTCTGATCATTTTTAGTATGATATTCTTGTCCATAAGCTGCCATAACAAACCTCGACAAGTGAGAGTAGGTTACTTATCTAGCTTTATGATGATCTAGCGGGTATTGTGAGGTAATTTTACCTTATATTTTTTTAAGGAAAATTTGTTCAAAGACTTAAAGTTTTGACTACTACATGCTCTGGCATTAGTTCATGTGGATTTTATGTTTGTCAGGTTATTTAATTTCTGGTGAAGGAAGATTAGTGCATGAATGTGTTAGGATTAACATGTTGCATTTTTTTATATCTATTTTTATTTTTACAATCTAACACTTTTAACTTTTTAGGTATATTTTCAATCGATCAAAGGTAATTAGTTTGAATTGAATTTTTAAATTTCGATTTAAATTTCAATTTTCGTAATTAAAGACAACCGACGAATTAATTGGTACCGAAAGGGCGGTTCAAGGGTGCTAATCTTTCCTTGACCGTAACCGACTCCCGAACCCGACACGTTTCTGGTATAACGCAGATCATGTAAGATGGTGTCCGATCTACCTAAATATCATTTTAAAATTTTCGGTGGCGACTCCAATCCATATTTTTCTAAGTCGAAGCCTAATTCCGGGTCCAACCGAAAGACGATTTCGACAGTGAGAGGATTGGAGGATTACTGTACTTAGTGCTTTTGTATGTTTGTCTTCTTTTGCAATAAACATCTATTCAAAACGATTGCACCTTTCCTGCCTCTTGTTAATAAGATCAGTGATCGAGTGAAAAATATAAAATCCTTTGATTCAAATTTTGTTAAGAGTGTTAGCGGCAAATGTTACGCCTACCCTTGTTAGCGATGAAGCTTAACAAACTTAATAGTTTTTAAACATATTTAAGATAATGCACTCACTTGTAGATATAAGATTCTTTGTAGATACTGGCAAAGTCTATTCCAAGATTAGCCTCCGCCGAAGGACTGGTGACTTCTAACATCCATGTTGCTGGGTTATGGTTTTCTTTAATTTTTGGTACTCCAGATATACCCTGAAAAAAGGGTGAACAAATGTTATTATGAGTATTGGATGAGTTATAAAAAGAGTCGCCATAGAAAGGCCATTTGGTTTACTTAGGGTGCTATTCCTTCATTATAATGTCATTTTCATGTAAGATATAGGGAGTAAGGTCCTAGGCTACCAACAAGAGATATTTACATGTGTAATACAAAATAAACTTTAAATAGTAATACTGATTTTTCAGATTACCTCAAAGTATTCGATAAGCCTACTTGAGTGCTGACCCAGTTCTCCAGAATATATCATTTGTCCTCCTTTTTTCATCCATCCTATTAACTTCTGGTGAACTTTTTTCTATTATCATGATGACTGACCCAACCAATGAATTTTTCTTATTTTATCTTATGAGAAGGAGCTAAAGCTTTAAGGAGTAAGCTGCAATAGCCTCTGTTTGCACCTCAGTGTTTATTGTCTAATGCCTGATTAAGTCACATCTAATAGCAAATGATAGTACATTTAATTCAATAATATTAAAAAAATACAAAATAATTAGAAAAATTAATTTCCATGCATGTGATTCATGTGAATCTGCCAGTTAATTACCTCATCAAAAGCTTCAAAGATGTGAATACTTGGCTGGTGGATGGTGCATACAATTGTCCGCTTTGTGTCAACAGTATTCTTCACAACTCGCATGACAATTGCAGCTGCTCTAGCATCTAAACCCGAGGTAGGCTCATCCATAAAATTATGGATGGCTTAGAAACTAGTTCTACTGCAATGGTTAGCCGTTTACGCTGTTCTGGTGATATTCCACTTACACAGGGCATGCCAACTAAAGCATCTTTGATTTCATCCAACTCAATCATTTGAAGAACCTCTGTTACAAATTCCTGTTAGAGAGGTAAGTGAGTAAAAGAATTTGGGCAATTTATTCATAATCATGATATAATCCAAGCATGCATTCAAGTCCTAGGGACAATTTAAGCCAATGTCACAAGTATCTAGGTGATGAGTTGTTACTTATTTATTTTTGAATTTTTTTTACACTTTCTTGTTACTACATAAGATTGAGAAAGTTTTTCCAGTTCCACGCAAAAGTATAAGAGCATTGCTGCAACTGATCCTTTCAAGATATACAGGTATGAGTTTAGGATCTTTGCCTAGCAATTGCAATTTTTTTAATTATAAACTGTGTAAACATGTGTTGCCAATCTTTTGTGCTTATCAATCTCGGTTGGTAGCCGTAACCAATCTGAGTACGTCACTGATTCCTCTACTGTTAGCATTGGAGAATGGATATCAGTTTGCTTATGTTTCTTGGACTTTGGGGTACCCTCCAATTCTTATCTCTCCTTCAATATAGCCACTGGTTTTTCTTCCTGAAAGTACATCCATTAGTGTTGTTTTCCCAGCTCCACTAACACCCATCAAAGCTGTGAGAACTCCAGGCCTGAATGCACCAGTAATATCTTGAAGTAGCTGTAGTCTTTTTTGTGGACATCCTTGCACTCTCAGTTGCTGGAATACACAAGACATTAGAAAATATTGTAGTTGTATTTGAAAACGTGGGGTTGAGGTCTAACATAGTTACCTTAGGAGTATCAACAAAGTATTGCACATCCTCGAATGATATCGTTGTTGGATTAAAAGGTAAAACCATCCCTGTTGTTAAAAACGTGATTATAGTATTTTTTTTCATGCTAGACTATATTATTTGTTTTCTTCATATGACATCCAGTAAATGCTTTATGACATAAGGCAATTCTACATGAACAAAAAGAGCTTCTCACTCTTGGCTTTTGCTTGTGCTAGAGCTTTCAAAGAACCAACAATCAGCAATTCTTTTTCCTCAGCTGTGTCACTTGAATTCTCGTTTTCTTTTGATAAGAAAATCTTTCTTGTGATAACAGCCCGAGAACTCCCTGGAGCTGCAACAGCATGTACATGTTAGTACTTTAAAGATTTTATTCAACTCGAGTTTCTTTTTCTACCATTATTTTCTTGTATGGTGCATGCTACGCTTTAAAAGGCTCAAAGCCAAGGTGAACCCAACGTTAAAAATCACCAGAATCCTATCAATGCTCCAACTGATATCCAATTCTAGTAGTCATTGAAGTTTAACCCACGTTTTTCTAAAACTTGCTCTCTCAAAGTTGCATTTGAAGATGAAACCTCCGAGTGAATAATTGCCAGGAAACATGGGATTGTGAGTAAATATGCTAATCTGCATGGCACCAAAAATATCAATTGCTTTCCTTTCACCTGTTGCCACCTTGGAGCTAGAAATTCATTTATTGCAACACCTATTTCAGCATAGGCAAGTGGTGAAAGCCAAAAACCCCATTTGACCCAAGCAGGTAGTAAAGCTGCTTAATCAAAAAATAAAAGGTAGTAAAGCTGCAACAAAGGTTTGGAACATTAATATCTTTACATATTTTTCATCTCCTCATATAAGTAATGAATGGCCTTACGTCGTGGTATTATGAAGCCACTGAATAAAAATATCGCCATAATCGTAATAAAACCAGAATTTGCTGCCAAAGTTGGATCTCTAACAGCTGAAGCAATTAAATGGAATAGTGATACTGCCATTTGATGAACAAAGAAAAGGAGGAAGAATTGTCGGAAGAACCTGAAAGTAAAACTCAAGTTTAGAAGATGATAACATTGTTAGATATTTACTGAAGATAATTTTTGTTAACATGATAAACCTTTCTGGTTCAGGACTGTAACCAATCACGTAGTATGTAAGAGCTGTCCAGAGAAAAGCATCCATCAACGAAAATGAAATCTTTAGAATAGCGGCTGGAATAGAATATGCCCATGCTGGGTAGAAGTAGAAATCTCTTTGCTTATAGAACACTGACAGTCTGGAAACGGTAAATTCCAACTCAGCAATTCCGGTCGTCATAAGTCTCATGAGAGCATAAAACAGGGAACCCATGTAATAGCTTGCATGGACAATGTCAAGCTTCATCCGAATGCGAATAAAAATGGTCATCGTTATCAGTGCAATAACCATAAGCTGCATATAGGAAGCATCCAAGGATGGTAAGTGGGTATGTTTAGTTGCCAATATTTGATACTATACAGTTATTCTTATAATCATTGTTATTACCTGAGATGATTTAGCGACATGAACAAATGAGTTTCTCTTCATGAGAAGCCATTCTCTTGCCATGCATGCTTTGAATAATTCCCATTTCCCTAATGAATAGATTTTGAATGACAGAGCACTTTTATGGCTCTCACATTTACTGAAAGGTGTGCAGAGTTCTTCATTTTGTTTCCTGCCCTGCGTGAAACTTCTTGAATGCAACTACGAAGTTGTCCACAGAAACAAAGCTATATGGCTCTTCCATACGATACCAGTACTGTGCTTGGTCCTTATAGGAAGGCATCTAAAATTATTTAATTTTACAACATCAGTTAAAGGAAAATGTCATAGATGTACTAGGTAGATTAAAAGACACATACTCCTTGGAGGAAGTCAGCAACGTCATTGCGTTCAGGGCATCTAAAACCACAATGTTCAGGGCCTCTGTAACACCCCAAACCGATGCGGGTAACCCGATCCGATTCGGGAAGTTATATTAGGGCCACTGGAGCGACCCACTGTAAAAATAGCGGAAATTTTAAAACTTTTTATCATAACATGTAAACTTATAAAATCATTTATCACTATTTAAAAATAAAACAGATTTCCAAACTCGTATATAAATCAAAATACAATTACATGCCCCCTAATCACAAGTACCATACTCTGCAACCACGCCGGAAGAACTCCCTTACTGAAGTCGATAGATGCACTGGTACAATTGTTTTAACCTGAAAAGGTGAGTAATAGAGTGAGCTTTGGAAAGCTCAGTAATACAGAACTACCAGATGATGCTACATGACATGTAGATAAATGGAAAGCCATATAATTTCCTTATTGAATATACGTATACCAGCTTGCAGAATAATTTGGGGTTCCCTTAGAAGTTCGTCGAGTAGAAGCCATGAATCTCAGTTCATAAGAAACCTTTCAAAGTATGACATTTTCAGGAGATCGAATAGGATGTCTAGTGTGTTCCAACAGTATAATAAAATCATAATAGGTACAAATCATAGTCCAGTAAATCTCACAATTTCGTAAAAGAGTTTAACTTTTGAAAATCATAGTTTAAACCCTTTTCTGGTACACCATCAGTAGTTCCCAAAATTATTTTCCATATAGCTTACTTTATGCACATAGCAAAAAGAAATCCGACTTAAGGATAGGCTATGAAGCTTGTATCCTTAAGCCCAAGTCAATAAGTCCATATAGCTTACCCTAAGCACACAGCAAAGGAAAGCCGACCTAATGAAACATCTTGGGGCCCTCAAGAGTCACATTAGGCCCATTTAGCTTGATCAGAGCTATTCCATCGTAATTCAATTCCAAAATTCAATTGCACCGTGACATAAATTCCATAAATCCAAAAACATGGTAATCATATACCATTTCAAAACAAAAATTAGATAGCAGCCATATTCCATAAATTGTCACATTAAATTGGTGCATCCATAAAACAATAACCAATGAATTCGGTGTACCACATATTAAAACCAATAAAACAGTTCAGTAATAAGTAGGGAACACACTAGAGAATCCAAGTATTTCCAGAGGCCATTGTAGTTATCATTTTGGATAACATGAAACTTATGAAATTTGATCGAATTCCTGGAACAAGGTCCTATTGAGGAGAATCGATTGCTAACCGATCTAGCCAGACATTTAATGTTGATACATTAGAATCCCACTATATTTTCGTGTGCTTTAGGAAAACGTTCAGGAACCTTTATACATAATAATTCTAAATTCAGATTTACTGCGAGTGATTCCATTACCCAAACAATCAGGGGTATTCAAGAATATACCTTAAATTCATAGGATTTCAGCCCAATTGAACCAAATGAGATATTCAGAATCTTTTCCATCTGCGTTACTTGTTTTTTTTTTCAAACATGACCGAAGTGATTTTAGATGAAATATAGAATCGAAGATTCAAGTAATTTACAATCTACGACTATCGATCATATTTTCAAACAACTCGAGTTACACAACTCTCAAACTGATGCATGTCAACAAGTCAATTCATTATCCTTCCAGTGTATTCACTCTTTAATACCATAGTGCAGATCCATAGATCATCCCCATAATCATCACTAAATAAATCTTCCAACGGTCTTTATTTCATTTCCACGTTTCAACAATATCAGGAAATACTGACGTACTTGATCCATGGCTCATAACCCATAATGACAATTCATCATGTAAGTTCAACAGTGTTTCCAAACTCATCAAATCACCTATTTAATCCTTAGTCATTGATGTTACTTAGTTCGTTTGGTAAGCAAGTCTATCCCGATTACTTTAAAGTTTTCCAAAATAATTCAGACGTTTTTGAATTTCAAATACATGTTGTACTTCATTTCATTTCAATTTATTCATATAATAAAGTCATTCTGGTATTCGTGGTTGATTTGACTAACGACTACCCACTTATTAGTACTGTATGCGCTCTAGAGTTGAGCTGCGCCAAGTACTTCCAGAATTATCATCGATCCAAATTTGAGAAGATGAACAAACATTCAAGTGATACTTATATCATTCAGGTAATGATATAGTACTAACATTGGTTAATCACTTAAGTTGCGTTCCACAACTTTTACTGGTAGCACAACATCCATGTTTATTTGGATTTCTTAATTAATCCAAGACATTTACCTATTCTAGGTCATAAGGGCATTTTGGTCATTTTGGTGCTTAACATTTTTTTCTATTCATTTCAAAGCTTGAGTATATCCATTCATTCCTGAGCTTGGTGACATTCTTGAGTCATTTCCATTCCAGGGGTAATTTGGTCATTTTATAATTCTAGAATATTTCAATCATTTCCTTCCATCCGGTCTTATTATTTAATTCAATCTTATCATTTACTTCAGTCCTTTCGAACAATTCTGTCACCAGAATACCTTCGATAAATTACTCTTCAAGTATTTACTCCTTATTCGAATATTTTCGGGTCAAGTGTCTTCTCAGATTTTACAAACGGAATATTATAAATTTTTCTGTACAAAGATAGGATCTTAACAATTAAATTCGTACTTAATCGAGTTAAGTACAAATCATCAAAGTACTCTCTCATTCAGGGTCAATTCAGACTATTTTATCTCTCAAGGGCATTTTCGTAATTTCTTAACCAGATAATTTCAATATTAGCACTTAACAAAAATAATTATAATTTAGAGATCCTATGATCAATTGCTTTCCCGAACATTCTTTGATTTTGAAATGATTCCTTCACAAACTCTCATAGGATTAAAACCGGTTATCCATAATTTCCAAATAAAACTAACATTTCTTATGCACATCAGTAGTTATATCGGATCAATATATCTTTTCAGAGTTATTAACCAACTTCCAGGGGTAATTCTTATCATTTTCCAACATAAGGGTAATTTCGTAATTTTACCATATCGGAGTATTCTCATAATTTTTCATCCAAGTATCTTTAACATTTAACCCTTGATGATATAAAATATAAGTTACAAATCCAGAGCTGATTTCTTTATCACCAATCACAAACTTGTAATTTAATTCTAACAATTATCAATCTCTTATCTTAGTCATTCGATCCGTATTCAGTTACAGAATTTCTACCACATTCATATCGAGTGAATAAATTATTCAACTCCACAAAAGTGACCAACATTATCTTATTCATGCATTTACCAATATCAACATGTTCCATAAAGCATAAAGAGGTAGTAAAGTATTACCTCGATTTTCGTGCAATATCGATCGACCATCAAAATTCCATTCGAATGCCTTTGATCTTCAATTCAACTTCAAATAATTCCTCAGATACATATCAACATAAATTATATCAGAAACGAAGCTTAATTGCGATAAACGTATCAAATCGGGTGATAAATCAGTGAAAGACGGCTTACCGGGTTCGAATTTGGCGAAACGGACTTCGGATTCGGATTCAGGACGTCGAAAGCATAAAATGTGACTTTTTAGAAATTTGGAATTTTCGGTCAAAATCAAAGTCAACGGGTTTGACCGGCAATTTCGAGACCTTTGGGTTCGAATTTCGAAAAAAAAAACAGCGGAATCGGATTTGGAACGTCGAAAAATGTCAGGATAGGTATACTCGGTCGAAGTCAAAGGTCGTTTAATGCCCGGTCAAAGCCAGTCAAAGTTTTGGTCAACAATGGTCAACGACGGTCAACGGGTTAACGGTCAACGGAACGGGTCAACGGGTCGGGTCGGGTCAACGTGTCGGGTCGGGTAAACGGGTCGGGTCGGGTCAACGGGTCGGTTCGGGTGTTGACCGGTCAAACCGGTCAACTATGCACCAAAACTGGTCAAACCGATCATTTTTTTCTTCCCCACGCGTAGTGGCGGCGCGTGAACAGTGCTAAAATCCCGGAGAGCTCGATTTCAACAAATCGCAAACTTTGACCGCTTCACCTCCTCACGCGCCGCCGTCGACGGAGACCAAGGATGACACCGGCAAACTCGGAACGATGCAACGAACACGATGGTGCGGGAGGTGTCGTAAACAGATGACCCGATCGTCGTGAATCGATGAAAAACCAACTAAAACTGAGTTATTACCGACGATACTTCAGACTGAAATTCACGAAGAACGGCGATGATTCACTACGAAAGGTTTGAGGGGTTTTGTTCCTCGATTGACAACGAACACGATGGTGGTTTCGGCTCGTCGTTTGGAGGTCGGACGGCGAGTAGATCGGAGTTGGAAGTTGGGTTGTTGGAGAAGGGAAATCTGGAAAATATGAAACCTGCGTACGGGGAGGAGCTTATAATTCATCATATATAAGAAATGGTTAAATCATGGGTTTAGCCACTGAATTTCATGCACTTTATAAAACGGTCTGCCAACTTTAAAACTTTACAATTTAATCCCCAATGTTTCTTTCAAAATATCAATTAAATCTGCCACTTTATAATTTCTTAATTTTAGCCCCTAAATTGGGGTGTTACAATTCTCCCCTCCTTAAAAGAATTTCGTCCTCGAAATTCATTCATGTCACATAATTGTAGAAATGAAACTTTCATCAACTCTTCCATATCTTCGAGTAGCTTTTTATAGAAATACGGATTCTTCACTAATCCTTAACCAGTTGAGTATACATTCTTATCAGAACTCTTCCTCATTTCAATAAAAGAATTTGAACAAAAATTTTCTCGAGTAATCAATCTCTTCAGAATTCTCCCTCAGTCCAAGTAAGTAATCAAAACAACTTTATCCTTGTGAAATCAATTCAGCCTTGGTTACGTGAATAGGCTCGTAGAGCAGCAACATATCTCAATTTTATTTCTGGAGTCGAGTCAGAATTTCTCAGATGAATAACTCTCACATGGCTAAGGTACTTTACTGCGTTAAGACAGATGTTACTGGTATTCCTTTTTGTACAAGTATAGCCTTAACGGATAGAAACTTCGGTTTATTCGTTACAGATAGGGACTCAGCCCTGGAGTTCCAGCTCAGAGAGGTATGATTGCAGTCTAGGGGCATGTACTGATCAGACATATTTTGACATTCGACCGGCCGGTCTATCTTGAAAAATTGACTTAAACCATAGCTCTGATACCACTAAATGTAACACCCCAAACCGATGCGGGTAGCCTAATCCGATTCGGGAAGTCACATTAGGGCCACCGGAGCGACCCACCGTAAAAATAGCATAAATTTTAAAACTTTTTATCAGAACATGTAAACTTATAAAATCATTTATCACTATTTAAAAATAAAACAGATTTCCAAACTCGTATATAAATCAAAATACAATTACATGCCCCCTAATCACAAGTACCATACTCTGTACCCACGCCGGAAGAACTCCCTTACTGAAGTCGATAGATGCACTGGTACAATTGTTTTAACCTGAAAAGGTGAGTAATAGAGTGAGCTTTGGAAAGCTCAGTAATACAGAACTACCAGATGATGCTACATGACATGTAGATAAATAGAAAGCCATATAATTTCCTTATTGAATATACGTATACCAGTTTGCAGAATAATTTGGGGTTCCCTTAGAAGTTCATCGAGTAGAAGCCATGAATCTTAGTTCATAAGAAACCTTTCAAAGTATGACATTTTCAGGAGATCGAATAGGATGTCTAGTGTGTTCCAACAGTATAATAAAATCATAATAGGTACAAATCATAGTCCAGTAAATCTCACAATTTCGTAAAAGAGTTTAACTTTTGAAAATCATAGTTTAAACCCTTTTCTGGTACACCATCAGTAGTTCCCAAAATTATTTTCCATATAGCTTACTTTATGCACATAGCAAAAAGAAATCCGACTTAAGGATAGGCTATGAAGCTTGTATCCTTAAGCCCAAGTCAATAAGTCCATATAGCTTACCCTAAGCACACAGCAAAGGAAAGCCGACCTAATGAAACATCTTGGGGCCCTCAAGAGTCACATTAGGCCCATTTAGCTTGATCAGAGCTATTCCATCGTAATTCAATTCCAAAATTCAATTGCACCGTGACATAAATTTCATAAATCCAAAAACATGGTAATCATATACCATTTCAAAACAAAAATTAGATAGCAGCCATATTCCATAAATTGTCACATTAAATTGGTGCATCCATAAAACAATAACCAATGAATTCGGTGTACCACATATTAAAACCAATAAAATAGTTCAGTAATAAGTAGGGAACACATTAGAGAATCCAAGTATTTCCAGAGGCCATTGTAGTTATCATTTTGGATAACATGAAACTTATGAAATTTGATCGAATTCCTGGAACAAGGTCCTATTGAGGAGAATCGATTGCTAACCGATCTAGCCAGACATTTAATGTTGATACATTAGAATCCCACTATATTTTCGTGTGCTTTAGGAAAACGTTCAGGAACCTTTATACATAATAATTCTAAATTCAGATTTACTGCGAGTGATTCCATTACCCAAACAATCAGGGGTATTCAGGAATATACTTTAAATTCATAGGATTTTAGCCCAATTGAACCAAATGAGATATTCAGAATCTTTTCCATCTGCGTTACTTGTTTTTTTTTCAAACATGACCGAAGTGATTTTAGATGAAATATAGAATCGAAGATTCAAGTCATTTATAATCTACGACTATCGATCATATTTTCAAACAACTCGAGTTACACAACTCTCAAACTGATGCATGTCAACAAGTCAATTCATTATCCTTCCAGTGTATTCACTCTTTAATACCATAGTGCAGATCCATAGATCATCCCCATAATCATCACTGAATAAATCTTCCAACGGTCTTTATTTCATTTCCACGTTTCAACAATATCAGAAAATACTGACGTACTTGATCCATGGCTCATAACCCATAATGACAATTCATCATGTAAGTTCAACAGTGTTTCCAAACTCATCAAATCACCTATTTAATCCTTAGTCATTGATGTTACTTAGTTCGTTTGGTAAGCAAGTCTATCTCGATTATTTTAAAGTTTTCCAGAATAATTCAGCGTTTTTGAATTTCAAATACACGTTGTACTTCATTTCATTTCAATTTATTCATATAATAAAGTCATTCTGGTATTCGTGGTTGATTTGACTAACGACTACCCACTTATTAGTACTGTATGCGCTCTATAGTTGAGCTGCGCCAAGTACTTCCAGAATTATCATCGATCCAAATTTGAGAAGATGAACAAACATTCAAGTGATACTTATATCATTCAGGTAATGATATAGTACTAACGTTGGTTAATCACTTAAGTTGTGTTCCACAACTTTTACTGGTAGCACAACATCCATGTTTATTTGGATTTCTTAATTAATCCAAGACATTTACTTATTCTAGGTCATAAGGGCATTTTGGTCATTTTGGTGCTTAACATTTTTTTCTATTCATTTCAAAGCTTGAGTATATCCATTCATTCCTGAGCTTGGTGACATTCTTGAGTCATTTCCATTCCAGGGGTAATTTGGTCATTTTATAATTCTAGAATATTTCAATCATTTCCTTCCATCCGGTCTTATTATTTAATTCAATCTTATCATTTACTTCAGTCCTTTCGAACAATTCTGTCATCAGAATACCTCCGATAAATTACTCTTCAAGTATTTACTCCTTATTCGAATATTTTCGGGTCAAGTGTCTTCTCAGATTTTACAAACGGAATATTATAAATTTTTCTGTACAAAGACAGGATCTTAACAATTAAATTCGTACTTAATTGAGTTAAGTACAAATCCTCAAAGTACTCTCTCATTCAGGGTCAATTCAGACTATTTTATATCTCAAGGGCATTTTCGTAATTTCTTAACCAGATAATTTCAATATTAGCACTTAACGAAAATAATTATAATTTAGAGATCCTATGATCAATTGCTTTCCTAAACATTCTTTGATTTTGAAATGATTCCTTCACAAACTCTCATAGGATTAAAACCGGTTATCCATAATTTCCAAATAAAACTAACATTTCTTATGCACATCAGTAGTTATATCGGATCAATATGTCTTTTCAGAGTTATTAACCAACTTCCAGGGGCAATTCTTATCATTTTCCAACATAAGGGTAATTTCGTAATTTTACCATATCGGAGTATTCTCATAATTTTTCATCCAAGTATCTTTAACATTTAACCCTTGATGATATAAAATATAAGTTACAAATCCAGAGCTGATTTCTTTATCACCAATCACAAACTTGTAATTTAATTCTAACAATTATCAATCTCTTATCTTAGTCATTCGATCCGTATTCAGTTACAGAATTTCTACCACATTCATATCGAGTGAATAAATTATTCAACTCCACAAAAGTGACCAACATTATCTTATTCATGCATTTACCAATATCAACATGTTCCAAAAAGCATAAAGAGGTAGTAAAGTATTACCTCGATTTCCGTGCAATACCGATCGACCATAAAAATTTCATTCGAATGCCTTTGATCTTCAATTCAACTTCAAATAATTCCTCAGATACATATCAACATAAATTATATCAGAAACGAAGCTTAATTGCGATAAACGGATCAAATCGGGTGATAAATCAGTGAAAGATGGCTTACCGAGTTCGAATTTGGCAAAACGGACTTCGGATTCGGATTCAGGACATCGAAAGCATAAAATGTGACTTTTCGAAAAATTTGGAATTTTCGGTCAAAATCAAAGTCAACGGGTTTGACCGGCAATTTCGAGACCTTTGGGTTCGAATTTCGGAAAAAAAATAGCGGAATCGGATTTGAAACGTCGAAAAATGTCAGGATAGGTATACTCAGTCGAAGTCAAAGGTCGTTTAATGCCCGGTCAAAGCCGGTCAAAGCTTTGGTCAACAGTGGTCAACGACGGTCAACGGGTCAACGGGTCGGGTCGGGTAAACGGGTCAGGTCGGGTCAACGGGTCGGGTCGTGTTGTGACTAGTCAAACCGGTCAACTATGCACCAAAATCGGTCAAACCGGTCATTTTTTTCTTCCCCACGCGCATTGGCGGCGAGTGGGGGCGCGTGAACAGTGCTAAAATCCCGGAAAAATTTCTAAAAATTATTTTGAGCGATTTCGAGATACTTACAAAGATCGGTTCACAATTTTGAACGGCGGAGAGCTCGATTTCAACAAATCGGAAACTTTGACCGCTTCACCTCCTCACTCGCCGCGGTCGACGGAGACCAAGGATGACACCGGCAAACTCAGAACGATGCAACGAACACGATGGTGCGGGAGGTGTCGTAAGCAGATGACCCGATCGTCGTGAATCGATGAAAAACCAACTAAAACCGTGTTATTACCGACGATACTTCAGACTGAAATTCACGAAGAACGGCGATGATTCACGACGAAAGGTTTGAGGGGTTTTGTTCCTCGATTGACAATGAACACGATGGTGGTTTCAGCTCGTCGTTTGGAGGTCGCACGACGAGTAGATCGGAGTTGGAAGTTGGGTTGTTGGAGAAGGGAAATCTTGAAAATATGAAACCTGCGTACGGGGAGGAGCTTATAATTCATCATATATAAGAAATGGTTAAATCATGGGTTTAGCCACTGAATTTCATGCACTTTATAAAACGGTCTGCCAACTTTAAAACTTTACAATTTAATCTCCAATGTTTCTTTCAAAATATCAATTAAATCCGCCACTTTATAATTTCTTAATTTTAGCCCCTAAATTGGGGTGTTACAGCCTCTGTTATGTGGGTTAGTTGTAGACAGGTAACGATTTGGAAGGTAGTGGAAGTGTCTAAGCCAGTTGATATTTCATCCATAAAGATAGCTTTATTTGGACCAACTATCATTTCCCCTGTCAAAATTCCAAAACTAAAATCTATTAGAATGACATGGTTTTGTAAGGCTAAGGGAGTAATACTTATATGCCTTTCATCAAGGTCCCTTGTTATTTGCAAGGGATTTATGGAACATTAATCGCAGTTCTCTTTAACTTTATAGCTATTAACTTTAATAGGAGCGTTACAGAACTGAAAACCTGTTATCAGCCTTCTCTTTTGACCACCTGAGATTCCTCTGTTCCTTGCATCTCCCACTATAGTATCGGCACAGATGTCCAATCCAAGAATCTGAAGGGAAATGAACAGTCGTGGAACTGTTAGAGAAGAATTTGGATTTCCTTTTATGCATTTATTTTCTTTATGAGAGAATCACCTTCATTATATAGTGTGTCTGGAGAGTTCCTTTTAATCCTTCAATAGATGTTGCCTGTTAATACAGATTATGAAGTCAGAGGAGGCTCCAAAGGCAATGATACCCAACCCCTGCTAGTTGCTGACATGATCACTATATCTAGCAAATTACCTTCATGTATGTGTCTATATCTGGTTCTGGGACAATGCCAGATTGTTTCTCCCTTCTACTGATCTCTTTTAACACATCTTTATTCATAGAGAACAATAAGATCAGTTTACTGTTATGAAGGTATGAACATTGTTACAAGATGCAAAGTAACATATACCTTTCCAAGAGGGAATTTCAGAAATGTGCAGGTCATATTGACTTATGTAAATGTATTCTGAGGCACAAACTCAGTGAACTTGTAACCGTTGTAGGATATTTCACCTGTGACCTGAAATAAAAGTATGCCTCAAGATTGATGGTTGTTCAATGCACAAAATTTTCATTATTTTAGAAATTATTATATACTACGTATTATTTAGTTGTAGTTTTTGAATCTGTCATTAAAATTATGTAATGTATTGCCAGTGTCCGCTTATGCAGATCATTTACATTGGTACTCCAAGAGGGAATTGATGGACAGAAAGAAAACCTTGAGTGATGGGTTAAGCTTCCCTGAAAGTGCCTGTAACAAAGTGGTCTCTCCACAGCCTTGAGGGCCAAGCAATAGAGTCATCTTGCATACAATGTAAGCTTATCAGTTACTTGTTTGGTATAACTATTGTTCTCCAAAAAAGTAGCCTAAACTCATAGATCATTCGCAGATGAAATGAATGTGAGAAGTAAAAATCCAAAGTGAACCTTGAGGGGCTTGATGATGCCACTGATATCTTTGAGAATTTGTATCTTGTATGATTGAGACTAGCATCGTCCAACTTTTGTCAAAGCCTGTTTAACATCTTAAATCTCTCCCATTAGTGCGTTAATACACACCATATGTATACATCCAAATCATAACCAGCGAGAGGGCTCTTTAGGAAGGTTAAAAATATACATATACACACTTGTGTGCTATTTGGGGACTAAAACTTACAGAGAATGCACTGCTGAAGCTGTTCCAAAGTGTAGTAATGGGTTTTCCCTGAACTACTTCACAATCTGCTTCCACAGACAGATTCTGGAATCTCGCTTCAATAGTTGGTAGATCCAACCCCACTCTAATCACAAATGTCACTGTCAGTTGCAAGTCATGATTCTACAAAATAAATTCTCTTTTGATTGACTTTATTATTATTATTATTCATAAGTCATGTTCGTGTTGATGCTGGTACACAGGGCACTAGATATAAAAAAAATTAACATGCATAAACATTGCATTGACCCATCATGCTTATGGTTTTGCTTCGGTCAGCGTTGATTAAATATAGGTTTTACTTTTTAAGTTTTGGTTAAATAAAAAAAGTAAGATTTTCATTTTCAAATGATGCAAAACTCCATTTTGTCTTTTTGCAGTTGTCGAACAAAGGATCGAAGTGCAAGGCATCCCCTAACTTTTCGTTGAAGGCAAGTTTTCATGCGTGAACGATAATAATTACTAGTGTAAACATTAAACTTTATATCATTTATATTAGTAGGCCATTAACTTAATAATATAAACGTCGCACCAAAATATCTAAAAATCAACAAATATTAGAGGTGTCTATTGAAAGAAAAACTTAATCATGAAACAAATTTAAAATCTTATTGTAATTTTATTCAAAATACTATAAATAATATTTATAAATAATATTTTATTTTTAAAAAATAAATTACAAATAATATTTATAAAATTATATTATAGATATTATAAAAATGTATCATTATATAAATCAAATTAATCTCGATTGTATTTTTCAAATATATAATATCATTATTGTCATCACATTGTTGTTGAATTAACTGGTATGAACGATGAAACGATTAAAACTAAGTAATATTATTAGGTGTCAAGAATAAGCGATGGATAACCTTGTATCAAGTAGGTTCATATGATAGATCAAATGAATTTAATTACATTTATTTTTCTCTGATCAAAATTTTCTACTTTTTACAAAGAATTTCCAGACTTAATGAGATCAGTTGACCCCAATATAATACAATTCAGTCCATCGATTAATCAAAGGGACTGGTGAAGACCATAATTTTTAAAAATTTTAAATTTCCGTATAATTTAAATACTTTTTATATTTCTTATTTTCCTATAATTTTATATAAGTAATTTTCCCAAAATTTTAGAAACTTAAATTTCATAATACGATATCTCGCGTCTATCCGTGTGCTGGTGTTTATTCTAATAACTAGGCGGAGATTATCGTCCTCGATTTTGGTAATGAGTTTCTCGATGAAAACGCGGCGTTCCAATGCTCCCAGCTCTGTAACATCGATCACTTTCCTCTTCCTGTCTGTTTTCATACCATCTTCTTCTTCTTCTTTGCTGCAAGTTTCATCATCTAAAAGGCTGTGATCAAACAATGAGGTCCTTAGACGCTCAAAAGTGGGCAACCTCTGAATTGCAGCCCACTGCAACTCCATCTCGTCCTCATTATTTTCTCTGAACGACGACGGCAAGGCGAGGTCCGATGTAGCACTCCTGAAGCTTGAAGACAACTGTCGAAAAGATGACCTGAGGCTTCTACCTGTCTCAGCCATATCTATTTCATGCTCCATGTTTTTCTTTGAGTTTGATGAGAAATAAGAAGCTCGCTTCTTCTTGCTGTCTATCTATACACACACACACATATATAAAGGCAAAATGTGTACGTTATTACGTTGGATACAACACACACTGTGGGGGCGACGCATTGTTTATTTCTGGGCCTGCTATGCATTAATATTTTGCTCCTAATTGTTTGGTCAAAATAATAGTTATAGGGGGATACAAAAAAAAGCTCGACTTTAGGGTTTCTTATGCAATTTGTCTTCTCGGCGGCCACTGATCAACCAGGAATATTTGTCTTTTCCTATATATTTGCCGTTTTTTACTTCTTGCTTTCATTTTAATTCGTTTCTGTCTGGCCATTAAAGTGAAACGTATTCGTCACTGTTGTCTGGGATTTTGTAGGACACGTCACGGACAAATTCAGAGGATAACGAAATAATTCAAGAATAAACTACAATTTTCATCACTCAATTTTCCTCTCACTCCTACTTTGTTCATTGGAGTTTACAATATTTCAATTTAACTTCTAAACTTTTGAATTGTTGTTGTTTTAATTACCCTTTCGTTAAATAGTTAACGGTGTTATGATATAACACATGAAAATAAAATGATATCGTTATGATGAACTTATAGAGTAACGACGTTGAATGCTGCATTTTAGTTTTGCATATAAATGTATATGTTATGAATTGTTATGTTTCATGCATAGGAGTACGTTAGAGAGTAGATCCTATATGGAACTTATACTTAAGAAATGGGATACACGTGAATGTTATGCATTAATGCATTATTAGAATTATTGCCATGCACTATAAGTCTTCTACTTGAACATACATTCATAATATAGTCAGCGTATAAGCTCATGGCTAAGCTGGTCCAAAATAATATGATATTTGTTGGATAATTCATATTTTACATGAAAGGTTCTAAGGTGCTAAGTAATGGTTACTTAGACCTTAATTTATGTTTGAAATAACTTACTTACCATGCTTGAATAATATTCCATGAGTGTTTGAAGTGCTTAGGAAGAAGTTTGCTCTAAACTAGCCAAACTAACTCATTAGATGTATAGGAAGTGCTTAGGGGCGTGGATTCTGATTCTTGTTGAATTGTATGGTGGGATCATGGTTCCGTATAGTTCTTTCATGTTTATGACATGTTTTAATATATCGCCACCTTTCTAGAAAATTGTTTGCTAGATTAACAGTTAATAATATGTAGAGAAGTGAAATTGTTTGTTAGGGCTACACAAACTGATTGTGGGGATATATTTACAATTAATTGGCTAGCATATTTGTACTTTACAGAAGTTTGCCTAAGAGGCTAGAAAGAAGCATGCTATCTCCTCTGATAGTTTAGTTTAGCTATACCATATGTAAAAACAGATGCAAATACAAGTGGAAAAGCAAGTAGTACGATGGCTATTATGGGCAAATCTTGATGTTTATACCCATACTGACTGTTCAAGAAAGCATTGAGTGATTTTTGCTCTCCGAATGCTACGATTTCTTCCGTTATATCTCCATATTGAGAAGTGAGAAAACCTTTCAGGGACCACGAAGTTGGACAGATCCAATAACCCCAAACCCACCATTTAGGAATTTTCTGAAATCAAGAAAGTAGCATATGTGTGTTACTTTAGTTATCGATGAAAATGAGAGTATGTATTGATCGTTGCTACAATGGAAATAAAGCATCGATGTTAGTCGGTAAAGTATTTAAGCTGAAGCATGCTCCCTTAATCATTAATCTAACCATTCTGATGTTTCCATTTTACATGTGCCTAACTGATTAATTGCAAGACAAGGAAGAATTGGCTTACCGGTCCCGGTATGAGGTACCCTGAGAATAAGCTGAACAATGTGTAACAGAGGCTTGCAAATATTGTAGCTACTTGGTAAGTTGGAGTCAAAGAAACCAACATCATGCCTAAATATTTGTAATAGAGCAATGTACAAAACATGGTGTAGAAGTACCAAAATACTTTGTAAGCCGATCCGTAGAAGTTTACGGCTGGATAAGTGATTGTCAAGAATAATACTGCTTCTAAAAAGATATAGGGAATCTCAATAATCACCTGCAAATATGAAGGAGCAAATTTATATTAAGATACGATGTCCTGGTACTTGTTAATGCTTAGAAGGTATTCTATAATTTTTTTTACCTGTGCCAATGAATATGCCCATGAGGAGTACATTCTGGAAAATCTTTCACGATAGACAACTATCCGTTGATTAGCTACAAATGGAAGAACTGATGAACAACCGCTTGTTCCAGTGAATATCATGAAAACATACATTGATCCCATTATGTTGAAATAGTCCTGCTCGTTATGTCTTCGAAAATGGGAACAGAATGTCAGCATGCAGATAGTAAGTACATAATCTAACATGGTGTTTAAATGATTGACAATAATAGTAGAAGGAGAAAAAAGAGATAGGAAGCAGCTTACAGGTTCTGTCCTTTATTCCAAAGTAAGGCTCCATATAACAAAGAAGATAAAATAATGAATGCCAAGCGTACTAAGTTGTATTTTGGACTTCTCCAATAGGACAAGTGTTGTTTCCAAAGGCATGCTTTAAGTTGCTCCCATATATTTTGCGGAAAGGGTGTCGAAAATTGTAGTTCCTCTGAACCCTGTGCTGGAAGGCTTTGGCTTTTGACTATTTCTTTGTTTCTCCTACAAAGAAGGAACATTATATCACTCGGTATGATAATTACAAGTTAGGCACATGAAACCTTATTTAATAGAAGGTTTTCAACTACCTTGTGGTGTAAGAAAACAAAGTTTTTAATCCATGACAACATAATAGTTTTTAAACACAATTAAGACAATGCACTTACTTGTAGAGATAAGATTCTCTGTAGATACAGGCAAAGTCTATTCCGAGACGAGCCTCCGTAGAAGGATTGGTAACTTCTAACATCCATGTTGCTGGGTTATAGTTTTCTTTAATTTTTGGTACTCCAGGTATATCCTGACAGAAGGGTGTAAAAAATATTTATGAGAATTGGACGAGTTATAAAAAGGGAGTTACCATAGAAAGGTCATTTGGGTGCTATTCCTTCATTTTAATGTCATTTTCACGTCAGATTACCTCAAAGTATTCGATAAGCCTACTCGAGTGCTGACCCAGTTCTCCACAATATATAACCTGTCCTCCTTTCTTCATCAAAATAAGCTGCAAGGATACGAACGTGTTATGCAAAAATGTGGATCATGATAGTAGTTATTTAGGCCTGAACTTTTCATAGGTTAGCTTAACAGCCTTTGTTTGCACCTCGGTGTTTAATGTTTGCTGCCTGATTAAGTCACATCTAATAACATATTATAGTACGTTTAATTCATAATAATATTAAAAATAAGAATTCAAAACAATTCTCTTGAAATTCTAATTTGTAAATTTTATGAGTCTGCCGGTTAATTACCTCATCAAATGCTTCAAAGATGTCTATACTTGGCTGGTGGATGGTGCATGCGATTGTCCGCTTTGTGTCAACAATATTCTTCACAACTCGCATGACAATTGCAGCTGCTCTGGCATCTAAACCCGACGTAGGCTCATCCATAAATATTATGGATGGATTAGAAACAAGTTCTACTGCAATGGTTAGCCGTTTACGCTGTTCTGGTGATATTCCACTTACACGAGGGATCCCAACTAAAGCATCTTTGATTTCATCCAACTCGATCATATGAAGAACCTCTGCTACAAATTCCTGTTAGACAGGTAAGGGAGTTGAACATTTTGAGTGATTTATTCATGATCTTGAAATAATCCTAGCATGTATACTACTGAGGGTGTACTTAAGATATATACAGTTTTTCCAGTTCCACACAAAAGTATAAGAGCACTGCTGCAACTGATCCTTTCTAGATTAAAGGTAATGCCGCAAAGACAGGTATGAGTTTCGGATCTTTGCCTATCAAGTGCAAGCTGTTTAATTAAACTAAGCATGTCTTACCAATCTTTTGTTCTTATCAATCTCGGTTGGTAGACGTAACCAAGCTGAGTACATCACTGATTCCTCCACTGTAATCATTGGAGAATGGATGTCAGTTTGTTCACAGTACGCTGATATTCTAGCATATGTTGCTTGAACTTTGGGGTACCCTCCAATTCTTATCTCTCCTTCAATGTAGCCCCCGGTTTTTCTTCCCGAAAGAACATCCATTAGTGTTGTTTTCCCAGCTCCACTAACACCCATTAAAGCTGTGAGAACTCCGGGCCTAAGTGCACCAGTAATATCTTTAAGTAGCTGCAGTCTATTATGTGGAAACCCTTGCTCCCTCAGTTTCTGGGAATACATACAAGGCATTAGAAAATATTTTATTTATATCTAAAAATGTAATCTTGAGGTCTAACATGATTACCTTTGGAATATCAACAAAGTATTGCACGTCCTCGAATGATATTGTTATGGGCTTAAAAGGTAAAACCATCCCTGTAATTAAACAAATCTGATTATAGTATTTACTTTATATGACAACCAGTAAATGCTCTATGATATAAAGATAGATCTATATGAACAAAAGAGCTTCTCACCCTTGGCTTTTGTTTGTTCTAGAGCTTTTAGAGAGTCAACAACACTTGGCAATCCTTCTTCCTCAGCTGCGTCACTCAAATCCTCTTTTGCTTTTAGATAAGAAAATCTTTCATGGGAAATAATAGCCCGAGAACTCCCTGGAGCTGCAACAGCAGATACAGAAAGATTTTATTCATTTAAATTTTCTTTCCTATTATTATTTTCTTGTATGGTGCATGATGAGGTACAACTTACGTTTTAAAAGGCTCAAAGCCAAGGTGAAACCGATGTTAAAAATCAGCCAGAATCCAATCAATGCTCCTACTGATATCCAATAGTAGTAGTCATTGAAGTTTAACCCACGTTCTTCCAGAACTTGCTGTCCTATGGTGGCATTTGAAGATGAAGCCTGCAAGTGAACAATGGCCAGCAAACAGGGGACTGTGAGTAGATATGCTTATCTGCATTTAACCAATAAAATATCAATTGTTTTCCTTTCACCTTTTGCCACCTCGGTGCTAGAAATTCATTAACGGCCACACCTATTTCAGAATATGCAAGAGGTGAAAGCCAAAAGCCCCATTTGACCCAAGCAGGTAGTAAAGCTGCAAGAAAGGTTTGGAACATTAATATCTTTACATCTTTTTAATCTCCTCGTATAAGTAACAAATGACCTTACGTTTTGGAATTATGAAGCCACTGAATAGAAATATCACCAGTAACGTAAGAAGACTAAAATTTGCTGCAAAAGGCGGATCTCTAATGACCGAAGCAATTAAACGAAATAATGAAATTGCCATTTGATGTACAAGGAAAAGGATGAAGAGCAGGCGGAAGAACCTGAAAATAATACTTGGCTTAGAAGATGATAACATTTGTTAGATATTTATATACTTTAACATCAAGTAATCTTTGTTAACATGATATACCTTTCTGGTTCCGGACTGTAACCAATCACGTAGTACGTAAGAGCTGTCCACAGAAAAGCATCTATAAATGAAAATGGAATCTTTAGGATAACAGCTGGAATGGAATATGCCCATGCTGGATAGAAGTAGAAATCTCTTTGCTTATAGAATACGGATAATCTGGAAACGGTTAATGCCAACTCAGCAATTCCGGTCGTCATAAGTCTTATGAGAGCATAAAACAGGGAACCCAGGTAATAGCTTGCATGGACAAGGTCAAGCTTCATCCGAGTACGAATAAAGATGGTCATCGTTATCAGTGCAATAAATATAAGCTGCATGTAGGAATCATCTAAGGCTGGTTAGTGTGTAAGTTGGGTAACCAGTGTTTGATATTATACATTTATGCTTATTATGATTGTTTTTACCTGTGATGATTTGAAAACATAAACAAATGAGTTTCTCTTCATGAGAAGCCATTCTCTTGCCATACATGCTTTGAGTAATTCCCATTTTCCCAATGAATAGATGTTGAATGACAAGGCATTTCTATGTCTCTCACATTTTTCGAAAGGTGTGTGGAGTTCTTCATTTAGCTTCTCTGCTACGTGAAACTTTTTGAATACAGCTATGAAGTTATTCACAGAAACAAAGCTATAAGGCTCGTCTTTACGATACCAGTACTGTTCTTGGTCCTTTTTGGAAAGCACCTAAAATTAATTTATTTTAAATCATTAGTTAAAGGAAAATGCCATGGACGTAGGTAGATTAAAGGACACATACTTCTTGGAGGAAATCAGCAATGCCTTTGCGTTCGGGGCACCTAAAACCGCAATTTTCAAAGAACTCTTGAACATAACTGCATGGTCCAAGGTATACAATCTTTCCTTCTGCCATTAGAATAATGTCATCAAAGAGATCAAAAGTCTCTGGTGCAGGTTGAAGAAGTGACACTAGAATTGTTGCCTCTGTTATGTGGGTTAGTTGCTGTAGACATGTAACTATTTGGAAGGTAGTGGAGCTATCTAGACCTGTTGATATTTCATCCATAAAAAGAGCTTTATTTGGACCAACTATCATTTCCCCTATCAAAATTCCACATGAAAAATTTATTAGAATGTCATGATTTTGCAAGGTTAGGGAGTCAATACTAATAACGTTAATAAGGAGGTTAGAGAACTGCACAACCTGTTGTCAGCCTTCTTTTTTGACCACCTGAGATTCCTCTGTTCATTGGATCTCCCACTATAGTATCGGCACAGATGTCCAGTCCAAGAATCTAAATGGAAATGAATGGTTGTGTAACTGTTAGAGAAGAAATTTGATTTCCTTCAGTACTTATCTTTTCTTCTGAGATAATCACCTTTAATATATAGTCTGTCTGAAGATTTCCTTTTAATCCTTCAATAGAAATTGCCTGTTAACAGAGATTATATGGTCAGAGGTGTGGTTCCAAAGGCAATGATATCCATTCCCCTGATAGCTGCTGACATGATCACTATTTCGAGCAAATTACCTTCATATATGTGTCTATATGTGGTTCTGGAATAATTCCATATTGTTTCTCCCTTCTACTGATTTCTTTTAGCATATCTTTATTCATAGACAACATTAAGATGATAAGTCTACTGTTAGGAAGGTATGTCCATTGTTACAAGATGCAAAGTAACACATACCCGCTCTGCTTCCAATGCCCTGGCAACGAGCCGAGAAGTCAAGTGTTTCTCTTACAGTCATTTCAGAAATGTGCAGGTCATATTGGCTTATGTAAGCTGATGTATTCTGAGGCACAAACTCAGTGAACTTGTAACCATTGTAGGAAATTTCCCCTGTAACCTGAAATAAAAGTGTGCATCCAGATTGGTTGTTGTTCAATTCACAAAATTTTCATTATTTTAGAACTTATCAGATACTACATATTATTTGGTCATAGTTTTTGAATCTATCATTAAAATTATGTATTGTACTGCCAGTATCAACATATGCAGATTATTTACATTGCTACTTCAAGAGGGATTTGATGGAGAAATAGAAAACCTTGAGAGAAGGGTTGAGCTTCCCTGAAAGTGCCTGTAACAAAGTGGTCTTTCCACAGCCTGGAGGGCCAAGCAAAAGAGTCATTCTGCATAAAAAGTAAGTTTATGACAGCTTATCAATGGCATAACTATTGTTCTCCAAAAAAAAAAAAGTACCCTAAACTCAGAGACCATGCACAGATGAAATGAATATGAGAAGTAAATATCCAAAGCGAACCTTGAGGGTTTGATGATGCCACTGATATCTTTGAGAATTTTTATTTTGTATGATTGAGATTTGCAGCTGCTAACTTTTGTTAAAGCCTGTTCAAGACCTTAAACCTTTCCCATTAGTGTGTTAATACACACACGTGTATACATCCAATCGTAGTGAACAAAGAGGAATATTTAGGAAGGTCAAAGCAATATATATACACACACACACACACACATGTATACCATTTAAGTATTATGAAAAGAAGATGATTCCAGTTATTTGTAATGATTTGGGGTTGAAAACTTACAGAGAATACACTGCTAATGGTATTCCAAAGCGTAGGAATGGGCTTTCCTTGAACTACTTCACAATTTGCTTCTACTGTTAAATTCTGGAATCTCACTTCAATAGTCGACAATTCCAACCCCACCCTAAGCACAAATGTCAATGTCAGACTCATTTGCAAGTCATTATTCTACAAAATAATCTCTTTTGATTCACAGCGTGTTATTGTTGATACACGAGCCGTTAGATGGTGAAAAATTTATACGCTGAAAGCATTGCATTTATCCATCATGCTTATGTTTGCTTCTGTCAGCATTGATTAAATATAAGTTTTAGCTTTAAAAAGTAAGATTTTCATTTTCAACTGATGCAAAACTCCTTCTGTCTTTTTGCAGTTATCGAACAAAGGATCAACGTGCAAGGCATCCCCTATAGCTGTTTTCGTTGAATGCAGGTTTTCATGCGTGAATAGTGATAATAACTGTTACAAAACAAAAAGAGAGACGGGAGGTTTCTTGCCTGTCGGTCCTTTCTTTAAGTTTCTTCAAGAGGCGGAGATTGTCGTCCTCGATTTCGGTAATGAGTTTCTCGATGAAAACGCGGCGTTCCAATGCTCCAAGATCCGTAACATCGATCGCCTTCCTCTTCCCGTCGTTTTTCATACCATCTTCTTCCTTGCTGGTATCGTCATCTAAAGGGCTGGGATCGAACAATGAGGTCCTTAGACGATCATAAGTGGGCAATCTCTGAATTGCAGCCCACTGCAACTCCGTCTCGTCCTCATTATTTTCTCTGAACGACGACGACAGGGAGAGGTCCGACGTAGCATTCCTGAAGCTTGAAGACAACTGTTGAAAGGATGCCCTGAGGTTTCTCTCTGTCTCAGCCAGCATTTCCATATCTTCATGCTCCATATTTCGTTTTGCATTAAAGAGAGGTTTTTCAAGGAGTTTGATGAGAAATAAGAAACTCGCTTCTTTTTGCTGTCCATCTATACATACATATATATGTATAAAGGCAAAATATTTACGTTACTACGTTGAATACAACACACAGCGTGGGGAATTTTATTACTATTTTTCTAAAATAATTAATATTTTGGTTTTTCTTGGATGAGTTTGGGTCAAACTGAAAGTAAATAGGGGGCTGCTCCACCTAGACAGTTGCTCCTAATTATTTGGTCAAAATAATACGGAAATAAAAATTAAGCTTAAAACTAAGCTTTAGTCTTACTTTTGCATTAATGAGAAACTTGTAATTATCTTTTCTCCTTTTCGTCTGCGAAATGCATTCGTCGTTGTCGTCTGGGATTTTGTGGGACAAATTCAACAGTACGTTAACTCTTTCTCTGGGGGGAAACGTCAATTCCATTTGCCTAAGTAATTTAAGAGCTTTAGTTTTAGGGTAAACTATACGTATGATCTTCTTATTTTCTGTCTATTCTACTTTGGTCATCAGCTTTGGAAAAATTATTTTAGTCACTTTTGTTTTCGGGTTATAACATTTTATTCACGTGATCGTTAATCTATATCATAGTACTAACGTGTCACGTTAATGAAAATGCTATTTTCTAATTTGACCATTAAATTTTTTAAAAATTATCTTTTAATCCTTTCTAAAAAAAATCTTCCAATATTTATCTCCTCTTCTTTGACTTTCTCTTTAATTATTATTTTCATCCCTGCTGTCGTCTACTAATGCTACCGCCGTTAGTCGCTGCACGTCTCTTATCCAAAACATAAAATATCATACACATAAGAAATCATCCTTGTAGTAATCCATAATTTTATTTGCCTAAAATAATTAAAGTGTGCTTAACCGCAAATCTTAGGTTAAATGCTATAATTTAATTATATGATTTTTTTCTTCTTTATAAATATTGTCTGATCTAATCAATGGTTACCAGAATTAGGAATTCTAGGAAGTTATAGTTTCGGGCCATTCTTACATTGATGATTATTTGTTTTGCAATAGGTAAATTAGAGGGATATGGATAAATTATAAATTGTCACACAATTTTCTTTTTGTTCTTACTTTAGTTATTAAAGTTTGAAATTTTTTAATTTTATGGACTCTCAATTTGCTCCTATATGATCACTCGAATGTTAAATCATACATGAAAGGATGACATGATTGCTACATGTGTTGATGTTAATTACTTTTTATTGACGTGGAATCCATGTGTCATCCACGTCATTTTTCTCTCTTTCTTTTGGATTTGATATTCTCTATGTTGATTTTGTTTTATTATTTTCACTTACAAATTTCTAACAATAACCCGTACAAATTCATAATAAGTACCAAAATTGTAACGTATTTGCATAAATAAACAAAAAAATAATTATTATGCATGTCCATTAAAATTATATACGAACATTACAAATTATAAAATTATAATAAATCTAAAATAGATTACAATTTATTTATATTGATATAAATAAATTGATAAAAAAAAATAAAAGTGTAATTTAATTATCAATATTTTTTTCTACAAAACTAAAACTTTCGACTTTTTATTTTGGAAGAGAAAAAACTCATAATTTTGATGTAAAAAAAAGATATTTAACATTCTTATGTTATCAATAAGTAATTTTAAATCAAAATAAGATAATGATCATGATTAGAAAAAGAGTATCTAACCAACAACCAGTTGATTTAGTAGGATGAGGTATTATGTCCCTTAAGTAAGGTTAAGGGTTTGAATCCCCTCTCCTCTGCAGTATTCAATCTGAATTAATCGATCAATAGATAAGACATCCATGATTAATTAAAAAAAAAAGAGCGTTTACTTTTGAATAGGAATCAACGCAAGGGAGTTTGGCCGCATCCCAAATCCTAAGTCCCTAACGATAATAATAAATGAACCGGCAGGAAACGGACCCGTGTGGGAGGGGGCTAGGTAGGGTCAAGGCTTACGCCATTGAAAAGAAGCAAATTGAGAATGTGAAATGGTGTTAGCCGTCGTCTAAAAGCACCCATGCATGCATGGGCAGAACTTTGAATTTATTAGGGAAACGGCTGGATAAGGACTTTGTGTACTTGAAACAATATTATTGACGTTTTGCTCCACAGGCGCATTATTGTTTACTTTTGTAAATTGAATTTTTTATTAATCTAGAATAAATATAAGAGAGTATATATTTTAAGATAATTTTTAATCATTTAACATTAAATGTTTATAATTTTTTTACTATTAAGATTGTTTAATTCGTACTTAAGTTAGAACTTAAGTAGGGTAAGTTTTGGGGGGACTCATCCTATTTAGCAATTAATTAAACAGAAACAAGTACGTATTTGTTGGGTAATAAAATGAGGATAAAAGATAACAATTAAACTTGTAATAGATGGTGAGATAAGCATGAGTATTATTTTAGATTTGTTTCATCGCATACTATATACAATAAGTATATTTAAAAGTAAATATTCGAAATTTTAATTTTGTTACTTAAATTTTTATAAATTTTTAAATTCATATTAAAATTATATTTTAATTTATTAATTGAAGATCACCGCGACTTATTATTTTTTAAATGGTGATACTTGAAAATAATGTCACGTATATGATGGAAGACAAGATAATAGATATTTTTATTTTTTATAAAAAAAATGTTTTATATTCATTTACTTTTTGATTAAAGTTAAAGTGATTAATAAAGTAGTATATGTTCTAAATAATTTTAACTATTTGACAATCAACACTTTATCATCATGTTGCACTTGCTAGTGCTTAAACTCGTGACCTTTAGAAACAATAACAATTTTTTTTAACAACTGAGGTAATTTGATTCGTGTTATATTTATTTAATTTATATTTTTAAATATATTATATAAAGCATAATGCGGAACATGTATAATAAAGATTAGGTGGATTTCAAAGTCTACATAGATATTGAGAGATGATTTTAATTTTATAGATTACGGGATGAGATGATTTTATATTTTGTACCTATAATAAATAGAGAAGTATAAATGAAAATAAAAGTTTTGGATAAAATACATAATTGTGGAACTTTTCGAGTATTGTTTTATTGAATTCATCAACTATTAAAAGTTACATAATGATCTATGACTATAGGATGTTGTTTTATTGAGTCTCTCGAATATTAAAAGTTACAAAAAGATCATCAACTACTCGTATGTTCCAAACTTGTCCTTTCCTGTTAAAAAAATTGACGATAGTCTAAGTTAAACGTTAACTTGGTGACTGAGATATGATAAAATATGATCCCATGATATTAAATGACTATGAAAATCAAATGTCTCTATGATTTTATCATATCTCAGTCAACAAGTTAACGTCAAACTCAGATAAATGTCAATTTTTAATAGAAACGGGCATGTTTGGAACGTATGAATAATCAGATGACCATTTTGTAATTTTTAAAAGTAGAAACAATATCCTAAACAACTATAAATTGTGTTTGAATTGACTCTTTCGTAGGATACGGATTTAATCATCTCACCTAATCTAAATAATAAACAAATGCATGCATAAGTTGATGGACTTTGGTTAATCCACGTATCAAAATTGCTTGTATTAAGCTTATTTACATTGCATATATTTGGACAGATCATGTGATATCGGATATTAACATTCCGGCCTCTAATTTAATAAACAAAATCTTTTTCAGATCTTTTCATTTTCGTCCATATCAATCAGCTTCTCATTCAAGATTCTTACTTTCCCTTTTTCTGGGAAGATACGAAGAAACTTTTTCGCCTTAAGTAAGAATGGTCCCCGGATTTTGTGTGATTCGATTCCGGCGTTAATTTCAAGCTAGAAAAATAAGACACCTTTGCTTCACACAGTCTGTCATCATAATAAACTAATCCTTCTCACTTCTCATTGGAATTTAATTGCACTTCTGAAAATAATATAATAATTAAATTGGGTCAGCAATAAAGATATAATCAATGCATGAATGGTCTTCCATTCTTAAATGATCTATCGCTGTCTATATTATCTATAAAAATGTCAACTCTAGTGTTATAAATAATATATGTTTGTAGAAAATGTTTTTAATTCGATGATAAATTGTTGAAAAAAACGGTGCACATGGCTTTGTCAAAGGGGAGCACCGAAAGGTGCTGTTTTTGTTGGGAAAAAAATGGTAAAATTCTAAATTTTAGTCATTGTAATTTAGGATATTAACAAATTAGTCCTTAAGTTTCAAATAAATACCCTAGCTCATTTAACTTCAAAATCATCCCAAAGCATTCTAGCTTTCTTCCAATACTAGAGAGATTTTAGAGAGTTTCTTGATAGTTGTTTTCTCCTTTTTATCTAGAGAGAATTATCATTGTTTTCTCCTTGGTAGATAGAGAGAGGTTGTAATTCATATTTTCTCATAGTGAAATTCTTCTACCGTTGCCCGTGGTTTTTACCCTAAATATTTTAGGGGTTTTCCACGTAAATTTTGTGTCTCTTTTATCTTTATTTTTATTTTCTCAAATTATCAGTTGCGATTTTGCTCTATCCGATAGCCGTCTTCCGCAACAATTGGTATCCGAGCTAGATTAGAGTGTGTAATATCTGCTTATTGTCTTTGTGGTTGCCACCAAAAGGTGGATCCTCCAACATAAGAAAGTAAGAAGGTATTACCCATTCTTTGAAGGTTCCAAAGAACTATTCACGATAGTGAAATAGTGGGAGCTATCCGTAATATAAGCTATGACAACGAAATTTGATATTGAAAAATTCAATGGGAGAAATTTCTCACTGTGGAAATTGAAGATGAAGGCCATCCTGAGGAAAGACGGGTGTCTAGCGGCTATCAATGAAAGGCCGGTGGATTTCGCAGATGACAACAAATGGAACGAGATGGACGGAAATGCTATGGCAAACTTTCATCTAGCATTAGCAGATGAAGTATTGTCAAGTATCGAGGAGAAGAAGACAGCTAAGGAGATATGGGATCATCTCACCAAATTGTACGAGGCCACATCGTTGCACAATAAAATTTTCCTTAAAAGGAAATTGTACACTCTCCGTATGCCAGAATCTACTTCAGTGACAGAGCACTTAAATACACTGAACACCTTATTTTCTCAGCTTACATCCTTAAGCTGTAAAATAGGAGAACAAGAACGTGTTGAACTTCTACTTCAAAGTCTACCGGATTCGTATGATCAACTCATCATTAACTTGACAAATAGTAATGTCACCAGTCTAGTCTTCGATGACGTTACAGCTGCTGTTCTACAAGAAGAAAATCGACGCAAGAACAAGGAAGACAGACAAGTAAATCTGCAACAAGCAGAAGCATTGACAACGACGAGAGGGAGATCAACAGAACGTGGCCAAAGCAGCAGTCACAAATATGGTAGATCGAAGTCCAGAAGCAAAAAAAAATTTAAAGTGCTACCATTGTGGAAAGAAGGGTCACTTGAAGAAGGATTGTTGGAGTCTCAATAAAAACTCCAATCCACAAGGCAATACCGCAAACACTTCAGATGATGGAGATGCTCTATGCTGTGAAGCGTCAACTACCGTGGAATGCAGAAAAAGATTTGCAGATATATGGCTCATTGATTCAGGAGCAACATATCACATGACCTCAAGAAGAGAATGGTTCCATCATTATGAACCTGTCTCAGGAGGATCTGTCTATAGTTGCAATGATCATGCCTTATATATCGTTGGCGTGGGAACCATCAAATTGAAGATGTATGATGGAACAATTAAAGTTGTTCGAGATGTGCGGCACGTGAAAGGCCTGAAGAAAAATTTATTATCCTACGGATTGTTGGATAATAATGCAAGCAAGATTGAAACACAGAAAGGAATCATGAAGTAGTTCCGTGGAGCGCTTGTGGTGCTGAAAGGCGAAAAGATAGCTGCAAACTTGTACATGCTGAAGGGAGAGACTTTGCTAGAAGCAGAAGCCTCTGTTGCCTCATGTAGTTCAGATTCAGCAATGCTATGGCATAAGAAACTTGGACACATGTCAAAACAAGGAATGAAAGTCCTTGTGGAGCAAAAGATACTTCCCAGCTTAACAAAGGTATCACTTTCTTTGTGTGAGCATTGTATAACAAGTAAGCAACACCGGTTGAAATTCAACACATCAAATTCAAGAGGCAAAAGTGTTCTAGAATTGGTTCACTCTGACGTATGGGAAGCATCGGTCACATCCCTAGGCGGAGCAAAATACTTTGTCTCATTTATTGACGACTACTCCAGGAGATGTTGGGTGTACCCTATTAAGAAGAAGTCAGATGTGTTTGCAACTTTCAAAAACTTCAAAGCGCGGGTGGAACTTGATTCTGGAAATAAGATCAAGTGTTTCAGAACAGATAATGGAGGAGAATACACAAGCGAAGAATTTGATGACTTTTGCAAGAGAGAAGGCATCAAAAGACAGTTCACAGTGGCGAACACTCCTCAACAAAATGGAGTGGCAGAGCGGATGAACAGAACCTTGTTAGAAAGAACACGAGCAATGTTGAGGGATGCAGGCCTAGAAAAATCATTCTGGGCAGAAGCAGTCAATACCACCTGTTATTTGGTGAATCGAGCTCCATTAACTGCAATAGAGCTGAAGACACCAATGGAGACGTGGACTGGTAAACCAGCTGATTATTCAAACCTCCATGTATTTGGAAGTATTGTGTACGTGATGTACAACTCCCAAGAAATCTCAAAGCTGGATCCAAAATCCAGGAAATGCAAATTCTTGGGGTATGCTGATGGAGTCAAGGGGTATCGCTTGTGGGATCCCACTGCCCGCAAAGTGATCATCAGCAGGGATGTTATCTTTGTAGAAGATAAACTACAAAGAAAAGAAGACAATGATAGCACTGAAAAGTCAGAGACTACACAGATACATGTGGAAAAGGAGGTTGAACAAGGAGACTCTTCTGAAGCAGAACCAGCACATGATGAACAAGAACCAGAGAGTTCTGAAGCTCCAACAACTCGTCAATCAGATCGTATGAGAAGGTGTCCCAATTGGCACTCAGATTATGTTATAGAAGGTAATATTGCATACTGTCTTTTAACAGAGGACGGTGAGCCATCAACATACCAGGAGGCAATAAACAGCTCAGATGCTTCACTGTGGATGATGGCGATGCAAGAAGAAATCGAAGCCCTTCATAAAAATAATACATGAGACCTTGTGCCACTACCACAAGGAAGGAAGCCAATTGGTAACAAATGGGTCTTCAAAATCAAGCGAAATGGTGACGATCAAGTTGAGAGGTATCGTGCAAGACTGGTGGTCAAAGGATATGCTCAAAAAGAATGTATTGATTTCAATGAAATATTTTCTCCTGTGGTTCGACTAACAACAGTTCGAGTAGTTTTGGCAATGTGTGCTACATTGAACTTACATCTAGAGCAACTAGATGTTAAAACAGCTTTTCTTCATGGAAATCTTGAAGAAGAGATTTACATGCTCCAGCCTGAAGGTTTTGAAGAAAAAGAAAAGAAGAACTTGGTTTGCAGGTTGAACAAATCTCTGTACAGTCTAAAGCAGGCGCCGAGGTGTTGGTATAAGAGATTTGATTCCTTCATTATGTGCCTTGGATACAACAGACTTAATGCAGACCCTTGTGCTTATTTTAAGAGGTCTGGTGATAACGATTTTGTTATATTGTTGTTGTATGTGGATGACATGTTGGTTGCAGGACCCAACAAAGATCATATTGAAGAATTGAAGGCACAACTGGCTAGGGAATTTGAAATGAAAGACTTGGGATCAGCAAACAAGATTCTAGGGATGCAAATTCACCGAGACAGAAGTAATAGGAAGATTTGGCTTTCACAAAAGAATTACTTGAAGAAGATCTTGTCACGATTCAACATGCAAGATTGTAAGCCAATTTCTACCCCTCTTCCTATTAACTTCAAATTATCCTCTAGTATGAGTCCTAGCAGTGAAGAAGAGAGGATGGAGATGTCTCGAGTACCGTATGCATCAGCAGTGGGAAGTTTAATGTTCGCTATGATATGCACAAGACCAGACATTGCACAAGCAGTGGGAGTGGTTAGTCGATACATGGCGAATCCAGGCAAAGAGCATTGGAATACAGTAAAGAGGATCCTGAGATACATTAAAGGGGCCTCAAATGTTGCATTATGTTACGGAGGATCAAACTTACTAATCAATGGGTATGTAGATTCTGACTATGCAGAGGATTTGGATAAAAGCAAATCTACTACAGGATATGTGTTCAAAGTTGCTGGTGGAGCTGTAAGCTAGGTTTCAAAATTGCAGTCAGTTGTGGCTACATCCACAACAGAAGCAGAATATGTAGCAGCTACACAAGCCAGTAAAGAAGCAATTTGGTTGAAGATGCTATTGGAGGAACTTAGGCACAATCAAGAGTATGTCTCTCTGTTTTGCGATAGTCAAAGCGCCTTGCATCTAGCAAGGAATTCAACATTTCATTCAAGGACAAAACACATACGAGTTCAGTACCATTTCATTCGTGAAAAGGTGGAAGAAGGGATGGTAGATATGCAGAAGATCCATACCAAAGACAATATAGCAGATTTCATGACGAAGGCGATCAACGCTGATAAATTTACTTGGTGTCGATCCTCTGTTGGCCTGTCAGAGACGTAAGCAACATAAAGGTACAAGGTAGAAAGAATGGTATGAAGATATGATTGTTCCAATCAAATCTTCAAGTGGGAGATTGTTGAAAAAAATGGTGCACATGGGTGCACATGGCTTTGTCAAAGGGGAGCACCGAAAGGTGCTGTTTTTGTTGGAAAAAAATGGTAAAATCCTAAATTTTAGTCATTGTAATTTAGGATATTAACAAATTAGTCCTTAAGTTTCAACTATAAATACCCTAGCTCATTTAGCTTCAAAATCATCCCAAAGCATTCTAGCTTTCTTCCAATACTAGAGAGATTTTAGAGAGTTTCTTGAGAGTTGTTTTCTCCTTTTTATCTAGAGAGAATTATCATTGTTTTCTCCTTGGTAGATAGAGAGAGGTTGTAATTCCTATTTTCTCATAGTGAAATTCTTCTACCGTTGCCCGTGGTTTTTACCCTAAATATTTTAGAGGTTTTTCACGTAAATTTTGTGTCTCTTTTATCTTTATTTTTATTTTCTCAAATTATCAGTTGCGATTTTGCTCTATCCGATAGCCATCTTCCGCAACATAAATTTTTCCATTTTAAAATGTGTTTTTGTTTTAAAAACAGACTTCAAATCATTCTAAACTTGATTTTAACACTTAATTAAAAGTAACTCGAATCGCTATTTAAAATAATCTTAGTCATTGGTTTTAGAAAACATTTTTTGGTTTTGTTTTCTATTTATATTTTAGATAAATAATTTTTAATTTCAGTTTTTTAAAATTGAAAAACAATTTTTTATTAATATAAAAGAAAATAATTCAAAAATGAAAATACTGAAAATAATTTGTTATCTGTTTTTTAAATAAAATTAATAAATAGTTATTAAATAATTACAATTAAATATAATTATTAAAACAATTATTGCATAAATTTAACATAACTTATGTACATATTTTTTTATTAAATTAAGGTGATTATAAAATAACATACATTCTAAATACTTTCAACAATTTAAAAATAAACACTCAATTACTCTTGTTGCAATCACTAGTACTCAAATCCCGGACCTCTAAAAATAACAATCATTCATTTTAATTATTGAAGTAAGTTTGATTCTTGTATGAGTTATGTAGACTACTTATGAAATTGGAGATCGAGGCGGTGGATATCGTGGTGGGTGAATATAAGTATGGGGTCAGAGTGGTGGAGATTGGTATGCTTGACAACTCGTTGATTCAAATTAAGGGGCTGATAATTTGAAATCGAAAGTTAACGTGGAAGACAATGATGGGGTGGTAACTCCGGTTAATCTCTCGACTGCATCTTTCCTGGCAGAATCGTCATTGGGCGGTGCTTGAGATGATCTTTCAGAAAAGGATAATTCATTTATTGCCAGGGGGTGTTGGGAATGATTTATCTTGGTGCTGTAATGATGATGTCGAAGACACGGGTATTGTTGGCTGCGATACCGAAGTTGGAAGGGAAAATATTTTTGTGCCAGCTGGTGTCTGCCCTGCTCAAAAGAGGACTATCGTAGATGGGGGTGGTGGAACTTGTGAGGTATCGTTAGGCCAAGCCACTGTTGTTTTGGGACTTTTATAAGCTTGGTGATTTAGTGAATCTGGATACAAAAGTGAAGACAATTTGCATCTTATAGAGAATGAGAATGTTTTGGAATATTGATTTCCAAGAGCCCCAATCGTATTAACAACCTAAGCCCAAGTAGTAAAGTCTTAGGGAAAGGTGTACGGCCCAATGTGAATGAAGAAATCAATTCGGGCAGGGTAGTGAAAATTTAATCTCAAAGCACAATAAGAGAGTTATCGAGGAAGTTTCAAAGGAGGAAGAATCCTTTTTATTAGAATTAAAGAGAAATGCTAGTCAAAAGAGTGCCAAGAGATATTGGTCTCATCTGGCCCTTCAAGATACGGTTTTGTCTCGGGCTGATCGCCGAAAGAGAGACCGTGCTCTAAAGAAGAACATAGAGAAGAAAAGAGATCTATCGTTCTCGGAGCTGTCGGGGAGATCGCTCTCCGACTTCGGTCTTAAGAATCAGTGGCTGGCAACGAATAAGGAAGCTGTTAAGACACTATCTTTGGGGAAGAAACTTGGAATCAGGATAGTTGAGGACGAAAGAGACGTGTTGAAGGAGTTGGCTCTGCTAGAATATTAAATATGTTTCGGGAGTTGGTAGGGGAAAGTTAGGGTGCTATCTTCGGTGTTCTGAATTCTTCGTTGTTTCGGTATGAGGATCCTCACTTGGCATGTGACTGTGAGAGGCTTAGTTGTGGATATAAAAGTGTCAGTTTTGAGGTTGTTGTTTAGAAATCAAATGGTGGATTTGAATCTCTTATAGGAAACAAAAAAAGATCGGTTAGATAAGATATATATTCGAAGTGCAAGCATTTATCTCCGGTTGTTTGGAAGCATTGCTGGAATTTCCAAGTACTTTAGATGATCAATGGTGGTTGTAATTTTATTAATGTCAATCAATTTTATTGTTAAAATTCTGCACAAATTTTATGAATTTGTGGCCTAGAGATGGAGGGGATCAATCGTTCTTATGCTGATGTGAGGCGAATGTCGAAGACGTTGATCTGTTGTTAGTGACCTGCAGGTTTATTTGGTGCTTTTTGAAGCCTCATGCTCAGTGGTGGGGTGTTATTTGGGGTGTGTTGAATGATGTTTCAGTTTTGTTTAATTTCTGCTTTTTAGTTCATATACTAAGGAAGTTGAAAAGCGTTTGGTTATTGTCAGTTGCGGCAGTGCTTTGGAGTTCTGGGTAGCTTACAATGATTGAGAGTTCAATGATAAATGATTATTTTTGAAGGGCTTGGTCTTTTATTCTAATCTTCGAGCTTTAGTTTGGATGCATTTGTGGAGGAACTGGCACGTTTAGTTGAGTGTTATAATCTGATTCGTTTGGTGTTGGGGAGTGGTGGTGTCATTTGGCGAATAGCGTTTTGAGGTTTCTCTGGTGCTGAAAAGTTTGTGTGGTGAGGGGTGTTCGTTGTTGTTTTCGTGGATACTGCTATTGGACTATTCTCTTGTGCAAGGTTTTGACTTTGTAAATTTAATTTCATATTCAGAGGTTGGAGTTGTTATTTTTTTTCAAGAAGCGAAATTGGATTCGTTTAGTGAAAAAGTAATGAGGGAGTTGGTATGATGTTTATGTATTCGTTTCAGCAATCACAGTAGAAATACTTGATGGCCTAGGTCCTAATGTCATTTTCAGCTCCAAGGTGTTGCTATGTCGTGTTTTTTGAGGCTTTTGAGAAATTTCTAGGAATTTTTCTTATAGTGTGGTTGGGATGCTTCGTAGTATAGCATAAATTCGATTCTATGGTGAATCATTTCAAGCCTATAGTGCTCTGTTATGGTTCTTTTGTTAAGGATGCATAAGTATTTTATACTGCAGTTAGTTGAATCCCAAGGATTATTCAATGTTGATGTTATTGAGCTGGTTGAGTCTCTTCTTGCCGTTGGGATGGCGTCTTACGAAATAAAAAATCGTTGAACCTTAGTAAATTATGGATTATGTGACAATTTTGTGATTTTCATAAAGTTGCTTTCAAGTGGTAGCTATACGGCATGTTTAAATTGTTGAAATTCAGTGGATACAGGTTTTAATGTTTGATACTACAAGGTCATGTATATTGCTTCATATGAGTTGTTTGAGTTTCTTTTGGTATTATTATGAATTGTTGCCATGTTTCTCCCAATTGCTCGTGAATTTTATCTTTCTATCATGGAGTCATTGGATTAGTTTTCCCTTTAGCTAAGCCAGTCCCTAGTTTATGGTATTGTGAAGTGGGTGGGAGTCTCTTGCTTTTCAGATGATTGTAATGTAGGTTCTTAGTTTGAGTTCATGTGTCGTCCAAGCAATGGGAATATCTATTTGGCTACTTCAGTTCTGAGAAGATGGTCTGAAATTTACAGTTCTTGTAACTAGTTGAATAGCGTTAAAAATCTTTCTAGGATCCCATTGCTTTGGTTGGGCGAACCTTGTAGTAGATTCTGATTCGCAGGTGAGTTTGAATTGGGTTTCAATCTCGTTGATGAGATCACGACGGTGGTGCAATATCTTTATTGAGTAGTTAGATTTATCCGGTCAATTGCACAAGTGATTTTCGGTTCTGCGCCTAGAAGTCTTACCGGATTGGCGAATCATCTAGCCAAATAAGGGATGGGTTTGTGTGAGCTATTTAAAGCATGTTGGTAAGGGACATAACAGCGCAGGTTAGTTTTGTAATTGCGCTCTACTGAAAATTATATATATTGGTCTGGCGTTTTTAGTTTGTGATTGTTTGTTTTTGGAGTTGTCGAGTTGTATCTTTTACGGAGTTGTGTTGTATCCTTTTCTTTCAATTAGACTTAAAAGCTCTGTTTTAAAAATTGGACCGGATCGGTCGGTTCAATCGGTTTAACCGAGAATCGTTGTTTAGTTCGGTTCAATCTAAATCGGTTGAACCATTATTAGTGAACCGGCCAGAACTGCTGAACCGTTCGAACCGGACCGGTTGAAAATAGAAAAAAACTGGGATTTTTGTTTTTTTTTTTGAAAAAAAAATTAAACCAAACAACGTCGTTTGTTAAACGAGCCAAGTCGAACTCGAGTATTGCTGAGCTCGACTCGAACTTGAAAACTTTAAAAGTAAGCTCAACTCAACTCAAACTCACAAGCTAAAAATTATCAAGTTCAACTCAAACTCGAAATATAATATTGAAACTTGAACTCAAAAAGGCTTGAACTCAAAAAAAATTAGAAGCTCGATTGAAGCCTAAAATTCGAGCTTGATTGAAGTGAAAGAATAGTTCACTCAATGCTCACCAAAAAGCTCCATGATTTTGAATGTCAAATTACCTCTATTATTTATAGAAGTTAGTTGTGATGCGCTTCTATGTTTCTTAGCAATGTGAGATTGTTTTGTTCTCATATTTTTACTCTTTAGACTTTTGGGATGCTCTTCTATGTTTCTTAGTCATGTGGGATTATTTTTAAAAAAAAATTAAACCAAACAATATCATTTTGTTATGATTTTTTTAACCCCAAATTTATTTTTTAATTATAGTTATATAATTATATTTATTATTTAATATGTTTTACCTTAAATATTATGTTGTAGTTAATTTGAATCATTTGGTTTCACTTGATTTTATGGTTTTTAACTTATATATGTTATGACTTGCTTTGAATATGACTTGTGATATAAAAAATTATTTTTTATTAAATATTTTTGGTATTTTTATTTAATTTTTTAAATAATTATGACGTTGTTAGGTTCTTCCGACCGATCGGATCAATTCAACCGGTTGAATCAGTGAACCGATAGCATGACCGGTTTGCTAACCGATCCGATTCTGAAAACCATGCTTAAAAGAGGTTTTTAGTAAGGCATCCAACTTTAATTTTGGGTTTGTTTATTTAAATCCTTAATAAAACTGTATTTTGTAGAGAAAAAAAATTAAATTTCAATTATCAAAAACACTTAAAGAGAACTAGAAAAACAGTTAAATTTTCTAATCAATATGCAATATCTAACGGTTAATAACTATAGTTTTATGTTCCAAAACATATGGAGTATTTTTTTTATGTTCTAAAGTTTTATCTTGATTAATTTGGATCGATCCGAATTACACACTTAATTTTGGTAGACGAGTTTTCCAACGAGATTTTCCATATACACAAAGATTTAAACTCAAAATCTTACTTAAATGATATCAAATTATTTATCACTTAAATCAATTTTGTGGTACATGTAATATTATTATCTATAAAGGAAATCAAAATGGCATTGTAGATTTAGTACATGATTTAACAGATGCAAGTTATAATAAGTGTGTGCTGGCAGTACTGGGAGAGGAATAGATGCCCCCTAATTAAAAAATATATTTCTATTTAGATATATTAAAGAGCGGTGAGAGCAGTCATCTTCTTAAAAATTTAAATTTATTATATATATATTTTTTAAAAATTACACATCTTTATTAAACTGATTTCTCTATGAAATTATATAAATGTCTCCATTCTTAAAATTTTAAAAATATATCTTCTAATATAAAATTTTACGTCCGTTACATTCCTAATTTCTACATTATTATATAATAATTATCTCATATTCTCAGTTGAATTTTAACTTAATTAATACAGACATTGTTGAAAAAAAATGATAGGTTTAAACGTCGAAAATTTTATAAGGATTTATAAATAGTGTAATAAGCATCTAAAAAGTTTATTGTATAATGAATTATTATTTGATATATTATTATTAAGAAAAGTTATAATTAGTGTCTATGCTATATTAATTTTTAAATATATATATATATATATTTGATAACATCTCAACACTACTATTTTTTTTCTTTCGATGATATATCAGATAATAATCATTATAATTATAAAAAATATTTGACATATAATATTAAAATTTATATAATGAAATTTCAAATTAATACCCGTAAAAAATGCACAGGGTGAGTTCATTAAGCTTTTGCTGGTGTGTGGGGGTGGGGGTGGGGGTGGGGGTGGGGGGGGGGATTTTAACTTGAAGCCCAGGCCCAAGTGTCTATATTGACTAAAAATGCTTTATAATATACGATTTTAATCAATTTTTTTTGGATTTGTCAAAATGACCAATTAAATTGCAGTATTACCACGACCACGACCACGACCCCGACCCGACCCGAGACGGGCGGCGGCGGCGGCGCGCGAGAGTCCCCCTTGTTCTCTATCACTCAACAAAGAAGTAGGAAAGTTAAGTCTTAAATACCATTCCCAATAGTATTTCCAATACTATATGGGATTGAGCATTACCAACACTTGTTTCCAATACAATGTGATTATTCAGGAAACAATTAACAATCATGCACCTTAAAACAACTGAATCAGCAACCAATTGCATTAGTATTATACGATTAAATATGTCATAATTAAAAGTCAATCTACAATCAATCGCGATTATTACAATTTTAAGCAAAACATTCAAAAATAATATCACTATTTAAGGCTCAATCCCACATAATATTGAGAACAAGTGTTGGTAATGCTCAATCCCACATAGTATTGGAAACACTATTGGGAATGGTATTTAAGGCTTGGCTTTCTCACTTTCTTATTGAGTAATAGAAAACAAGGAAGACTCTCGCGCGCCGCCGCCGTCGTCTCGTCTCGGGTCGGGTCGTGTTACGATTTAATTGGTCATTTTGACAAATCCAAAAAAATTGATTAAAATCGTATATTATAAAACTTTTTTAGTGACCGAAATTTTTTTTCCTTTAATAAAATCCCAATATGGAAAACAAAAGAGACATAATTGTCCAATAAAACAACGAAATTTTCTCGCTCTTTGCCCGTCTTCCCGTTTTCCTTGTATTTTCTCTTGTTTCTTTTATAAATTGGGTAATTCTGGAATTTGAAGAGCTGGGGAAAAAGGCTAAGGGACAAGAGAAGATGATGTTTTTAACTCAAGGAACAAAAAGCCAGTAAAGGGAGCGAGTCAACTCGTTGGTAGTTGATGATGACGATGAGGGTGAATTTCGGGGGACCGGGCCAAAGCCAATCCCGACTAGTGGGAGACTATATTCTGGGCCCGAGAATCGGGTCGGGTTCATTCGCGGTGATTTGGAGGTCAAGGCATAGGCAACATGGGTTGGAAGTAGCAGTTAAAGAGATTGATAAGAAGCTACTGAGCTATAAAGTCAGTGAAAATCTGCTTAAGGAAATTTCCATTCTCAGCACTATTAATCACCCCAATATCATCCAACTTTTTGAAGCCATCGAGGTCTCTTTCTTTTTGTTTTATCTGATTAATTAATGCCCGCCACTTTTTGTTTTCTTTTCTTTAATTTTTGAATTATTTTTACGATCGATTGATATGTAAGTAATGCTGTGGCAGACGGAAGATAGGATATTTCTAGTGTTGGAGTATTGTGGTGGAGGGGATCTCGCGGCTTATATTAATCGACAAGGGAAAGTGTCAGAGGAAATTGCCAGACATTTTATGAGGCAATTGCGTACTGAGATTTGAAATTTGAATGCTTTTTATTACAATGTGTTCTGGAACCTCATTAATTGCAGTAACAGTTATAAAAGACAAATTTGATGGTTAGGGCAATATTGTTGTTATTGTTTTTGCTTTATAATTTGGAAGAAACTTTTGCTTCTGTACTACTAATGGTTTTTGAATTAAATGTTTGGTAGTTAAGGAAATGGATTTTGCAAATTTTATTGTTGCATATGATGCCAAACTTAGAAATTTGTAGCTTCTTTTTCCGCTGTGATTTTCTCAGTTGCAAACATACAATTGAATCATATAATAATTTTTATGGTTGTAGTATTTGGGGAATGGGATTACCTTATAAATTGTATTAGCTGTTCAGATTCGAACATATTAATGCCATATAAGTTGGTGATAGAGGAAAGGAGCTTGTCGTAGGTGTTTCTCTGGAGTCAACTTTTTTCCTCATATCCCCAATTTTACCTGGCTTATTTTCATTTGCTATTTAGTGAATTGAGAAAATTCTGGAATGCCCTGATCTGTTGACTATCTCGTGCAGCTGCAGGATTGCAAGTTCTTCAGGAGAAACACCTTATTCATCGGGATTTAAAGCCACAGGTGTGGTGCTTGAGTATCATAGATGTCTTGTTAGTGCAGACCATGTTTGGTTTGAGCATTTGTTACTTTAAAAATTTCAGGCATTATTGTTTTATAGGACTCTGTAGTGTGTTCTCACTTGTTGGGTGTTAGTAGATCAATTTAGTAACTAACTGGCATCTAATTTCATCAGTTTTCATGTTCCGAGTGCTAGGTCATTTATTTCTTTTAAATTTGTTGTACCTTTGCAGAACTTACTGCTGTCAACTAATGGAGCAACTCCACAACTTAAGATAGGAGATTTTGGTTTTGCAAGGTGAATATTTTAGTTGGCCTCTTACAAGTTGATGCAAGGCTTAGTTCGTAGATATTGCTTCACTTTCAAACCTGCACTATAACTCGATCCGTTTTTTGCTTTTGATACTTCCGGGGAAAAACAGTCAAAGCCTATCTAGAAAAAGGTGTTCCAACTTCCATGGAACATCTGTTAGCCATAGTCTTATATCATGATACAAAATTATATAATCGGGTTATAAATTTTGATAATTATATAACATTTTGGCGCAGGGGTTGGTAGTTGTTAGTAGAAAGCTATCGATGTACTTTATTTTGCAGATCCTTGACACCCGAAGACTTGGCTGCTACATTATGTGGTTCACCATTGTACATGTCGCCGGAGATTATTCAGAATGAGAAGTATGATGCAAAGGTGAAACAACTACATGGGTTTTACTGCCTAAACCCTCCTCCCTTCTATTATTATTCTTTTGCTATCTTTTACGTAACTGTAACAATCTATGCAGGCTGATTTGAGGAGTGTTGGGGCAATCTTATTTCAACTGGTCACTGGGAAGCCACCATTTAATGGAAACAATCAATTACAGGTTTCTGAGTAAAGTAATCCATTTGGCTTATTATCAAAGCTTAAATGCTTCACATCACATATTATTTATCATGATTCTATGCTTTATGCAGCTGTTCCAGAATATATTGAGATCCACTGAACTGCAGTTTCTAGAAGGTGTCGTACAAGAATTACATCCTGATTGTGTTGATCTTTGCAGAAGCCTTTTACGTCATAATCCAGGTACTGCCTACTACAGCGCTGGTGTTTATGCATATATGTTCACGTAAAACTGATTATTGTCCAACAGTCATTGAGTTTGGTTCCATATTGTACTAATAATTTGCCTGCAATCTGCAAATATTTGGGATCATAGATTTACTTGCAATACTTTCCCGTGATCTAAAATTTAACTTCAATTTGCAGTTGAGCGGCTGACATTTAGGGAATTTTTCAATCACAAGTTCCTTGGGGAGACTAGGTAAAATCCTCTTTTAGTGAATTTGATGCTCCTTGGTTCAACTTCCTTTATGTAAAGTTGGTTATAGCAGTCGAAGAAAATCAAGCTATTTGGATTGAGTTTATTGTATCGTTATCTGTAGCAAAAAGGTGGATGTTGAGCTGGACGCATCAAGTCTGCAAGCAATGACTGGGCAGTTCGGTTCTTCTGTGAAGAAGTCTCACTTACCATCTGGTGATCTCATTGAAGCATCTAGCAGAAATAAAAAATCAGCTAGTTCATCTGGAAGTGGTATGGTATCACGTACAAGAGAGTATGGCTGTTCATCCGGTGAGAAAGGTGCTCATGGGGCAATGCCTTTTGTTGTATGTGGTAACAAAGAGAAATCTGTCCATAACCAATGTTCATCAGATCAGCTCAGAGGTGATTTCTTCTGTCAAATGGTGTTGCCATTATGCTCTTTTCTTTGCTTTGTTTTTGAATTCTTCATTTTCCCTTCATTGACCAGTAGGTGACTCAATGGATTCTATTGAGAAAGAATATGTTCTAGTCAATCCTCATTCCGCATCAATGGAAACTTTCTCTTATTACCCTGAGACATCCCTGCAAGATTATTCAACTTTAAAGTGCCAAGCAAAGAAGAGTGACCAAGAATCAGCAGTTTCTCTGGAAACAAAAGAGACTGCTGAGAGCTCTGCCGGTTCTGCGAAAATTCCTCAATTTCAAGGATCAGATCCACGAACATTGTCATCAACTGAATCAGCTATATTAAGGGAAGTACAGAAACTTAACATACTGCATCCGTCAACTAGACTGCAGTTATTGCGTCAGTATGCACAGCCTATTGCAGAACTAGCTCAAGAGAAGGTGATCTTCTACTGTTTTCTGCTGATTAAATTACAACCTATATCTTGTAGACTGGCAATTTTATGATCTAGAACTTCATGGATATTTTATTTCTTGTGGCAAAATCTTGTCTCGTGTAGAGGGAAAGTGAAGAAGTTAGTTTGTCCCCATTTATACCACCATGTTCCTATATGGGCCTTAGATGATCTGGATATTCCAACTTGCTGCACATTTTCAGGAAACCCTCTTTATTTTGGGTGACAAACTTTTAAATGCTTTAACTTTTCGGTTTAGAAACATTGGTAGCAAGATATAGCATTTATTACTGTATGTGAACTCGTGTTCATATTTGAGTCGAAGCCTCTAGTTTTTCAGGAAGAACAACATCCGTATGTCTGTTGTTTCTGATATGTCTATTGCTTTGAATGAGACATCTCAAACATCAGTTTGTTCCAGTACAATGCAGGACTATTTCTTGAATCATTTTCAATTGAACTTCTTGTCCTAGCTATATGGAAGAAAGCTCTTCAGATCTGTGGCTCTTGGATAACCTCTGCTCCAGACAACGAATCTCATGGAAGCAGTTCAGCCAATCAACCTACTACCAATGTTTGGGGTAATGCAGATTTGGGTCCAAATTCTGAATATACTGTAGGTTTAAACACGCCTTCATCTGCTTGCATCTGGGCGGAGCAAGGCTTTATTGTTGCATGTGATCGTACCGAGAAGTTACAATGTCATCTTCAAGATATGGATGGTTAGATTGTCAATCTGAATTGAACACTTCGTTTTCAACTTCTCTTAATTGAGTTTTCGATTGGTTTAAGATGTATTGGTCAAATAATTGCAGCTACAGCTGAGATGCCTGATGCCATGAAAATAATATATCAGACAGCACTCACTATAGGGAGAAGCGGTGCTGTGAGTAACTTGCATAAAGGCCATAATTTATTTACTTCACCCTTTGTAATTGCGACTAATGTAAATTTTCTTTTCCCAACTTCTTGTAGGTGGATGAGTATATGCGAAACAAAGGTAGTGCAGCAGCATCGTACTCGAAAGCAATGCTTTTGCTTTCTTTTATTATAGGAGAGGCAGAGAGTCTTCCCTTGAACCCATCATTTTCATTAACTCCTGCTAATAAGAAGCGAATTCAGACCTACATTAACAACTTGCAGACTCATCAGTCTCAGTTTCTAACATCAGCACCATTCCCTAAGCTGTCTACAGACTTCCAGACCAAGTGAAGAGCTCTGCTTTTTTTTTCCAAAACTGCAGCGAGTTTCAAACTGTGCTTTATCGGTAAGTATATTCTGAGTAGTGTCATTCAATGAATAGACTTGAACATGATATATATATATATATACATATGTAGAACGAAAAAATAGCAAATACTGGCAATCTGGAGGAAATGATCTTACATTGCATAGGAGTTCATGTAAATAATACCATATTCTTTCTCTTGAGATACTGGAAATTGGAACTGAGATGTAACCTGTACAGTAATGTTCACTATACATAGAATTCTTTCAATTGTTATTGTTAAAAACCATAGTTGATGGTTTTTTTCTAAACCTGACTGCGACTATCAGATGTTGATTTGATAAATGACAGAACCTGTCTTGGATAGTTGGATTCCCTGGCAGGCTCAACCCAATAACCCCTGTTGTCATCTTAAAATAGACTTAAAAATGAACTTAGAAAGGAGAAATTGATGGGATTAAATTGCAAAAATAATCAAATTATTTTGCTAAAGATTAAAAAACGGTGTTTTGAAATTCGATTTTGATTTTTTGAATTGATAAAATTTGAATTGGACTCAAATTTGAAATATGATTCACTAATTCAAGTTGACTCGAGTAACTCTAAACAAAAAACTAAAAAATTAAAAATATATGTTTTTTTAGTCAATAAATTTTGTTCACATCTAACTCGATTGATTCATATAAGCTTTGAAGATGGCATCTAGTCATCCTAAGATCTTGAGTTTGAACGGCAGCAACTATGATATCTTATACTGTATGCTAATTTAAGAAAAATAAGCATAAAAGCAGTTAAAAAGTAAGTAGAAACCAGTGGATGTCCCCTTGCAACTGAAAGACGCGAGCAAGTGGACCTTTCAATACTGGAAATAAGCCAAAAGCAAGGGCCATTCAATACTTGATACCTCTTATCTAAGTCCATTTCGGAGTTTTTAACTACAGTTGCCTGGTCCCGGAAAGTAGATAAGCCAATATAACACATATAGTACACAAATCTAGACGTGAAGTCCCGTTAACTGCAAGCCTATGACTAAAAAATGAAGTCAAATATTGGGGGCAGGGATTAGAAATTACACACAGCAAACATAAATTTCCATTTGTTAATTAAATTCGCTTAGCTTAACTCAAGTACAGGCTTCCCCTTCCAAGGGTACCCTCTTCGGATCTTTCTCATCAACTTGACTGCCACTTTTCATCACTCTGCTTTCCTGGGCTTCCAGAGAGCACCTTTTGTATAGTTTAAATCCTGTTCGCCGGCCCTTAAGCTTTTCATATCTTAACCCGATTGTCAGCAGGCTCTCTTCCACAATGTTCTTAGCTTTTGACAATGCATTGTTCTCGACTTCTTGATGATCAGAGCAAGATCTCCTTGCCTGGCTGGTGAGGTGAAAAGTTGATGTCTCATCTGCATTTTGCATGTCTTCACCTACATTTTCCTTTTGCTGCTCCTTGTTCTTGGCGTCATGTGGTGGAGAAAAGCTTGTGGTATTACTTCTCTGGAGAAGAGGGCTTGAAAAGCCAGTCGGCCCTGACAAACACGAAAAAAAAATGCTAACAAATAGTAATGGAGCCATAAATGTGACATTACAAAAATACAAATGGAATAATAACAAAGTTAAAACTACATGAAAAAAAAAAAAAACAGGAAAGACAAATCAACTCACCCTTCAGATACCTCCTTCCAAGAATCACTCAGGTTGGTACTGCTTCTACCACGACGATTATTACATTCAACTTGTGGACAATTTGCTTCTGCTTCCACCCATATTTTACATAAACAAAATACTCCTACCTATTTTCAACTTTAATTTATTTCTATGTTATCGTTAATTAAAAATTTGTGTACAACTAAAATAAAAACGTAACATAATAATAAATATCATTTTAAAAAATAATAGTAATAGTTAGATAACTAAAATAAAAAAAATAGTAGTTGGATGATTAAATAGGAGTTTTACCCTTTACTTATTAATAAGAATAGAGGAGCATTAGACCGAGTTAAGGTTTTAGGCAAACTTTATTTTGCCCAAACAAAAGTTTGATAATCAGCCAGTAATTTGGGCTGCCTTATATAAGTAAATAAATAAAACAGGAAGAAAGGCCTACCCATCGAATCAATGGCGTAGCCTACACATTAAAGGCTATAAACATACATCATCCGCCGAAAGCTAGCCAAACCCCAAATTATATTATAAAACCCTATCTCCATTTTCTATTCTATTTTGTCTGGCAAACGTTCACGAGCGGAAAGTGCAGTGGTTGCGTAGACAAACCCCCTCGCGTCGTCATTCATCAACTTTTCTTTTTGAAATTTGACCCCTTTTCCCAACCTACTTTATTAATGTTGTTGAAGAGGCGAGGGTGGTGACTATTGGTAAAAAATGGAGATTCAGATTCTTCCATTGCTTTGATTGACGGTACGGTTATGGAGGAAACATTAAGAAAGTGAGGTATAGAGCCATGTCCATTGCCCATGCCCATGGCTATGGGGGGACCCATCCAAACGAAATTCTTAGGTGCAACTGTTGTGCATGATCGACCTTATCATTTGCTTCATTGGAATTTGAAGAATGGTAAGATGCTTCATTTAAATCTTTGACAATTAGCAATTACTAACAAATAGTTATAAATACCAAGTTCCCATGAAAAAGAAACCTCTGCGCTACTATATAGGAAGAGCATAGTGAAACAATAAGAGATGAATAGGGATTTGAAAGCTTTTTGTTGATGAAGGGACGTAGTCACATTGCCATGTCACCTGGTTCATGTATCAAAGTAGGGACGAAGTAATGATATATATATATACATATATATATATATATATATATATATATATATATATATATATATATATATATGTTCTGGTTTATTCTTCCCGATAAAACAGTCACTTCTTCCAAAAACTGAGACCAATGTTTCCTCCTTGGATCCATTTTTCTATACGTTAATATAACTTGATTTTAATTGACTTGGAAAGAGCTTAGGGTCATTAAACAAAACCTGACAATGATAGGCTGTATAGGGTTTTTAAAAAGTAATGGATAACAATGGTGGATCGGGAAGAAAAACGGAAGCTAGGGCTGTAAAAAAAAAAGCAACACGAAGACCAAAATGATTAAGACATGGCTACAATGAGAGTGTGATTTGTCTCTGGTTCGGTCTTCGTTTCATTCTTTTTTCAGATGGGATGTATTCCCTTAAGCTGCTGCTGCCCACTTCTGCATTTGCAGCTCAGCTTATGACAATTATCAGTGTGGGAACGTGGGTTGCTCACTAGCTCTCTTTTCACCTTCATCCAATTGACACCTAACATTTTGTGTTTTGCTAAAAAGGATTGTCACCTCAAGAATCTGCTATTGCAGAACTTTTGGTAATTTCGTTCAACCGTGAATGATTTTGTTGCTATTTCAGTTCAAAACATAAAATTTAGGACTCAAATAATCTAGTAGTAAAAGTAGATACCGTAAATCTCCGTTGTTATTTCTGTCCACGGAAGTCTACGGAGAAACTCTTTTGTTGACCAAAATCTCCCTTACGCTAATAAAAACTTCCAAGACTCGTATTCTACGGATCAACCATAATCCTTTGACATGACCCCTTCTAAACTCATGTGATCTACTAAAGTTAAACCTAAGGGTCGGTTTAAATCTACCAAAGTTAAACCTAAGGGTCGGTTTATAAACTGCACTTTGGGGTGGGGTTGGGGGTTGGGAGGGGGATTAGCTTAGCAAATGAATTATTGACTAGTAACAAAGGAGCCCATGAGATGGAAATGAAGTATATGCCCAAGGGAAACTAGAGTCCAAAAAGAAAGGCGCAACCGAGAAAAAGAAAAAGTAGGCGGAGAGAACGTCAGTATAATGATGAAACGTCTACGGACACCCCAAAGTCAATATAAAATGGGAAGCATCATTGGCTAAAGTGTAATCATGAGATTCAGACTTATACAACAAATTTCCAAACTTGATCAACCCCCCTTACAATGCCCTCACCAAGGCCCCCAGGGTCAGGGCGTGGTGGCTCTCGGTTGGTCCCCACACAGAAAGCTAGTGCAAGAATAAATAAGATACTTGGAAATTACAGTACATAGATTTAATTATAATTTCTATTTAGTTAAAAGCAAATAGGATCATTAGTGAATAAACAAGGGAAGTTTCTCAAGTTAAGATGTAAACATCAAGGGCTCTGTCTTGAGTTGTCTTTGTGGAACAAAGCATTTGCTTACAATGGACCCCCCTCTTTTTCATTTTTACTGGTCTGGTTCTTCACTTTTCTATTCCTACTATCGAATCAAAGTCAGCTGCCTAATCAATAATGAGAATATCCTTAACATTGTAGTTTAGAATTAGCTGAATATTTGATGAACTGCTGCTGCTATCTCATCCGCTAATCTTAGCTCAGAGTCGTCCTCCATCTGCCATTGCCATTTTCAACATAACCCAGAAAATAACAAAACAAAACCAGCAAGAAAACAACAAATGTTGAGAAATTTTGGGTTTGAGCCAAAATAAAACATCTCTTTTTTTTTAGAAAATGAATAGTACCTTGAGATTGAACGAGTAAAGAATAGATGCTTGGGAAGTGGTAATATTGAGATGCAAAACTGTTAATCTGAGACTTTCCAGGGTTACAATGGCTTGCACCAACTGGCCAGCTCTTTTCGGACACTGAACCTTTAAGTTGACATGATTGTGTATTACATTAACCTCAACTTCAGCTGCACCTGATTTGTTTTCTGCTTTTATTTCATCTACAAGGTTTCCATCTTCCTTTGACATGGAATTATCACTGATAGTGTTGCTTTCTTCAAATCCTCTCATTCTCTTCTGTGCTTCCAGGGATTGAAGAAGTTGCTCTAGCTCCTTAACAAAGTCAATTGCACCCCCTATAATTGACGCTTGGTCACCCTGTAAAACAAACCCAAACCATGGTTTTCGTTAAACAAAGTATATTAACAACGGGACTAAAATTTAGTTCAAGGTAAGATTAATATACTCTTTGGATATAATATGGAGGCATCAGAGAGCGGAGGGAATTTAGATAATCGCTCATTTGACGTCTACGGTTGCGTTCGACGGTAATGTGGGTCATGCGTTGGTTCACGACTTCTTCTTTGTTCTTGGCTGCCTTGGCTCTTTTTCGCTTCCGTCGTTCTCTAGTGACAGGAGGTGATTTTGTGAAGTTTTTCAAAGGCGAAGACAACCCCAAGTTGTTGCCTTGTTTACTACGGTTGTCTGCTGTTGCTGAGTTTGGCTGGTCTTGGTTCGACCCGGAGCTGAGAACTTCGAAACATGAACCCGAAGGGGGGCTTGTCTTAACGTCTTTGGTCTCGGATTTGATCGGTGAATGCAAGTCGAGTAGTATTTCATGAGTGACGCAGCTTTCTAGTTCCATGGCTTGAATTTGTGTTTCCATTACCGGAACGAAAGGATTGTTGTTCATCTCCCATGTCTTCTTCAAGTGTTGCAGCCTCAAAAGGGTCTGGAAATTTGGTTCTCTAAAGGCACATTGCTGAGCGGATTCTACACTCTGAAGCATTTGAAGAAATGGCATTCCCTCTTCTAAGCTTGGTGTTGAAAACTGTGCTTCTTCTTCTTCTTCAACAAGACTTAATCTTTCTGAGTTCACAAAGCCTTGTTCGAAGCATTCCACCTCCAAATGCTCTCCTAGGAACTTCAATGAACAATTTAAAGGGATCAAACAAAAGAAAATAAGTAAATTTCTTAACAAAGTGGAGTGCACATGGCTCAGTTTTAGCAGATAAAGAGAAGGAAAACAGGATGAGAATAGAATGTCAAAAGAGTAAGAATCAGTAGTAGTACAGTAGTATTTTCCAGGAAAACAACATAAGATGCCTTGAATGCAAGCAATTTTTTTTATATATAAACGCACTCTACAACTTGATTTTAGAAATGGGATTTAAGAAAATGTAAAAAGAGAAAAAAGAAAGAAGCTCAAGTCCTAAAAGTAAGCAAAATAACATACATAAGAATTAATTGGTCCTTGGAGCTTCTCCATGACAGCTTAGTAGTAATATGTAGCTGAAATAAATGCCTTCAAATTCCTTTTCTCTTTCAAGCTGTGTGCCCTTCTCTGTTATCCAACATTCCATATATTGCTGGCTAACAAATCAATACAAGTAATAAATGTAACACCCCAAATGAAGTGGAATAAGACCTTAAACAACAAAACCCCATACCCAACACACAATTCTATTCTTCCCCCTTTGTTTCCCGGTGCTTGGTATTAAATGCTTTGAAGAACTCCCACTGACAAAAGGAAAAATGTGAACAGAGTTGAAATGCTGTAACAATGGTGAGAGCAAAAGAAAAAACAAGAAACAGACACGGTGAAAAAACGAAGGGTGAAATAAAAACACCCAAACTAAGAATGAGAAGATATATAGTAATGTGTTTTCAGTATTTGCTAGTGGAAGGTTTGGTGAGAAATAGAGAGAGAGAGAGAGAGAGTCTGGTTTTCAAGGTCCCAAGCATTATTGGCTATGGCAGTTTTGTCCTGCAGCGGGGACACACAGTTGTGGGGACTGCCCTTTTGAGCGTACACCAAAGGGGAAATAAACACTAACAAACCTTTGGAAAGTCCTGCTATGGATTTTGTCACCCGTCTGATTCATATCGGGGCGTTTCCTTAGACCACATGTCCACCATTTTTCCATTTTATTTATGTTTAAGAGGGTAACTTCTTATAATAAATTAGCTAAAATTTTAGATTTCAATACAATACATCATGTTTTTCCGTAATAATTCACTATAATATTACTGGTAAGACATTCTTAGTTGTAATTAAAATTATTATTAATCGTATAAATTTTTAGAGCAAACATATAATATATTAAGTTAAAATTTATCGTAATTTAACATTTTCAATTAAGATTAAAATTATTATCAATTATATACTTTTTTAAGTCAAATATGATAATATTTTAGGTTAAAATTACTCCTAAATTAGTAGGGGCGCACAGCATAACTAGCCACAACTATAGACCTTCGTTTTCATTTTAGGGTTTGCACATGGGGTCAATGATTCAATTTAAAAGGACTTTCACTTGCCTCCAGGTTCATATAGCGACCCTTCAAATTTATTCCACCATCCCTCTGATTAGCTTCTTGCTGGGAAGCTCAACATTTTTCTATTTCAGATATATTTAGAGAAAAATACCTCCCGTTTTATAATACCAAAACTACGGGTTGTTTGTTTGACTCTGAATGGAATCATTTAGTGTTGAATGCTAAACGGTTCAGCATTCAACGTGTTTATTTCGCGCCTCTGAATGATTCAGTATTGACTGATTCAGCAAAACAGTGCTGAATGATTCAGCATCAAAGTACATTCTAAATGATCAGAGCCATTATCAAACAACATGTCACATTCAGAGCTTCTGAATCATTTAACATTTGAATCATTCAGCACTTAATCATTATGAAGTAAACAAACAACCCCTACCTGTCAATTATTTTTACCTAAAGAGATTGGCTCGTAATATGTGGGGTTGTTGCCCAATTTCCACTGAGAAAACAGCTGTGAGCCCATTAAACTATTCATTGTTTTGAAAGGACAGAAACTTGTCTTAGGGGAGGAGAAGGATATTGAGTTTTAGATCTGTCTTTTGCCTTGAAGCTCAAGCAGTCAAGTTCCTCAATGTCCCAACCACCCTTAATGATTTCTTGGGTCTTATGTTTTGTACAAGTTTGTTCATCAATCTTGTCATGCTGGTAAAAGTTTCAACAGTCCCTATATAACTTTACCACCCCCTCCCCAAATATTCCTATATATAAATTTGTATAGAAATAAGGTTCCTGCTTCATTTTTATGGTATCTTCCTTTGTGTTTAGGTAAAAAAAACTCACCATTAATGGGAGAACTCTGATTAAAATCATTCAGAAGCCTAACAGAGACAACAATGTTGTTGACTGCCAGACTAGTTTGTAATAATTCTGGGGTTATTTGAATGATCATTTTGCATGCGTGAAAGATGATGAATATTTTCGGTCATTGATCGAATCGAATTGTCAAGTTACACTATTGTTAGCACGTTAAATTTAACTGAAGTTCCAACAGTAAGCAGCATTTATAACTAATATTATTATCAGCTTCTGGGACCAGCAAAAGCAGAGATAAAATTGGAGAGCCTGAGAATTATAGACACATAGTATTGTATTGAAAAATCTTATCCAATTGAACTGAAGTTTATCCATTTTGAAGTCTTCAGCCACACAACCTGAGGGGCGCACTCTCTTGCTAAACAAAACTGCAAACTTTGGTCTTGTCTTGTAGTTCATGGATTATGCCCACGTATCTACTTGTGTTGGTAAAAAAAAGTACATAAAAGAGCTGCCATTCATCTCATCAACAATATCTTGTATTATCTTCATGGTTAAACCAAAGCCCCATTTTTGCAAGCAACCTTATCCTCTTCTCGAAACTTGAATATATTTCATCCTTCATTTAGATTAAACTGGTTTCATCACCTTGTTTGCCGGTGATTGAGACACGTTATAGATGTAAGATGGTCTTCGGATGCCGGTGCCCCCGACTCCAAACATGAATTGTCACCCTAACAACTGAATATGTTTTTAGGGATGAACGTAAGATTTTATGCTAAAGGGACGGAAACAAATTATCAATAGAAAATACAAAGAAAGTATCTAAAATATATGAAAATTTAAAATTTTCAAGGAAGTGACTGTCCCGACTACCCTCTTCTATCCATCACTTGGTGCCTTGCTGGTAAATTTTGCTAAAATTTCTTTGAAGGGATGAAGATAAATTTTCCTTTAAGAAGAGATGTGCATGCATTTATCAAACTAAAATGGCAATAAACGTGAAACGGACCGAAAGAGATGGTTCCTTAAAACGAAATTTGTTTGATAGCTACTGATTAAGTCTTGGATAGAGACTAGTAAGCAGAAAAGAATGTGCTAAACTACAAAATATCAGCTATATAATAATATAGTTTAAAGATGGGGGATGTATGTAACAACAAGCTATGAAAAGAGAGGAAAATGAGGCCCCAAGCATTGTCCAAATTGGTCCCTTATCCGTATGGTAACACACTAATGTCCGATATTAAACTCCTCGTACGCTCTATTGTTGCATTGTTTCTGGCCCAGTTTTGAATTCACAAGTCAACAAGACCTTCCCCCAAAGTAATGGCCCATATATGCACCTTGTGAATGGCCACCACATCCCAATCTTCTAGTATAACATCTGTAAATTTATTTAAAATTTTAAATCTGTTTTTTTATTAATAAGCAATGTGTATTCTTATTTGAATTTAAATTAAATATTACTATTTATTGAATATCTAAAATCATAAAAATTGTAATATTAAATTCTAAATTATATATTGAATATTCAGATAAACTGTAATTTGAATGGAAAAGATCTGAACCGAATCATTTGAAAACAAACATATTCTCAATTATATAGTTCAAAGTTTAATTTTGATATTTAAATCTGTAATCCACATCTACATAAATAATATATAATTGAATTATGTACACTCATACTTGAGTTTGAATCACCTCGTCCCATTTTATTTTCTTTAAAAACTGACTCTTCAAATAATTTACCTATTAATTCTCCATGAAACATGACAAGCAACATGGGCAGAATGTATATGTTTCTTACTCGAGTGTATGTGTATCTACCCTCATTCACCAGATCCAAAATCCCACACGGTGCCGTTGAATTGGGTACACATCAGAGTTTCATGTTTTCTTTCATCCTGCACGTGAAAACTCCAGAGCACTTTGCATCACATTCTCATCATTTTAATCACTTTCTTTGATTCAAATCAATTTACTTCTGTTTTCTATTCTTCTGTTTCTACCTGTTGCCCCACCAACGGTTTTACATGAAATTACGTGAAACCTCAGAGAACAATGTTTCTTTTAACAATCTAGAAAGAAAAGCTAAGCTGTGAAGTAAATATTAAAGGCCCATATATTGAAGCAAATTATAGTGTATATGTATATATATATATATACAACTAACCTGCCTAACTACAATAAGTCAGTTGTCCAATGTGCATTTCAATCACACAGGAAAATGATCAAGACTACCTCCCTACTTCCAAAATATTTCGGTTATCATATGATCCTTCTTTCTTCCAAGTCAAACTTCTTGAAGATGCTTGCAACATAAATTATATGGCTTCATGTTTTCACAAGAATTAAGCTCCTTGCCATCATCTACAGGGGTGTGGGTGTCATGTTGCACTTGACAAACTGTCCTTTTACTCGGGAACGCTGCTCTGCCAGTCGCTTCCGGTTCTGATATCGAACCTGTTTTGGTAAAAAAGATAAAAGATAAGAGTACACTGTCATGAGCATGCAACAATAGGTCCCATCCTTGAACTTACCAAAAATAATGAGTAGTAATAATGTACCTTTTTCTCAAAACATCGATCTTTCCGCTTAAGTCGGAACTTTGTCAAAGCGGCTTCTCTTTGGCTGGTGTGATGAGTATCCATCCCTTTTAATCCATCATGCACAAAGCGATTGCTGCTATTGGAAATCTCTGTGGTTTTATCAATTGCAGCAGCAATAGCAGCCCTAGTACTTGCATTGCCCCAACTCATAACACCATGTGCGGAGCTCTTCTCATTATCTGAGACATCATTACATAAATGACTGCAAGCACTCTGATCGTCAATAAGAGAACTGCACCTTAGTTCCTCAACGGGCTCCTGTTTTTCCTGCCCTTGAACAGTTTGAACAACAGAAGAATTGGTTGTTTCATCAGACCAGTGGTAACCTTGTTCTGAGTCATGAAAATCAGGATCTGAATGCACCGAGGTGCTCACAGGAATGGGAGCATATTCTTGCTTTGCTGCATGTTTGGGACTACATGAAGAGGGTAAACCTGATTGTGTACGATAAAAGTGTGGGAGGATATTATTACATCCAGCATGCATATCATCCCTCCTCACACCCGTAACAGAAAACACCCCTGGTGGGGTGTTTGAATATGTTATGTCAGATTGGCCTTTAACTGAACTAGGAAGGTTCTCCCAACTATCACTCGTTGTAACAACATGAGGTTGAGAAATGCTGTTGTTACTTTCCAAGTCTCGTATGGGTTTGCTGTCATCCACCTTCAATGCAGCATGGTTGCCATCTAGTGCAGGGAAAATGGGTTGCAACGACTTCCTATTCTTATACCTGCATTTCAAGAAATAAAGATTAAGCATACACTATACAGCCTCATTTCCTTCAAATTTCAACGAATTCTGTACATAGATAATCAATAGAATATATTTTGTCCAAAATTTACTTCATCCTGAATTCAGCTGCTCCTTCACATGAAATTATGGAAACCAATTACTTTATTCTGGTCCGCCAATCAGATACTTGGCGTAAGGCAAAATAAAGGATGCTCACTCCTGATCATGAATGAAGAGTCAGCCCCTGAAATATATATACCTTGCCTTGGATCATTTCCCAGTTCTATAAAAGGAGGTTCAGGATGTCTTTACCGAAGGAAGCAGATTTGCATTGAAATATGATATGGTAAATGCATGTCACCCAGTTAAAAGAAAGGAAATAAAAGAAAGGAAACAAAAAGTTTACCATGAAAAGGCCGATGCATCAGAATGGTTTAGTACATGCTTTTCACTGGAACCTTGATTCTTTGTGCTCACTAAACAAGATCTTCTCAAAGAAAGCTCCAACTGAGGAGAACATTCAGACTTGTCTCCACCATCACTTATTGAAAAGTTGCTCCTAGGGTGTTTATCAAATGAAGCAATTAAATCAATAGCTCCAGTGGGAGATTCCATTAATTTGTTGTTGCATCCAACTCTCGCAGAAAAATACCCAGATCCTCCTTCACTTTCTAGTCCAACAGTATCATGTGTGATCCCTTCAAAGAAAGCAGAGTTTTCTTCCAATTTTGATGCAATGGATTCACCAGTGTCACTGCAATGAGCTACCTCCTTTACAAATCTCTTTGAATTTTCAGTTGAAAATAGCTTCCCAGATATCCCTGCTTGTTTAGAGGAAAATACTTTCTTTTAGCAGAAATTAAAAAGGAAAACTGAAGTATTAAAATATGGTAACATACCTTCCGCTTGGCCCATATTTTCAAACGACTCTTGACCCAGCTTGACAACATTTCCCAGCTGCACTCTGCCTGTATCACTATGATTTGAACTCGTACACTTCCATTGCGAAAGAACCTGCATATTTCACATGTATGTACTCTAAGCTTCCAAGTAAGGTGTTGTACAAGAGCTCTGCACAAGTGATGACAACACAAGCAACCTCTATGTGGAACTGCATGAAGCCAACCTACTCTGGAAAAGAAATTTTGCTCGCATAGGCACAGACTCATAGAATCAAGACAAGTCAAGGTGATTACAATAACATAATGGCCCCTCATAAAAACGAACAAATCTTGACTGATACTTAACTCGTCATAATGCAAACAACTAACTAATTATTCATTCCCTGGGCTGTAGGACATTCAAAGAACATGGATGCCCTTACTAAACATAATATCAAAAGATAAGAAAATGCTCACTTGGGTAGCACTCTTTTCTTTGATTTTCTTTGTTGATGATCCATCATCAGTGGATTGGTTACTCACAGCATTGTTCTCAGCTGCGGCTTCAACTTTATGTTCTGTAGCAGTTAGATTATGCGGAGAACATCCACCGACTAGCTGATTAAAAATGTAAAGCAAATATCAAAAACTAAAAAATCAATGTAACTTGAATGCTAGTTTTCAACCAAGAAAAAATGCAACAAAATGAGAGCAAAATGCATACCATTTGTCTTCTCCAAACATGGTGCCACAGATTCCTCAACTCATTCCTCCGAACAGGCTTGATAAGAAAGTCAGCTGCACCTTTTAACATAAACTTCAGAACCATGCTAAATGAATCTTCCGATGACATCACTGGTTTAATTAGACACACACAAAATAAAAAGATTTTAGCTTCATGTCTAATCAAGTACAATTAATAAAATTTAGAACATAGAATTAAAGATGGTAAAGCATCGATCATATTTTTAGTTGAAATTACTTACTTATAACTGGAATATTTTTGCAGATATCATGTTCCATGACCAAAGTAAGAAGCGCGTATCCAGACATTGAAGGCAACTCTACTTCAGTCAATATAAGATCAATGTTATGAGGTCGATCCTTTAAAGTCTCCCACGCCATTAAACCATCGGAAACAGCCGCAACTATTGAGGGCAAAAAACCGAAAATTAGGAATTAAAGAGAAGCAGGAGAATCAAAATAGTAATACAATTAATCGTTAGATCTAGACAAATGGAATAACAACCGATTTAAAAAAGAAAGAAAGAAAGGAAAGGTAAAAAAGAAACCTCGGTAACTGCATTTACGAAGAAGAGCGGCGATAATCTGACGAGTGGAATCATCGGCTTCGACTAAAAGCACTCTAAGAACCATTCGCGGTAAGAATCGTTCCCATCGAACAACCTCCAAGGATCCATCTTTTTCGTCATTCTTCTTCTTCTTCTCCGCCGCTCCTACCTCCACGTCGGGTTCTATTTCAACTTCAACCATTTTCAGATTCCCTATTCAGTAATAGCATAACAGGAAACCCTATTTCTCAATAAAAGAGAGGGGAGAACAGAGTACGATGAAGTGGAAAGGAAGAAAGGAGAACTGTTAGCAGTGGAAAGGAGAACTAAAGAAATATCTGGAAAGTTCTGAGAGAATCGAAAACCGCCTGAGTGTTTTCTGATATCCAACTTTCGTAGTTTACGACCGCTAAAACCACATAAAATATCTTCGTCTTCTTTGAAATAACACGTAGAGAAAGAGAGGCGAAGACTCTCCAAATAAAAAAAACACCGGTTGCGGGAGGAGTTGGATCAAAAAGTGGGCCGCCATTGGCCTCTGGTTGTTAAGCTGATGTGGCGCAACAGGAGCCACTGTTTTTTAAAGTGATTTTGTTTGATGGGGGGCGGTGACGCTGTATGGTGGGGGCCGCAAGGGTTAGGGAGGGACACGTGTCGGGATATTGTGGTACTTGGAGGAAGATATTTTTCAGAGGCGTCACCACGTGACATCAAGTGACCACGCTTGGGATCTCATGGTTGAGAATTTGACACGTGGGTAACTTAAAAGAATCTAGGATTTGTGGCGTTGATCTTACGTTTTGCTGGATGTTACGAGTAAAACCCAAGGATATCATAGCAATGCTTTTGATTACGGGATAAAATGGACCCACTTTTAAGTTTTAACTTTTAAGCAAGTCACCGGAGATTTTAATGTTTAAAGAATTATAGTTATTGTTTTAGATTATAAGTTCGATCACAAAATTTTAGTATAATAAAATAAAATTATAAAATATTCTGAGACGGAAAAGTCATTTGTATTGTTTTAACAAAGGGATACAATTTAGATTTTGTGTGTGATGACATGTTTTATTTTTTATTTTCTCTTATCACGTTCTTTTCGACAATCAAATCTTTAGCAAACTTCGGTGCATACCAGATAGACATGGTCTATTATAGGGACGGACACACCCCCTCGATCGATCCCTTATCTATTATGCAGATTAAATTTTATGTGAAAACGGTCATAATGTAACATGATGTGATCAAGAACATAACAGATCTCAAAATAATCGAATTGGTGAAATAACAAATGGGTTTACAAAACTTTAAGGCAAAGGAATTGCCATTATATATCATAGAGAGGCATAAAGGGAAGAACAAGCAGTGGGCGTTGGTGGGTTCACTGGGAAGCTTATTGAGAAAGAATATAGTTGGTGTGTTATGTATGGGAATGTCTCAGGAAAGGCGGGTTAATATACGGCTAATATACAGCATTACCGGATACATTAAAATGTATTTAATAAATTCGGTTTAGCGGTACCTATTATGTTGACAACTAATAATGTTTTAGGTAGAAAAAATGAAAAACTATTAAAAAATTTGGTAACCGGTAAACTTTGGTTATCGGTAAGTATCTATCCTTTTTATAAAAGTGTCCATACGTTTAACATATCAAGTAAATTTTACCGGTTTTGTCATAATGAATCTGGTTTTGTCATATTTTTACTTGTTATATTGTAAATTATCTATCCTTTTTATAAAAGTGTCCATACTTATTTCACTGTGAAAATATATTTATTATTATCTTTAGTTAATATTGTTAAATTTAAAATCTAAATAATATTTTATAAAATATCAAAACAATCAAATAATTTTTTGTGTAAATGAAATTATTAAATTAATATTGTAGGTGGAAAACATGAAACACTATTAAAAAATTTGAAACATAAATTACATAACTTTCAAAAAAGTATATATCATTTTTATAAAAGTGTCCATACTTATTTCACTGTTGAAAACATATTTATTATTATATTTGGTTAATATTGTTAAATTTAAATGCTAAATAATATTTTATAAAATATCAAAATAATCAAATAAAATTTTGTGTAAATTAAATTATTAAATTAATATTGTAGGTGGAAAACATGAAACACTATTAAATAAATTGAAACATAAATTACATAACTTTAAAAGCAGTTTTAAATCCTAAAAAGTGTCGATACTTTTAAAAAATATATCGATCCAAAACGATATACCAGGTAAAAATATGATAAAACCGGTAACAAAATGATAAAACCGGTAAATTTAAAAGTGTCGATACGTTATATAAGGATCGACACTTTGTGAATTTAAAAGAGAAGCAGTTATAGCGCCTATAATGTGTCGATACTTTAAAAAAAAATATCGATCCACAACGATATAACAGGTAAAAATATGATAAAACCGGTATCAAAATGAAAAACGGTAAAATGATACCGGATATATTGAAAGTGTCGATACTTTCTTAAGTACGTGTAATAAATTATCGACACTTTCAAAGAAATAGGTAATTATCCTTTCGAAAGTATCGACACCTGACATAAAAGTATCGACACTTTTGTATTTGTATCGATTAAATATAAATAACATATCCGATGAAAATATAAGCTAAATATCCTCTGAAAATAGATAGAACGGACGAGTTTTTGAAATCGAAGAGTAATTGTTGCTGCATTTCAGAAGGCGTTTCTAAAGCGAAGTTTGTTTGTTTGTTGCTGCAGTCGAATCGAAAAGTATGTTGTCGAAACCCTAATTTTTTATTATTACAGTAATCGCGATAGGGTTTTTTATGTGTTGTTTGGGGTTTTGGAGTAAGGAAGCATTTGGGACCGATTGCAGGTAGAAATAGATATTCAAGGAAAAATATAAATGTCGATACTTTTATTAAATATTATAGGTAGAAAATGATATTATAGGTTGTATAAATGTGCCGACACATTTTGGTGTGGCCATTCAAATTCTTTTGAAGAAAACCGTTTTACCACAAGAGTAGTTATCTATATTTGTATATTGAAAAGTGTATGTAACAAAATAATTTGATTTGCGTAAACTGATATATGAAGGAAAAATGGAGTCAATGGGTTGGAAAATTGTTGGTGGAGCAGATGACTTTGAAATTGAGGCCGAGACTCGAAAGCAACCAAAGGGTGGATATATGTACTTCTAGTAAGTATCAATGTCTTTTTGTTATTATTGTTGAAATGGTAATTGGATTAAAGTATCGATAAACTTTAAATTGATTACAAATTTTAAATGTTAACAGTATGGCCGAATGCAAAAGGATGAAGGGAGATGGCACACAGAGCGGTTCGGTATGTAAAATGAAATTGACATTGAGTAGTATTAGTATTTAGTGTTAATGTATTGATTAAGAAACGTTTATGTTTAATATTAGGTGAAAAAAGATGTGAGGTCCAAATGGAATTCAATGAGTGATGCTGAAAAGGAACCTTACATCACACAGTCAAGGAATGATAGTAAAGAATACAAAGAACGGAGGAAAGCACATGAAAATAAGGTATTCATTAAACTTGTAAATACGTTGATACAAAATATATAAGAACTATAACATTATATATTGTTAAAAAATGTAGGAAGTGTCGACAAGATGCAGCATTAAAAGGGTGAATTTATTAATTAAACACCTTAAGGAGAAGGGTCAGTTGAATGTGCTGGGAGAAATAGGTTTTGGATCGTTGATCGGAGTAAGGGATCGACCTATTCGGAGGGAATTGTGTCGATCCTTGATGGCACAATTTGACGTCAGTCAATGTATGGCTAAGTATGGTGATTATTCATTCCCTCTGGGGTATCTACTGCTGCAGCCGTATTGGGGGTACAAAACAAAGGCAAAAGTGTTATAGAAGTCTGTAGGAGTAAGAACTGGAAAGCACTTGCCTCCAAATATGGTTTGAATCATAAGGTGACATATACTGAAGTTGAAGAGGATATCAAAAGTGGATCTTACTTGGGGGATGAGCTGAAGGCCCGAGTTCTATTGTACCTTGTCGGTATATTTCTTTGTCCAACGGGTGATACGTCAACGAACAAGGAATATATGAAGCTCATTTGCGATGAAGGCTTGAAGGGTGAATTCAATTGGGCTGAATATATCCATTCGAGATTGATTGAATCAATTATCACCTTTAAAAAGGGCAGCCAGAGATACCTCAAAGGGTGCATAGCAATCTTAGAGGTAAATGAGTTGAATCACTTTTTTGTGTTTTTATATAAAAATTCTAATTTTATTATAAATGCAGGTTGCACTGTTCGATTTTTGGTCGGGCTGTGAGGCAGTGCCGGCTTATGAAAGAACCGGAGTGGCACGCATCCGTGCATGGGGAAGGAAGAGGTGGTTAGAGTGATGGTGAAGTTGAAGTTGGATAGAGGGAAGAAGCAAGAAATGGTAATAAATGTAATTAAATAATATTAAGAATATAATCAATGTCTTAATATTGTAATTTAATTTTTTGAAGGTTATTGGCAAGGATGTAGAGGAGGCAGTGGAGGCAGAGGAGAAGAAAGGAGGGATGGTTGTATTGAGGGAAGAAGTATTGGGGGATGAAGGTGAGTGGGACGACGGTGAAGCAAAACAGAGTAACTTCGACATTTTGATGTCTGAATTGGCTGATATCAAAAAAATCCAATTTGAAATCATGCAAAGACAATCAAGAGTCGAAGAGAAACTTGATCAAGTCGTAGAGAAACTCGAGAGGCATAAGGGGGTAGTGGAAGGAAAAATAGATGGAGTGGTGAAAGAAGTAGAGGTGTTGAGGGGTGAAGTGGTGAAAGAAGTTTCGGTGTTAAGGGGTGATATTAAGATGGTGACGGAGAAAAATTTGAGGGAGTGGTGAAGGAGGTTGTTGATTTGAGGAGTGAACTTACGGGGGTGAAGGGGTGGTTGATAAATACTCGGATGAAGGAGCTCAATTGAAGGGTGAAATAAAAGATATGAAGAGCTATGTAGAAAAAAGTACGATGAACTGAAAAAATATGAAGAAGAAAAGAGGGAGGAGGAAGAAGAAGAGATGGAAGAAACGAGGAGGAAGGAAGTCGATGTCATTTATACACCGGAGAGTGTTATAGCAGCAGTTTTGGATTCGGAATGTCCTGCACCCCAGAAGAAGAAGCAGAAGGTAAGTTTAATAAAAGAATACTTAATTTGATTTTTATTATGTTGTTGTGACAAAAATTTGTATGCAAAATTGTAGGTTGAAAAAGCGGACATTCCAACCGGAATTGATGACATCGAAGCTGCAATTTGTGATTATTTATGGAATAGCGAGTTAGAATCGGGGTAAGTGAAATATATTGTTTTGTGAGTGATATTTAAATATTTCATGACAATATATTAATCCTAATGATTCATACAGATATTCTGTAATATCAATGGGAAATCAATTCGCTACTGTATACGACGTTGCAACGTTGAAGCCTACGGAATGGGTTGGCGGTGTGGTAAGTAGAAAGTAGAAAATAAATAAAACTTATTGAATATGTTCTGATTGTGTAATTAATTTTGTTAGGTTATCGATTTGCTCGCCTGGACCATATGCTACGATTCTCAAAAGTCACACCGGAGGATTGGCTACCTTCCATACCTCTTAGTGGTGAGTTAAATTAATAAATATTGAAAAGTAGTGTTATAGACGGTAAATTAATAATGTTTGTTGCGTAATTACAGCAACAGGCGTTGGAAGGCAACAACAAAGAAAGTGTTGAGGGTATTTCTACCTTCTGGGGTGTCATATTGGATAACTATGTGAAATTGACCGACTGTGAGAAGGTAAGACACCATACCAATTGCAAATGATGTTTTCGGATATAGAATGTTGAATTTTGTCAAATTGGGTGTGAAATTTGTTGCAGATAATGATCACAATAAACTACCATAATTCACATTGGTATCTGTTGGTGTTGGATATGGTAGATCATGTTGTAACAATATATGATAGTATGTTTACAACTGAAGCAGCTAAACAGATAGTGAAGGATGCTAAGAGATTGGTATGTATGTATGTATGAAAGGACATTATGTAAATTATAATGCATAATTTTTTGGTGCATAACTTCTTCTATTTTAATGCAGATTAAAATATTAGATTCTTATAATAAGAAACGCATTTGGGTTGAGTCATGTGGATCTCTAGGAAAGTATCCCTTGAAAAATTTCAAATTTGTGGAGCATAAGAAGAATAAGCAATTGAATGGGTATGAGATGTTATCCCAAATAGAAAGCTTAATTTATGCAGTATTCATCATATTGACATGTGTGGTTTTCAAATTTTGTAACAGATATGATTGCGGCATGTATGTGATGATGTGGATGGAATCGATCGGTTCTACAGGGGCAACTGGTGATTTTGTAAGTGGATAGAAAAAATTGTTTGTGGTAAAATTGTTAAAAGTCGTAGATTGAATGCTGTAGTTGACAATACTTAACGTTCTGACAATTTGAATATAGGTTGTTGGAGACTGGGATCGATCGCGAGTATTAAACGATCTCGTAAGCCACAATCAAAATGAACGAAGACAGGAGATAACAAAAGCTGCAATATTACATAGGAATAACAAAAGGATGCAATGATGTAAATGTCGAGTTAATTTTGTATAAGATTTATAATTTTGTATACGATTTATATTTTTTTATGTGAATATAATTATGAATGAGATGAGAAAAGTTAGCAGTATGTTGTTGTACATGTTTCTTATACACATTAAGGGTCATGTCGATACTAATATAGTTTGTGTCGAAATTTTTTTTCCAGAATGAATTAAAAACAAGGTGCACGCACCCATAAAGTGTCGATCCATATATAAAAAAGTGTCGATCCCAAAATCATCGAACCCAAAAGTATAATGTAATATGTAATTTTTTAATCTAACCGGTACAATTATACCGGTTTTATGAGAGAATAAGTCTAAATAATGTGTCGACACTAATATAGTTTGTGTCGATATTTTTTTTCCAGAATGAATTAAAAACAAGGTGCATCAATAAAGTGTCGATCCATATATAAAAGGTGTCGATCCCAAAATCATCGAACCCAAAAGTATAATGTAATCTGTAATTTTTCAATCTAACCGGTACAATTATACCGGTTTTATGAGAGAATAAGTCTAAATAATGTGTCGACACTAATTGGAAGAAAAATGTGTCGATACAATTTAAAAAAGTGTCGACATTTTACACATCGGAACCCATAATTATAATGTAATAGATAATTTTGTAATATAACCGGTATAAATATACCGGTCTTATGCGCGAATAGGTCTACAACCTATATCGACACTTTTTAATATTGTGTCGGTACTTTATGTCCATATTGGAAGAAAAATGTGTCGATACGATTTAAAAAAGTGTCGACATTTTACACATCGGAACCCATAATTATAATGTAATAGATAATTTTGTAATATAACCGGTATAAATATACCGGTCTTATGCGCGAATAGGTCTACAACCTATATCGACACTTTTTAATATTGTGTCGGTACTTTATGTCCATATTGGAAGAAAAATGTGTCGATACGATTTAAAAAAGTGTCGACATTTTACACATCGGAACCCATAATTATAATGTAATAGATAATTTTGTAATATAACCGGTATAAATATACCGGTTTTATGAGCGAATAGGTCTACAACCTATATCGACACTTTATAATATTGTGTCGGTACTTTATGTCCATACCATTTAAAAAAGTGTCGGTAATTTGAAGTAACGCGGTTTTTCTTCCTTCATTCAAAATATTTACATGTACATACAATAGGAGTGATGTTGATACTTACGATATATTATATGGAGATCGTTGTCATTCCATTCCGTCTTCGAAAAAATCAGTTGATGTAGGCTGTGTGCTTGTACTCAAACTAAGCTTGACTTGAGGACATGTTAGTTTGTTATGCCCCTCACCGTTGCAGTACCCACATCGCCTAATTTGCTTCTCGACCTTGTTCTTCGGCACTTCTTTTCGCTTGCGTTGTTTTCGTTGAGGGTCACGAACATTGTTTACTACAATGCTCTGGTTGACTGAATGATTCAAACCAAACGAGTTTTCTAATTCTTCTATTAGTTTTTTCATCTCATCTCTTGCGGTTTTGAAAGACTCGTCTGTCTTTGATGCAATGTAGCATAACCTACTTGACGTTGAACGTAGAGCAGCGAACCTTGCCATTTGCATCACTTCTGGAGACACATTCAAATCAACATAGCTGGGTGCAGAAGCCTTCGCATCATTAGTCCACCTACTTTGAATCAAAGTCCCGGGCAAATATGTGTAGTCCAATTGCTTCAAAATGTGAAGTTGATGGCGACACGGAAGTCCAACGGTCTCGAATTTTTTGCAGGAGCAAATTAGAGTTTTCGTACGAGAATCAAAACTAATTTCAAATTTCCTATTTTTTTCTGCGTACTTTGACAAAATATAATGTTGACATTCATCTGATAAGGACTTAATCTCTGCCTCAATCCGGTACAATGTCTCCCGTGTAAGTTCATCTTGGAACACACGAAAAGATTCGCGGGTAAAAATCGCAGCGGCATGGCTTTCAAGGTCGACCAGTTTTGTGATCTGGAAGGGCTTCGTATGGGAACTTAAGTAATCCGCTTTCAACTCGTTCATACGCATTCTACTAATTCCATCTTCAATTGCACGAACAACATCTAAATATGTCTTCTTGTGTTTCAGTGCAATAGCTAGTGAAGCATTCATAGACTCGCACCTTTGTGTTGAGCGAATATTGGCAAAGAAATGACCGGTTAGATATGCTTGTGCCCATAAGTGTCGTGTATTTCCCTTCTCAATCACCCATGGATGCTTTTGGACGTTGAATTCTGAAACAATCGAACGCCATTGAATATCAAATTCCTTGGTTGTCCACCAGGAAGCCATGCATTTTGAGAATGCTGCTGTAAACTTTGGGTCACCAATGTTAGCTTGTGCATTGCGAGAAAGATGCCAAGAACATAATCTGTGCTTAGCATAAGGGATAACAGATTTGATAGCCCTCTGCATTGCCCTATCCCCATCGGTTACAACAGAAATAGGTGATTTATTCATCATGGCTTCTAAAAAATTCTGTAGCACCCACTCGAAAGATTGAGACGTTTCGTCAGCGATTATGGCAGTGGCAAACACAATTGTGTTATGGTGATGATTGACACCAACAATAGGCATAATTGGTCGACCATACAAATTATCTTTGTACGTTGTGTCGAACGCAATTACATCACCGAAGCATGTGTAATCCGATCTCGATGTAGAATCCGACCAAATAAGATTATACAATGCCCCCGATTCGTCTACCGAGTATGTCATAAAAAACCCGGGATCATCATGTTTCTTATAATCAAAGTAGGCAATAAGCGCATTCACATCCCCATCGACGATTTCCTTTGCTTTACCTCTTTGAAGTGCATTGTAGAGGTCTTTATGTGTAAATCCAACATTATGATAGCCCCCTGCCTGCTGCGTTAAATAGTTCATTACTTGTGACGTGCCAACACCGACCTCTTTCAATGTTGTTGCCTCATCGATATCAGCCTTACTTACAGCTCGATTAGAACGCATAAATGGTGTCATAGCAGATGTGCACAATGCATGATTATGTTTCTGATCAGACTTACTTATAACCCACTGATCGTTTGTATTTGTTGCTGTAACTACGACTCTAGCCTTACATCCTGTTCTTGTGACTGGCGTATGAGCACGTTGACGATCAACAGTATTGACTTTTGATACTCGAAACCCTTCTTTGGAACAACAAAATTCTTGTGTCTTCACATTCCCTTCCACGTCAAGCCGTGTTGTTCCCTTACGTGCACTAAACCCATGTTCCCGTGCGAATCCCTTGTAAAAGTGCCAAGCTTGATCACGTGAACAGAAGAGCTGACCAACCAATCTGTCAGATTCATCAACATTATGTACTTCATGGCATTCCTCGGTTGGCTTAACATTGTCTACATCAGTATTATCCATGGCAAAAATTTTGTTGTGCAAGTTCAGTGCTCCAGGAGTTGATGGATATGTAAACGAAGGTTCATTTTGAACATGTTTCTGTAGTTAAAGGGTGGGTACAACATTAAATTCGCAGTACATATTTAGGTATGTACAATAACTACAAGTATATTATCATTTTAAATTCGCAGTACACTGTTAAAAAAATTGAAACATAAATTACATAAGTTTTAAAAAAAGTATCGATCCTTTTTATAAAAAGTATGGACACTTTCAATATAATAGGTAAACATATGATGTAATAGGTAGCCCTTATATAATGTAATAGGTATCGTTTATATAATGTAATAGGTAATGGTTATATTGTAAAGTGTCTATCCTTTTTATAAAAGTGTCCATACTTTTTTCACTGTGGAAAACATTAATTTAAGGTTATCTTTTGAGTGAGTTTTAAGATATTAATTTAGTAATTATAGGCGTCTAATGATTTATTTTTTACGTTACGGTATATATTATTATTAAATTAAAAATTCTAAATAATATTTTATAAAATATAAAAACAATCAAATAATTTTTTGTGCAAATGAAATTATTAAATCAATATTGTAGGTGGAAAACATGAAACACTGTTAAAAAAATTGAAACATAAATTACATAAGTTTTAAAAAAAGTATCGATCCTTTTTATAAAAAGTATGGACACTTTCAATATAATAGGTAAACATATGATGTAATAGGTAGCCCTTATATAATGTAATAGGTATCGTTTATATAATGTAATAGGTAATTGTTATATTGTAAAGTGTCTATCCTTTTTATAAAAGTGTCCATACTTTTTTCACTGTGGAAAACATTAATTTAAGGTTATCTTTTGAGTGAGTTTTAAGATATTAATTTAGTAATTATAGGCGTCTAATGATTTATTTTTTACGTTACGGTATATATTATTGTTAAATTAAAAATTCTTAATATTATTTTATAAAATATCAACACAATCAACTAATTTTTTGTGCAAACGAAATTATTAAATCAATATTGTAGGTGGAAAACATGAAACACTGTTAAAAAAATTGAAACATAAATTACATAAGTTTTAAAAAAAGTATCGATCCTTTTTATAAAAAGTATGGACACTTTCAATATAATAGGTAAACATATGATGTAATAGGTAGCCCTTATATAATGTAATAGGTATCGTTTATATAATGTAATAGGTAATGGTTATATTGTAAAGTGTCTATCCTTTTTATAAAAGTGTCCATACTTTTTTCACTGTGGAAAACATTAATTTAAGGTTATCTTTTGAGTGAGTTTTAAGATATTAATTTAGTAATTATAGGCGTCTAATGATTTATTTTTTACGTTACGGTATATATTATTATTAAATTAAAAATTCTAAATAATATTTTATAAAATATAAAAACAATCAAATAATTTTTTGTGCAAATGAAATTATTAAATCAATATTGTAGGTGGAAAACATGAAACACTGTTAAAAAAATTGAAACATAAATTACATAAGTTTTAAAAAAAGTATCGATCCTTTTTATAAAAAGTATGGACACTTTCAATATAATAGGTAAACATATGATGTAATAGGTAGCCCTTATATAATGTAATAGGTATCGTTTATATAATGTAATAGGTATCTATCTCGCATGTGAGTACTTTATTCCAACCATGTGACAAGTGTGACAACTCCATCAACTCACAACTCAGCTTTGAACTCAATCAATATTGTCTTTTAGCTTGATGGTTCATAAAGCATGTTACTTGAACAGTATGAATCAATTATGCAATTTTCATGTTCAATTTAACACTGCATTTCAAATTCATTTCATATGTAATTGGAGTTTGAATTTAAATTTCAATTTGAGTTTGAATTTCAATATATATTTCGGCTCCACTATAAATATTAGCCCAAGCCAATATGCATGTTATCATTGATTATTCCTAATTTCCATTGTTTTTTTTCCAACGTATAAACGCGAGGGAAATCCCGACCATTTTATTTTTTGGTCAACTTTAAAGCGTCAGAAACGTTTCGGGCGTATGATCTGGGTGGTATACAAGAAATGTAACAAATAGCAACTAAAATCATAAGTTGAGTACCACCCAAATCATAAGTCTGAAATACTTCCGATGCTCATCAAAATCCAAAGCTCATATGGTGCCAAGCAAAAGGAAATCAAAATCCAAATCTCATATGATGCCAAGCAATAGGTAGTGGTTATATTGTAAAGTGTCTATCCTTTTTATAAAAGTGTCCATACTTTTTTCACTGTGGAAAACATTAATTTAAGGTTATCTTTTGAGTGAGTTTTAAGATATTAATTTAGTAATTATAGGCGTCTAATGATTTATTTTTTACGTTACGGTATATATTATTATTAAATTAAAAATTCTAAATAATATTTTATAAAATATCAAAACAATCAAATAATTTTTTGTGCAAATGAAATTATTAAATCAATATTGTAGGTGGAAAACATGAAACACTGTTAAAGTATCGATCCTTTTTATAAAAAGTATGGACACTTTCAATATAATATAATGTAATAGGTAAATTTGCAATGCTATCGGTATAAATATACCGGTTTACTTATAAAATAGGTAAATATAAGCGCTACCTATTACATTATATAAGCGCTACCTAGTATGTTATTGTACTTTATAATATTTCCGGTTAAATAATATAACATAACCGGTCTAAATTTTAACCGGTCACTTATTTAACCGGTCACGCCGTATATTAGCCGTTTTTTAGGCGCCGCACCGCAGAACGACCCGTTATGTATACCGAAAGAAAGGTAAGGAAGAGTTGTCTAACACTACTAATGAAGGCCAATGAAGAGTTGTCCAGCATTACTAAATGTCTGTCTATAAATAAAGTTTTCTTCTTTGTCTAGGCCATGGACAACATTCCAATAAGCTCATGTAGGTGCCTTGAAAGATATCAGGCCAATGTTCGAGTTGAATTTGAGCACATATATTCGTTATTGCTTTGAGTTCAAAGATATAAAATCAATCTTTTGAACCACTTTGATACAAATATGAACAACACAGCATCGGATGCTCTCAGCAACCAAGACAATATCATCTATTAATCAGTAAGGAATTGAATATTGACCAGTAGGCTGTTGTTCGATATAAGCCGAGGGACCATGATAGCCAGGAGGTGCCACCAATCCAGGACCAGGAGCTGGTCCAAACCGTCCTGCCCCTGCATGTACAGTAGAAATTCTTTAAATTAATACTCGGTAAATTAATAAACTCTCTAAAATAATAAATTTGTCCAGTCCCGACTTGGGCCAATGTAAAAAATTGAAAAACTCGATAAAATAATAAGATAATATTTTTTCATGAGATCCCTTTATAATTTTCGGTCCCAAGAAAATCATAAATTAATAATTCATAGAAACTGAAAAAAAATATATTACACTCTATTGAAATATGATTCAATAGTTGTCTGTTTTCCTTTAAAGCTCAAGTTTATTTGAAGCTCATTATTAATTTAACTCATCTCTTGCAACGTAATTCTAAGAGGCATAGACTAATTTACCTTTTTGTTTGGTATGTACAGTATAATTACTTAAAAACTCTTTAAATTGATAATTATTAATTTATCGATAAATTAATAACTCTCTAAATTAATAAATTTCTCTGGTTATGATATTATTAATTTATAGAGTTTTAATTGTAATCGGTCTTCCTATATTAAATTTATAGTAAACCTCAGGTGTTTTAGATCTTCAGAAAGAATGGGTTTTTTTACATTTGAAATACCACCACGGCACCACCAAACTCAAACATATGCTAAAAGTAAATGTGAACGGAAGGGAAGAAAGAAAGAAACCATGTTGAGAAACTGGTGGACAAGACCTTTGAGCACCCAATGCAGCCAGATTGCAGTTGGCTCGCCTTCCATCAATGATAGGTGAAGGGCTTTGACATGCTCTTTTAGCTGCCTCTGGATCTTTAAACGTAACCTGCAAACAAAAGATGAACAAGGAGTTAATTTTCTTTGTCATTAGCATGATTAACAAAGGAAAACAATCAAGGCTTTTGTCAATAGAAAGGGATCAACCAAACTTACAAAGCCATATCCTTTGGATCTCCCATTACTCTTATCAGTGATCACAACAGCCTCGAGAATATCTCCAAATTGCTCAAAATAATGCCTCATGGTATCTCTTTGAGTTTCCCAAGCCAAACCACCATCAAAGATTTTCGTAAAAGTCGTGTCATTGAACTACCATGGATTGTTACCACCCACCATTTGGAATTGCCTTTGTTGAGACATATGAAAAAGAAGGGACAGATACAGAATCCCAAATCAATCGAAGGACAAAGCTTGTTCGTCTCTGCCCTTCCTCGAGCACTTGTGCAGCAGCAATGGTGTATATCCTCTTTTTGTTTTCTTGGTGATGACCTCCTTCTTCTTCCTCTTGCTGTTTTTTTTCTAATGCTATAATAATAATAATGGCCGCTTTTCACAACCAAAACTCCTTGGATTCCTCCATTACTGTTAATAAAGCTGAATTAAAGGAAAAAGAAAAGAACTTTATACATAAATATATACACTCCTACCTATACCAAGTTATAACACAACACAGAGAGAGAGAGAGAGAGAAAGAGATAGGATGATAATATGGGACAGAATGAGAGAAAAATAAAAATAAAGGAAACCCAACAAAAGCTTCTTGTGGGTACCACGGCCGTAGCAAGCAAGGTTGTCCAATGAAAAAACCAAGACTTGAACTTTTTCTTCTCTCTTTCGTGTTTACAACCACAAAGATCATATATATATATATATATGCATACATATCAGAGTGGTGAAGAAGGGTAGGGCCGTAGGGGCCTGGGGGGGGGACTCAATAACATCTGCCTCGCTATATTCGACCATGAAATTTATTTATTTATTTATTTTTCTCTCTCCCTTTCCTGGGTTTTTGCATGTTCTGTTTCAACCATTTGTGGGTCTGCGATATCATTCGTTCGTTCATACAACCTTGAGAGTCTGGGTTGTCTTTTTTCTTTTTCCTTGTTTCTGTTTGGCTTCATTCAACTCCCTTCTTCCTCTGCACCTATCTTCCTTAACCGAAAAACAGCATCGATACTGATGGATGATGGGCCAAAACTTTCTGCCATAATCTTCTAAAATATTCTTTATTTTCCCTTCATTTTTTTTTAAATTTTTTTATTTTGGACAATTAGTAATGAATTATTAAGGAGGGTAGCAGTTAAATTGTTAACCACCTTCACCACCCATTGTTTTTCTTTGGGTTAACAGAATTTGGCTTCGATATGCAATTTGGCTTCTGAGCAATATGACCCTGCCCTGACTTTGTATTGAGCTGCAATTTGACCCCTAAATATTCTGGGTGCAATTTAACCCCTGACTTTAACTTTGATTTGTAATCTGGCCATTGCTTTTTTAATATAATTTTTTAATTAAATTTGAGAGGTTGAGTCTTCGTGCTCTTAATGAATCTATAGTCTATGATCTAAGTAGTTCTAATGAGACGGGCTTGACGAGTTCATTTAACTCTAATTTGATAGATTGTACTTAATAAATCTCTAAATAATTTGATAGCCCTATTGGTTTATTTTGAGTAATACTTAATGAAGTCACATAATAAGGTGGTCTATATCGAGTTCTTTGCTCTAACAACAATTTAATTTTCGATTGTACTTTCATCACTAAGAAAATATGATAGGATCATCTTTATATACCATTCTAGTAACATATTTTGTTTATAAGCAAACAAAGCCAGACAGACATCTTCGATTATGAAAGAAAACCACTCTATTCATGAAGTAACAAAAAAAGTTACATGAAAATTTGAGTGGTCGTGTAAGAACGATGTTGTTGGCGTCAAATGACAAGGAAGCCGAGCTGAGACGTTGGAAAAAGATGGCCTAGACCAAGTGGAGACTGTCGTCCTATCCTTCCATAGCAAAAATAAATAAAAACAAAAACCGGCAGACAGTCAAGAGTCAGTGGCTCGCACATCGGCACATGTAACTGGGCACTGCTTTCATTATTATTTTCGATTTTAGCTTGATCACTTTTGTTTTATTACAGACCGTCGGATGGAGATTTGGGACATTTGTGAAGAGAAATCGTAGGGTGTACAGAGAAGAATGGGTCCATTGCTGGAACTGTTCGTAGACTGGGATTCAGTCATGCAGTGGTCGGCTCTGTCAAAGCGTTGAAACATGTTCCACTAATTTGTTTAAGGCCGATATAAGAAAAGTGTGTCTGAAGGCGCCGACCAAGCATCTGAACAGCGAGGAAGTTGACCTAACAGCTGTTGGAACCAGCGAAGTGGAAGTGGGAAAAGGCCCTCAAAATTATGCTTTTGACCCACACAGAACATTCATCGAGTTGATCATCCAAAGGCTCCAATAAAAACACCAGGTAGCTGCTAATTGCCCTGTCCAACATGCCAATCCTTATAATCCATGCTGTTCGTCAAATACTACGACCTAAATAAAAAAAAGCAGCTGATTTATACTCTGGTATGTGTTGGACAGACTCAGCTAAAGACAAAACTTGGGCCTTATTAGGACAGGATCTGGATCGATTAAGCTAAAGACCCAACTGTCATCTTGTCCAATCAAAGCCCCAATAGCAACAAATGTCTCTTTAATACATATGGGAATGGGATTGGATCCCTGACCTGACCCCAATTGTTATTACGGCCCTGGCAAATTGATTGCATAATTAAAAATCCAACATTGTAGCTAAAAGAGTTGATATATTATAAGATGATAGGTGCATGGTTTTCTATTTAAGATGGTCGTATGCAAGCTGAATAATGGCAACAGATGTGCTGATCACCTCGCCAGTCCTTGGAATTAGGCGTCCTTCAGATTGCATCTTCGCCGGTAAGCTCATGCACATGGCATCGGCCTAAGCAAAACTTTGTTTGATTATTAATAATGTAGCTTCAATGATGAAAATGTTACTTTTTTATAAAATTAAAAATGATTCCGAAAGAAAAAGTGGGAGTTATGTTCAAAGTCAACTTTATTTCCCACAAAAAGACCTCAAACTTTAATGTCTTTTTTTGCCAATCATATCTCAAGTTTTTGTAGGCATTATAACATTACGTGTCCTAGGACTGTCAAGGTTCATTTTTCTAAAGAGGAAAGCAGTCATGGGTGACAGAATGACAGCTCCACAGACCCCATCATAAGAAACCATGGCCTCCTAATCGTTACACTGACTTCATATTCAAAAGTTTTGAGAATCTCCAGCTTGCTTTCTACTTTGTTGATGTGTAATGCAATCCAAAAGGCATCTTCTCTCATTTCATCGTCTTCCTTTTTTTAAGGCACTGGTCTGGTCCCTTGAATGGGGAAATATTCTCCACTATCTTCAATTAATCAGTTTCAGGATGAGAATCTCCCCATTCTCATCTCGCAGGAAGAATGCATAAACTTTTATTGTCGAGTAAAAATATATCAATTGTACTGGGGAGCGCTTGTCGACCAACACCCAGAATCTCGCTTGTTTACATTTTAAATGTAAGTAAAACATTAAGAAAAAACAAGAAATGAAAAGTAATATATGGGGGTCAGTAACTAAACTGTAAAGTGGTTGGTCCGTCATCACATCAATTATTAGAGTTAAAGGAATTCAGAGCATAAAATTGATTGGAATGGAGACCTTCGCGACTTCCTTTAACTAAATGCACAATTACGTCATTCAGGATAAAGTGAGATTAAAGCCATATAAGTAACTTTAGTATATATCGAAAACAATATGTCTTCATGTTACCATGTCCTTTTTACAATGCATGAAAGTTGATCATTTAACCCTTAAAACCGTTCATTATGAAAATATATGATTAATTCCATCCAAACCTATGGTATACAGGAATTATTATTTAGTTAAATAAAGAGGGAAAATAATACTTCTTGGACATTTATTTTAATATATTATTATTATTATCGTCCTTATGCGTTAGTTGGAATGATTTCAACGGATTCTTTGAACCCAGTAATAAAAACGAAACGTGGCATCATCACAGCAATGAATGTTTAGTTACATTAATTAGCTAGGTTTATGTTTAAATTACTCTACCTTCTGATTTGCTACTATGCTTGTTAATTGTACTCAAAGCTATCACAATATTAATTAGCTAAATTCTTCAAACTTAAAATAAAATATCTAAATCTTAAATATACAAAGAACGCTGTGATTAGGAGCATATTTTAGCGTTTATTTTTATTATAATTATAAAAAAATAATTAAGTGATTAGGGCCTACCCCTAGATTCGCTATTGGAAATTATGGTTGTAAGTGAATTTACATGCTAATATTTATTTAGGTGAGCATAATTAATTAAGGGAAAAGTGTTGCCAATGATTCATCACATATATTGAATTCATCATTCAAGAGTACAGTTCACTGCAGATAAGGGAAAAGAAGAAGAAGAAGAAGAAGAGAAGTCTGAAATAACAAGAGACAAGCACCAGACTTTCACATTTATGCATGCAAAAGCTGAAATGAAGACAATTTAATCATGAGAGGTGAAGTAAATGCAAATAATGAAAGTATATTATTCACTCTTTGCTGCTTGGAGTTTTTCAAGAAACAAGCTCTGCTATAAATTATGGGATTAAATTTTGTTACCCTTTCCTCCACCCCCACACCTTCCACCTTTAATGCATAGTCCATTATCTCTTTGAAATGAAATTAGGTATTCATCTGATGGAAAAAGAAATTAGGTATTCATCGTTGACTGATTACGAGACGTACTGCATTCTCATGGGAGAAAGAAATGAATCAGGTGATGATGGATGTAGGTTGGGTAGTTAAAGAGGTGCTTTTCTATGAAGATTTTAAGGTCGAAGGTCATAGTTTTTGATGGAGCCATGCCCCCACATTGGGTCCTACAACCCCAAAATAATGCCGTTTCTCTTTCCATCTAGGTAGCTGGCTCTTCTCCGATGCATAGTAGCCCTAAACCCGCCCATAAAACTAAATTACGATTATAGTCGTAGTTACATAGGTTATGATATCATTTATTTCTTAAAATTAATTATATTTTTGTACTATTTACGATATTGTGATATTGAAGTGATCTTAAAAAAATATTACAATTCGATTGTTATGTTATTGCTACCGCAGTTTAATACTATGACCCGACCATACTTTCTCTCTTTGCCTTTAGCCGGCACCACCAATCCCATCAACAACCCAGACCATTTTTCTTTTTCTTCTCTCCTTTGTATCTTAATTTGGCCTTTTTATGTTCAAACATACATACATATATATATATATATAGCCTTGTCTACATACTCCATTGCCCACACCAGCTTTGGAATCATTTCTTCTCTCATCTCAACTCATAGCCTTTCCAAATGCCGGAGAACATGAACATTTCTGTAAATGGACAGTCCCAAGTCCCACCCGGATTCCGATTTCATCCCACCGAAGAGGAGCTCTTACAATACTATCTCAGAAAGAAGGTTTCGTATGAGAAAATAGATTTAGACGTGATTCGGGATGTTGATCTTAATAAGCTCGAGCCCTGGGATATTCAAGGTACATATATAGCATGATTATATAAGTTGCTCATTGATTTTATATACGTTCCATTTCCAAGTACTTTATCAAGAATTGAATTGCAGAGAGTTGCAAAATCGGAACCACTCCTCAGAACGATTGGTACTTTTTTAGCCACAAAGATAAAAAGTATCCAACCGGAACTCGCACCAACCGTGCCACGTCTGCCGGGTTCTGGAAAGCGACCGGACGTGACAAGATCATATATAGCAACTGCCGACGGATCGGAATGAGGAAGACTTTGGTGTTCTACAAAGGACGAGCCCCTCATGGCCAAAAATCCGATTGGATCATGCACGAATACAGGCTAGACGATAACATCGTTGAAACAACTGTAAGTAACCCAAAAACTCTGATACTTGTTGGTCATCAAAATTAATATTAGTAGTGATTTTTTTTAATAAATCAAGGTCTCTAATGCTATGGGAGAGGGGACACAAGAAGAGGGATGGGTGGTATGTCGGATCTTCAAGAAGAAAAATCACCACAAAACACTGGATAACCCCATCAGTTCAGAAACCGGGAACCATATGTTCGGTTCGTGTAATGAAGGAGACTTGGAGCAGATACTCGAACACATGCGAAGGAATTGTAATGAAGATTGTATTGCAAACAACAGTTCGAGATTCATCAGGCCCATCGAGACAGCCATTAACAATGGCTACCCGGACTCATTCATGAAACTCCCGAGCATCGAGAGCCCCAACTCGACGAGCAGCCTCAACTGTTATCAGCCGATGATGATGGACAATGAAGGCTCGATCACAAATCATGTGGGTGGTGGTGGTGATCCCAACTCGGTTTACAGCAGTGACTCAAGGCTCACAAACTGGGCAGCACTCGACAAACTCGTAGCCTCCCAACTCAACGGCCAAACAGAGACATCTAGGCAATTGGCATGCTTCAATGACACCTCCATCGCCTACAGCAACTCCGGCAACGATCATCACTATGATCTCCAGTTACCAGCCGTTCGATACAACAGCGAGATAGACCTGTTGAGTTTCACTAGATCATCTGCATCATCCGACTCATTGTGCCACGTGGTGAATGCCAGTGTATAAACAGAACAACCCTACATATAATCATACCTTAGTTCCTGAAGTCAGAAGCTTATTATTACAGCTAGCAGTTATGTTGATGAATATATATATATGTAGAGATGATGAATAAAAAAGTGAAATTTTATTCTTCGACAGGGATCATTATCTTTAGATTCTTTACTGAATCAAGATGGCTTCCATTTTCGTAAACGTGCTCTCTAGAAGCCTTGCAAAAACTCTAGCCTATTTGATTAATCTCTCTTTCTAACCGCTATATAATCATTATAATTCTGGCATTTTTCTCCCTTGGTTTTGTTTTCTAATTATCTCAGAACCACATGATCTGTTGGATTGTTTTAGGTTTTTGAGCGAACGGTACCCGGTTCATGCATTACTTGTAACCATTTCAAGGAAAGGACAAAACAGTCACTGTCTTACATTTTGGTCTGCTAGCTAATAAAAATATATATTTGTCAAATTCTTCTATTAGTCCCTCAAGCATGCATAAGTTCCCATGTTCTAATTTACTCAACTTTAGTCCCTCAACTTTTTAAAGTTTAAAACTTTGGTCCTAATTCAAACAGTATCCATGAAATTCGTTAGGTAAACCTATCTTATTACTCTTTAAATTATGCATAAGTCGTAGATTTAGTTAATGTTTTTCAGTTTAATCATTTTAAGTCCTTGAAATTATCATATTATCCATCTACTTTTTTGAATAAGATTATACTTTGAAAATTAAAAAAAATTGAGTATGTGGACTAAATTTACAAGTTATACATACTATAAGGACTAATAATAGAACTTGAGCAATATATTTTTAATCCTGCTAGAACATTACCATGTATGCATTTATATATAAATAAACCAACTTCAAAATCTAATACTTGTTTGACTGAAGATAATCTATATAGGTATTTATTAAATTAGCTTGGATATACCCTTCAGAGAGGAGAAGTGTAACTATCAATTACAATTGATATTAACCGACAAAAGGGTAGCAATTAACAGATTTTATTCACATATATAAATAGTTGATTTTAGTTGAGGAATAACATCAAGTAGTTTGTTGAGACAAGGAAGGGGAGAATGTTCTAATGATATATCTTGTTGAAAATAGAAATTTGAGACCAGGGGTCCCATTTTGTATATATTCCAATACCCAATTATCTTTAAAACGGTGCCGTCCTAGTATCAATGAAACCGTGCCACCAACCAAAGGCATAACAAGGGGTATATTATGTATTTACTCACCCACTTATTCCGACAGTTCCATTTTGAGCATCCAACAAATTCTTTCTCAACATCATATTTAATATTACATTTTGGTTTTGTTTCGATCTCTCGCTATTAAAATATTAACAATGATGTTGACATATCATTGTAAAATAATGTCATATCATTGGAAAAATATCACGTGAGCAATTATATTTAATTTTTAACAGCGGCCAACGAGTGATCAAAACGGGATAACAATATAATTTTAGGTATGATTTAAAAAAAGATATTACACTTTATTGTATAATTAAAATAGATCGTAAGAATAAATAGATGAAAAATAGATAAATTATATAAAAAAGTAGTCAAACTAAGTGGTATTCTCACCGGTCCCATTTCTTGTACGTATCAAAAAAAAAGTGTAATAACTTTATTATTTTGCATTTTTAGAAAGTATTTCTCTATTTGAAGCGATACCATACCAAAAAGCCCTAAAGGAATTTATATAATATATGTTCAGGGTGTTTGGACATCAACCCACTCGTTCTGTCTCAAACATGGTGAAGAAGATGAAGACATGAGATGCTAAAAAAGGAAAAGGAAAAGACAGTATTTCCTTAATCATAGTGTTTACGCCTCGGGCTTCTCCAAATCGTTTCTCTTCCCCCACAAATGCTTAAAATATCGACAATTTTAAAAAAAAAACAAACCAACTTTTTGCATTAAAAAAAGATGTTACACTTTTCTTGCATGCACTAGGCTTAACCATGTCTATCTATCGGTTGCCTCAACGTAGACTGTCGGCCAAATTGAATGAATCCAAATACATAGACTGTTCCTTCCTAGTTGCTGCAGCAAAATTGTGTTTCGTTTTTCATGGCCTTCCCCCGTTGTCGTTTTTGTGGTATGAGTGAAAGAAACCTAGTTTAAGTCAAACTTGAATGGGACCCCTAACTTGTTTTAAGAATATTTATTCTTTTGCACTGTGTGTAATAAACCCCCAGCAGGTTGCCACTGAAATCAAGAAGGGCAATTTGGTGCATAAAGTAAAAGCCTACAGTGTTGAGTTTAATCAATATATATATATGCTAAAGTCAACATCCATCCAAGTAGCTCTTTATTAGATTCTTCTTGCTTTGATTAGCCTACGTGGCATTAAAAGAAACATATTCCGTTGTGCAAAATCAATAGCACAAGGAGGGTAAGGCATAGGATAAAGTAGAGATTCTTTGTCCTCATCGAGTCCTCCAAATTGGGTTTTGGTTTTTTTTTTCTGCAGATAGTGATAATTTTCCTGTTGTCGATATCCTTTTAAGGTTGCATGATTTGTCACCGAGTCAAAGTTCATCAAATATAACAAGAAAGAAAAACAATGCAATTTGTGATTTAAGCAAAGTCTAGATTTTGATTAATTTACATGCAGATTATCTTTTTACGTCACAGGCCACAAAAATGAAAGTGGATTTGTCGATGGATCGTAAACGTTGTTATTTTTGCGATCAAAAGGGTCTAATCGTGGTCGAAATGAGAGGGGGTTAATCATGTTAGGTGCGGTGGGGTCGGACCATGCAGGCAAGGTGTTACATCTTAGATGGAAATTGGGGGCACATAGAATAATTGTAATTTGTGGAAAATGTTAGCTTTGGGAAAACAAAAACAAGGCCAGAGAATCAAATCTCCAAAGATAATTTGATGTGATCAAAAGGTGGCTGTTGCCTTTCTTTGAATTTCACGACACGGCTTTCCCTTTTCATTTCCATACTAAACATATTGATTGAAACTTTTGTTATGCTTGTTTTTCACTAACTTCCGGGCAGCAAGAAACCGCGAGGACATCGCATGAGATTATTCAACCTAATTAAGATTCAAAATATTTCAAAAGGTAAGTATCTTTGCTACCGGTTGTTACTTGAAGACAGGATTAGGAATGTGGATGGGATCCATTTCCAGATTCTTCAATATTTACACTTAATCTTTTTTTTCCTGATAATTACTTGCTAAGAATTGTTAAGAACCGTGTTCGTTTTGTTCGTTTACATGCCTATATGCTATTAAGTCCTTGTTGTATTACAAATAATTTGTGTTGCTTAAATTTTTTATACTATAGGTATGTTTGTTTCACTTTTTTTTTCTTGAAAAATGTTTTTCATAGGATGAGTTATATATTTAAAAAAATGTTTTTTGGAAAACGTTTTACGGTGTTTAAAAGATATTTTGTAAAGTGTAAACCATATTTCATTAGATGGTGAATTTATAGAAATTATTATTTTTAGTAAATAAAAGTTTAATTCAGGGGTGATTTCCCCGGTCCAGGGTCATGGCATACCTAAGACTCAATTGAGATTTACATAAGAATTTATAATTTACTCACCAAAAATGACGGTGGTAAATTCGAATTTAGCCTTACAAGCTTAAATTCATGAATTCCAACGACCTGTACCAACGATCGTTGGCATTTTCTAGAAACTATTTATTAGAGATATCAAATACAATATATAATATAATTTGTTAAAAATTTCATATTATTATTTAAAATAATAGAATACTTTATTTAATATTATTTATATCAATATTATTATTATTATATTATTTCTACTATAAATAAAATATTAAGACTAGTATATTCTTTTGAAATAAAAATATTATAACACTCAATCCTAAATCCTAAAACCTAAATCCTAAAATAAAACTATTAAATTATATTTTAAAAATTTATAATATATATTTTAAGTATTTTTATTAAAATATTATATTAATATTGAATGCATAAATAATATTATTCATTATTAATAATTTAATAATATTATTTTTAGAAAATTAATAAATAATATAAAATTTATTAATAATTTATTATATATTATTAAAATAAGAATATAATATCATATATTACTATAATATAATTGAGTATATTATTATAATATAAAAAATATAACGTTACATTATTAAATATATTAATTAATATATTTTAAATATTTTAATAACTAATAATTTATTAAAATGGTGTTAAAATATTATATTAATATTAAATATATAAAATAATATTATTTTGAATATTTACGATTTGAAGTGAAAATTTTAGAAAATGATTTATGAAAAATCAGACCATAAGTCATTTTAAAAAATATTTTATATTGACCAATCTATTTTCCGCCAATTAAATATTAAAAATAAAAAAAAATTAAAATGTTTTACATAAAACAAACATACTCAAAATTTCGAACAATTCTTTTTCTTGCATTTAATTAGATCTGTTATGGATCAAATGATTCATCTTAATTTAGGATTTGATATAGATCAGGCCGGCTTGATTTGAATACAGATTTACTATTTTTAAAATATTTTTATTTAAATTAATTATAAAATATTATAAAAAATAAATTTTATATTTCAAGTTTACCCATGGGCGCCCTCTATCATTAATAAAAAACATTTATTTTCTATACAAAACTATACCAATTCTCAATTTTTTTATTTATTTAATTTGCTCATATAATTTTTATATTTTTCGAGCAGTACAGAGTAATTACAATACAATATATGTTTAAAATATTTATTACCCATTGAAAACGGGTACACACCCTATAAATATAATTATTTATATTCGAGATTTTTAAGAGTAACAACACTCCCTTTCACAATTAAATTCGTTTAATTTCCATATATTTATCGTTAATATACATGCTTAAGAGGAGTTACTTGGGTTACAAGTAGGGATGAGCATAAGATCCGAACCCGACGGATTCTGATTTGAGTTGATCCGACCTGACACTATCCAATCAGGTTTTTTTTTAAAAAATTTGGGTTCGAGTCTGGTCGGGTCAGATTTTTTTAAAGGTGATGTTCAGGTTAGATCAGATTCAAGTTTAGGGTGAAAAATACCAGACCCAACCCAAAAAATATATAATTTTACCTTATATATTTAGGAATAATTACAATAGTATCCCTCTATATATATTTTTTTCAATTAAATATATGTTTTTATTGAATAAAAATAATATTTTTTTTATTATTTCGGGTCGGGTCAGATCGGGTTCAGATTTTATCTCAAAAGGTCGAGTCGATTTCGGGTTGGGTGAAGAGTATATATTTTTTGGGTCGGGTGAAGGATGAAAATTTTCGGATTAGTCGAAACTCGATGCAAACTCGACTCATGCCGATTCCTAGTTACAAGTTCAGGGTGCTTTAAATGAGTTAATTGGGTATTATTTTATTATTGCAATGTTATTTTTATTTATTAAAATAATTTTTTTATTATTATTATATTTGGTTTTATTTTCCCTCCCTTCTTTATAAAATCATATTGTCATTTGGATTTGCATAAGTTAATTAGCAAACATGGATTACGACGGTTGGATCTCAAATTTCATTAATTTGGTTTTGATTTTAACCTCCGTGTTATTAAAAAGAGTACTCCAAAATCTATGAAGTTGATTAGGGGATAGTTCAGGTGCGACAGACTAAAAAACGGTTAAAATAAAGCGGTACCGGTTTTATTATTGTGTTAAATAATAAAACCGGTAAAAATTACAGGAAACATTATTAGACGCTACCAGTTTTGTTATTATTGAGTGTTTTTTATTGGATTTTCGAAAAAAAATACCGGAAACATTATTAGGCTTAAAAAATGACCGGATTAACATAATATTTTAGGTAATCACTGAAAAAATTTAAGTAATTTTTACCGATTTTATTATTTAAACGATAATAAAATTGATAACACCTTATTTTAGCCGTTTTTAAGCCTGCTGCACTGTATAACTTCCCAGTTGATTATATATATATATGCTCTGGAAGTCTTGAGTTTAATTTTGGGTCGGATATGATTAGGTTTTAAAAGTCTGGATAGATTGGATCTGTTCAGACTATGGTGGACTCGAGTTTGGATCATGATGGGTTTGGTTGTGTTTTGGATTTAGGTTTAGTGACGGAATAAATGAGCTTGGGCCACATAAATTTTATGTGTACAGTAACCATAGCTATTTTTGGGTTAGCTCCCTTTCAGAAATGACTGTTTAAATGCTTTTCACAAAAGTTCAAGCGTTCAATTCATCCACAAAAGTCATATTCAATGTAGGAAAATAGGAACAATTTTGGAAGCGTTAGACTACTTGTTTTGATACTGAACGAACACGTGGCAAATAAATGTTTGTCAAGAAGACCAAACCCATCAGTTTCTACACAGGTCAGTCGCCTGTCATTTGGCTTAGCATGGCAACCTTATTTGACCCCTCTAGTTACTGTTCTCACATTGCCAGTCACCTACCGATCCACCTCACAACTATACAATTTCATTACGACATCTAAGTATGATTTTATATTAATGAATAAAATTATTGAGGTACCATTTATAAAATTTTAAGAATAAAAACATAAATTTTTTTTTAAAAAAGTATCCATGTCCATCCCCTCTATCCATACTTCACCCATAGTTTACTACTCTGTTTGTTTACCCCGTTTACGTTAACAACTACCGTTATTAATTTATGGGCAATAACCCACAAGCATACGGGGAAAAACATGGAATCGTCAAAAAAAAACTCTTTCGAGGTATCTAGGAAGAAACCTCGGTTGAATCTCACATGCTGACAACAGGCATTAGGCTTATGTGCTTGCTCCAAAGAGATCTATTTTCTTGTTATTTGACACGGTGGTTGACCTATCTCTCATCTCGGAACTACCCATTTTTTTAGTTCTTGTTATCGACATTGCTATATAATAACTCTGGTGGCCTAGATTTCCCATTCATCGGGTTTCATACAGAGAACTTCATATTCCTTAAGACCCCTCGAAAAGTGAGTGATTACTGATTATAGAGACGATATGGATGGGGATAGCATAGAGATGGATAAGGAGCGGCTGACGGCGGAAATGGCATTCACAGACTCCACCTCCGCTGTCATCAAAATCCGGCGGAGACTGCCGGATTTCTTGCAATCTGTGAAGCTTAAGTACGTGAAGTTAGGCTATGGTTATTCATACAACCCGGCGATGGTACTCATGTTTGCTTTAATCATACCACTTTCCATTTCGACTCTAGTTCAGTTCACGGGCCTAAAATGGGACTGGGTTTCGGAGTTATGGACCAACCAAGCCCTTCGGCTCGAGGGAGTTGATGTTTCTACAAGACTGGCTGGTTCACTTCTTGTATCCTTTCTCCTTGGTCTCTAATTTGCCAAGCGGTCCAGGCCTGTTTACCTCGTTGACTTCGCTTGTTACAAACCCGAAGATGATCGTAAACTGTCAGTCTACTCGTTCCTCAAGATGACGGAAGACAGCGGAGCTTTCACGGAGGACACGCTTCAATTGCAGAGAAGGATATCAACTAGGTCCGGTTTAGGCGATGAGACGTATTTCCCTCGAGGAATAACATCGAGTCCGCCAAATCTATGCATGGAAGAAGCTCGAGCTGAAGCTGAAGCCGTCATGTTCGGAGCACTCGACTCTCTTTTTGAGAAAACCGGAATCAAACCGGAAGATGTTGACATCCTCATCGTGAATTGCAGCTTGTTTAATCCATCCCCCTCTCTCTCAGCCATGATAGTCAACCACTACAAGCTACGCACAGATATCAAGAGCTACAATCTTGGAGGGATGGGGTGCAGCGCAGGGCTTATATCAATCGAGCTCGCTCAAAACCTCCTTCGAACAAATCCTAACTTGAATGCCGTAGTGGTAAGCACCGAGAACATTACCCTGAATTGGTATTTCGGTAATGACAGGTCCATGTTGCTATGCAATTGCATATTCCGCATGGGCGGAGCCGCCGTGCTGTTGTCGAACAAGGCACGAGTCAAGGCTCGTTCCAAGTACCAGCTCCTTCACTTGGTTCGAACCCACAAGGGCGCGGATGATAAACATTACAACTGCGTTTACCAAAGAGAGGATGAAAAAGGGGGTTTCATTGGCTCGTGAATTAATGGCTGTGGCCGCAGAGGCATTGAAAACCAATATCACCACTTTGGGTCCACTTGTTTTACCACTGAAAGAGCAGTTCAAGTTCTTCGTTACCCTTGTTCGAAGGAAGGTTTTGAAGGGCAAAGTTAAGCCTTACATACCTGATTTCAATCTTGCTTTTGAGCATTTCTGCATCCATGCGGGTGGAAGGGCGGTTTTGGATGAAATACAGAAGAATTTGCAGCTAACCGATTGGCATATGGAGCCTTCAAGGATGACTCTGCATAGATTTGGAAATACTTCGAGTAGCTCCCTGTGGTATGAGTTGGCTTATACGGAGAACAAAGGTAGGGTCTCGGGTGGAGACCGGGTGTGGCAGATTGCATTCGGGTCGGGTTTTAAGTGTAACAGTGCTGTTTGGAAAGCTCTAAGGCCCACTCCCTTGGATGAGTCTAGGGGTAACCCGTGGAAGGGTGAAATTGATAAGTATCCAGTGAAGGTTACTCTTGCTTGATATCTCCGACTCGACTCCAATTCATTGGATGCCAATCACATAACCTTCTTTCATGTTTTTGTAATCTCTTGTTGCCTCTGTAATTGATCCGTACTTGATTTTAACTACTATTCAATTGAGTATTTATCATTTTTTTTCTAAAATTAATTTATTAATAATCACATTCTGATTTTTTAATCATATTGTTCGTAAAATATTTAAAATTATAGGGAAAACATATGAACGAATTTAATAGAACTAAAATTAATAAATACCATCCATCTTTGCTTGCTGGGATTCAAGTTTCCGAACTCTGGACTATTAGGCCCATTTAGTAGATTAGGCCTAAGACCAATTCATAAACCTTAGTCTCTCTAGTTTCTCTCATTTGTGGTGCGTCGTTCATAGTTCCTTCTATCTTTATTGATAGATGATAGCATTAATTGTAATGTGGTTTTTGATTATTGGTATTTTTTTTTATTTTTTATTTTTATATTGTATCTTTATTTATATTTTCTTGTTTTTAAATTTTATAATTATGTTTTATAACACGTTTTCATATATCTTTATGACACATTTTCTTATATCTTTTAATACATTTTTTTATCATTTAAACATTGTTTTTCATTTATATTTTTTAAGGATTAATTTGATATCACTGCAACTGATAAAAATGATGTTTATTTTTTATCATTAGGGATGCATATGAGTCCAGTCGGATTTTCGATCAACCTGACTCGACACGAAAATATATACCTTTGACCCGAAATTTGACTTGATTTGAATTTAGGGGTGACTTCACCTGACTCAAACCCGACTTGAGTTTTGAGAACAAACCCAAGCCCAAATCGACCTGAAATAAATATATTTATAAAAATATTATTTTTATTCAATAAAATAGAGATCTAATTGAAAAAATAATAGGGTAAACTATGCATTTAAAACCTAAACAATAAATTTTGGTCTGTTTTAGTACCTAAACTTTCATTTTTTTCAAAACAAAATCTAAATTTTAATTTTTGTTTTGTTTTAGTACATCGCTGTTAAAAACTTAATGAATCATTTGCATGTGACACCTTTTTATGAGTAAATTACATATTTCATCATCCAACTATTTTCTCACTCCTATTTTGGTCACTAAAGTTTAATTTTTTTTAATTTAATTACTTAACTTTCAAATTGCTCCTAATTTACTCAACTTTCAAATTTCTCCTAATTTACTCACTCTAACTTTCAAATTTATTTTTTATTTTTAAATATATATTAATAAAATAAAATAAAATTCACATCTCAAAAATATTAGTAAAATAAATTAGAGTTATTAAAATAAGAGCATTTTGAAAGTTGAGTAGTTAAATTGAACATTTTTAAACTGTAGTACCAAAATAGGAGTGAGAAGATAGTTGAGTGATGAATGATGCAATTTACCCATAAAAATGCATCACATTTAAGTTTTTAACGGCGAGGTACTAAAATGAAACAAAAACTGTTAGGTATATTTTAATTTTTTTTGAAAATTTAAGCATTATAATAAATCAAAAATTGAAAGTTTAGATATTAAATGTGTAATTTATCTAAAATAATATATAGAGGGTTATTATTGCAATTATCCCTATATATATAATGTAAATTTACATTATTTTTCGGGTTCGGTTGGATCGAATATTTTTCACCCTAAACCCAAACTTGCTTTGACCTGAACATATTTTCTAAAAAACTCAACTTGACCCGACCCAAATCCATTTAAAAAAACGACCCGGCTGGGTCGGATTGGAACCCGTTAAGCATTATAATAAATCAAAAATTGAAAGTTTAGATATTAAATGTGTAATTTATCTAAAATAATATATAGAGGGTTATTATTGCAATTATCCCTATATATATAATGTAAATTTACATTATTTTTCGGGTTCGGTTGGATCGAATATTTTTCACCCTAAACCCAAACTTGCTTTGACCTGAACATATTTTCTAAAAAACTCAACTTGACCCGACCCAAATCCATTTAAAAAAACGACCTGGCTGGGTCGGATTGGAACCCGTTAGGTTCAGGTCTCATTCCCTTCCTAGTTATCATGTTAATCTTCCCTACTTTGTACTGTTAGATTGGATTTGGATATTCGGTTTGCGTTCGTGAATAGTTTTTTTTCGCGTCGATTAGCTTTGATTTGCGGTTTTATCGGTGATCTTTCACTAGTTTGATCATCTTTGGCGATTCATTTTTCAATATGATCGGATCAGTTTGTATCTATTCTTATTTAAGTTTTGGTTAAGTTTATTTAATTTTTTGTTGTATGGTCCTTGTGATTTTAAATTGTTAGTTTTTATGTCAATAGTTCAAAAAAATATTTTAATTATATATTTAATTTTTGATTATAAATATTTTTTATAATTCAAAATATTTCATTATAAGTTGATATATGTTTTCAAGATACTTGTAAGAAAACATTTTTCAAAATCCAACAATAATAGGAATAGATCAGATTAAAAACACTTTTAGTAACGATGCTTTTGATCTCTCGAGTTCGAAATATTAAAAATATGATAACATTAAAAAGTAGGTGCTTTTTAAGAAGGATATTTTATTATAGAAATATTACAGAAAATTTAAATCCTCATCATAGACATATGTTAAAAGATATAATTATTGAAAAAATATCAAATATAAATGAGATGTTGTTGATAATTTTATATCTGTTTCTTTAAAAAAAATTAAATTTTAGAAAACATTTTGATTTTAAATATTTTTTATTAATTTAAGATGATTAAAAATAAAGAGGGCTTGGAAGAGCCGAGAAACAAAGGGCTGTCAGGAGAGTTATTAAAACCAACAAGGCGCGCGCGAGTGGTTTTTATACAAGAATTGAAACTCAATGAGATCAGACCAAGGTTGTTAAATAAATTTTGGGGTTCACCCTCTGGTAACATGTTGTTCTTTCCCTCGGATGGGGCTACCGGGGACTAATTTCAATGTGGGATCCGAGTTTTTTCGAATTGAAAGCAGCATTGTTTGTAACAGATTCATTCTAACGATTGGTTCATTGTGTGATAAGGATATACGGTGTGCTCTTCTAAATGTATACGCGCCTAATGATGCTGGGGAAAGAAGAGATTTTTTAAATATGCTATCAAGTTTATTAGTTTCATTGAACATTCCAATTGTAGCGGGCGGAGACTTCAACCAGGTTAAGTCAAGCGACGAAAAGTTCGGAGCACCTATAAATTCTCAAGCTGCTCAAGTCTTCAAGGATTTCATCCAGCATAATAATTTGGTTGATCTGCCCCTATCTGGTTGCCCTTTTACGTGGTTCAGGGGAAGCTGAATCACGTCTTCCAGTAGATTGGATCGGTTTCTAATCTCTCCGACCTTCATATCTTTGTTTCCTAAAATTAGCCAAAGCTCTTTAATTATTGGGCTGAGGTTCCCGAGTACAGAGAGGTTGTAAAAAAATCCCCTGCTGATCATAAAGGGATTGGTGTTACTAATCTGTTAAGGGAAATTAAAAAGGCTTCAAAATTCTAGTACAAAACTTTCAGTTCTTCAATTGGTGCCCGTTGTTGAATTGGAAGATAAGATCTCGAAATTAGAGTCTGACCTCATACAATATGAGGCTTTGGCGACCATTATGCAAGAACTAGCTTCTCTAAAAGCATCTCTATGGGCTAACACAGGAAAGCGAGATTGGATGCGAAAATCGCGTTTAAAATGGTTTAAAGAATGAGACAAATACGAAGTTCTTCCACGTGATCGCGACCATGAGACAAAGGGCCAATCACATTTCCAAGATTCGAGTGGACAACCAAGTATTCACAAAGCCTAAGCTGATATCATTAGTTTTTGAAGAACATTTTTGTAAGTTTTACAACGACCATGTAACGTTACCAGTAAATGAGTTTGAGGTGGACCTAAGGTGCTTGAGTAATGATTCGGCCAATGCTTTAGAAATGCCCTTCTCGCCCGATGAAGTGTGGGAAGCTATAAATTCAGCGAAGGGGTATCGTGTTCTTAAAAGCGAGGTGATGGTGTTCTTCGAGAATTTCTATCAGGGACTAATCTTCGACAAATCCTTTAATCATTCTCTTGTAACACTCATACCAAAGGTATCCTCGCCGGTTGACATCGAAGATTTCAAGCCTATTAGCCTAGTGGAGAGTCTCTATAAAATCCTTACGCGAGTTCTTTCTAAAATATTAGCGAGATGTATTAATGAGGTCGTTGGTGAAACTCAATTCGCCTTCTCAGCAGGCAAACAGATCGTTGATTGTGCTTTAATTGCTAATAAGGTCATCGATTCCCTAAAGTGCAATAATCGTGAAGCCGTGATAATTAAATCAGATTTTAAGAAGGCGTATGATACGATCAATTGGTCGTTTTTGGACCTCATCCTCAAGAAGATGGGTTTTGGATCAAGATGGCGGAATTGGATTCAGTTATACATATCTACTCCTTCAACTTCCGTTCTTATAAATGGATTTTCTTCTGGGTTGTTTGGTATGAGCAGAGGTTTAAGGCAAGGGTGCTCATTATCACCATTTTTATTCAACATTGTAGCTGAAGCTCTATCAGCTCTAATTCGTAAAGCTTATGCTACTGGTGTTATAAAAGGAGTGAAGGTGGGGTCGTGGTGGGGGCATAGAGGTGTTGCACTTACAGTTTGAGGATAACCTCCTAGTTTTCCTAGATGCTTCTGAATCTTATGTTTTAAACATTAAGAGATTGCTAAGAGTTTTCGAGGTCGCTTCCGGGCTGAAATTGAATGTAAAAAAGACAAAAGTGTATGGCGTCAACTTATGTAACATTCTCCTCTCAACGTGGGCGGCTTCTATCAAGTGTGGGGTCGATTCCCTCCCTACACATTATCTAGGACTTCCACTGGGTTTTCGACGTAATTCAAAGGCTATGTGGCAACCCATCATTAATAATCCAAGCAAGATTAGACGGATAGAAAAGCAATATGTTGTCATTTGGAGGTCGACTGTCATTGGTTAAATCGGTTTTGGTCAATTTGCCAGTATACTGCATGTCCCTCTTTAAACTTCCTGCGGCTATTGCGTCAAATTTGAATAAGATGGTAGATAATTTCATTTGGGGATCATCAGACGTTAAGTCGATTCATTGGATAAAATGGGAGAAGATTGCAAAGCCTAAAGAACATGGTGGTCTCGGCTTCTTCGACGTTGATATCCGAAATCGCTTTCTTCTAAAAAAAATGGCTTTGGAGGTATGGGAACGATCCTTCCTCCCTATAGAGAAGAGTGGTGGATGCAAAATATGGGTTTGAGTCGGGAAGTTTACTGCCCCCCTTTGCCACTGCTAGGCATAGGTCTTGGATTTGGAGTAATATTACAAGGCCATTACTCAATCTAGACGATGGTTTCACTCGAAATCTCCATCTTACCCTGGGTGATGGGCAATCGATCGATTTTTGGTCAGATAATTGGACTGGTCCCAACCCCCTCAAGATCTCCTTCCCCCGCATGTATGAGTTTGCTGTAAAAAAAGAAGGTAAAGTATGTGAGTTTGGAAGACTCTAGATTGGTCTTTGGCAGTGGAAAATTAAACTCCGTACGTGACTGTTCGATTGGGAGAAAGAATGTTGGAATAATTTTTACAATGTATTTCAAATGCTTCTAGAAATGCAGCTAGTAAGGACTGTTTGCAGTGGTTTGGCTCTTCAAATGGTGTATACAAGCTGAAGACTTATTGTGAATCAATCTCATCTGTCGGATGCTTTCTGGATAATCTGTGGAAGATAATATGGTCGGGTTTGACTCTGCCTAAAGTAGACTCGTTCTTGTGGAAAGCAGTCCAAAATAGAATTTCAGTCAAGTTTGAATTATCAAAGCGGGGAGTGCGATCTCTTGAGAATACCAACTGTATCTTGTACTCCAATAACGTCGAATCCGTTAGCCATTTACTATGTCATTGTGAAGTATCTTGGAAAGTTTGGCTAGCTTGGGCTCGTCTTTGGAATGTTCAAATCGTGATCCCAGGGTCAGAAAAAAACTATGTTCTTATGGATGAATATGCCAATAAAACCCTCCCTGAAACCTCTTTGGCGCGTAGCGTTCTCGGTTATCATATGGACCATTTGGTTAGCTCGTAATGAGGTGGTTTTTAAAAACAAGCAATTTGACACGATGTAGATTTTTGATCTTGCTCTTTTAAGGATTGGGTTCTATTAAATGCATTTGGCCATAATCGATTTCGTCCATTGCTGAGTTCATCCGGTGTCCTCAAGTTGTATTTATTCATGTCGACACAAAAATTAGGCCGATGCCTGGTTCGTGGGATGCACCTTCTGTGGGGAAGGAAAAGTTTAATGCAGACACTTCTGTTTAGGGGAATTTTGGTTTTGCAAGTATTGTTGGGTTCCTTCGAGATAAAGGAGGTAAGCTTATGCATTTCTCAAAATCTATTGGGCCCTGAGACCCCATGGAGGTTGAAATGAAGGCGATATTGAAAGCTTACGATATGTTCTCCCAATCTAGGTGGTTAAATGAATTTAATTTGATTATCGAGTCAGATTGTTGTTTGATGGTTAATTGAATAAAAAATACAAGTTCCGCTCCCCCTCATTTATCTACTTTAATTCTAAAATGTAAGGAGTTGTGTCTAGCGCTTTTTGTGGATGTATGTTTCGTGCACAGAGAAAAGAGTCAGGAAGCTCATGTCCTAGTTCAACATGGTAAGAGAAACAACCAATCGGAGGTTTGGTATGTGGAAAATGTTCAAAGATAGAGCTTCCACTTTAGTAGTGCGTTGATTGGGATAATCCATGAGTGTTATGCTGATAGTTTTTCTTTTGGTTTTCTCGGGTGGTGTTTTTGATGAGTCAATTTTTGAATGTGTTTTGAGGTATTATATGTTGGGAAATAAACCCGAGTATAAGTAATTTTCCTATAATCAGATTAGTGAGAATACGAAATAAAAATAGAAAAATAATACCCGAAATTGATAACGGAGTTCAGCCAATTGTGCCTACGTCTCTGAACTGCTGCAGATCTTTTACTAAAGAGAAAATTTACAGGTGTTTACAAAACACTCACTACTCACAAGAAAGATCTCTAGTATTAGGAGAAAGAAATGATTTGGAATAATTTTGAAGCTAAATGAGCTAGGGTATTTATAGTTGAAGCTTAAGGACTAATCTTTGAAAATACCCTACAGTGCAATGACTAAAGTGTAATTAACCCTATTTGTCAAGATTTTCGAAAGCTCGAATCGACAACCGGAACAGTTTGCAAAGAGGGGTCGGAACGGTTTTGTATTTAGGGAGTAAGGAGATTGAAAGATAGATAATTGCACAACGATTTATAGTTGTTCGACTTTCTCAACCAAAGTCTACGTCCACTACCTTAGCTCCTCACAAAGGATTTTTCAACAAATTCACTAATTTGTTCTTTCTTTTGAGGACAAAGAGTAACCTTACAAACTCCCTAGTTTTTCTGAGCTAAACTAGAACTTTTCCCGGGTTAAACTAGAACTTTTCCCTAGCTTTTACACGAGATTAGCTAGAACATTTCCCCTTTACAAAAGGATAAAAGAAGTAAACAAATAAACCTTTACAAGATTGAGCTTACAAGAACAAAATATTTACAAGAGAAAGATGAAATAAGAATGAAAAACTCTTCTCTTGTGTTTGATTGCTTGGATAGTTGTTCTCACTTTTCTTCAAGTGTCCTTAGCTTGTATTTATAGTTTGAAATGTGTTTGATGTCGTATATAACCGTTGGGGATGTTTTGGAGCCGTTTGGGGATGATTTTTCTACTTAAAAAGGCTGCCCATAACATGGTGCATCGGTGCACTATCATGGTGCATCGATACCCCTTCATTAAATTCAAATAAACTAGCTGTTACTAGCCATTGCAGCCTTCATGCATGGATGCACATCAGGATGCATCGATGCACTAAGTTCATTCGAAATGGAGTGCATGGATGCACTGTATGGTGCATCAATGCACTAGCGGCAGATGCATGGATACACTGCAGAGGTGCATGGATGCACTGTAGGGGTGCATGGATGCACTTTGACACCCTTTAGCATTTTTGCTCAAATTCGAATTTAATGGACTTTGAATTATTTTTGAAACCTTTTTAAAACTTTGAATAAATTCAATTCAAGTCCAAAAACATTTTGCCTTAAATTTGTTATATCGAAACATAATTCAACAATCTCCCCCTTTTTGATATAACAAAACATTTGAAAAATTATTTTTGGCAAAACTCCCCCTTAATAAAATGTTTAATGAAAAAGATACCAATTGTTAACAAAATGATATCAACTGTTACCAATTGTTTGAAAATATACGAAAATGTTAAGCTCCCCCATTTTCATTAAGAAATTGAATTTTTCAAACCAAACTTCTCCCCCTTTTTGTTATATAAAAATAATTCAATCTTTGAAGTTCAAAATAACTTTGGAGAGTAAGTAGTAATTTTGAAATTTTAAAAATCATTTGAAAAATCAAAACTCCCTCTCAATAAATGCATTCCAAACAAAATTAAGCTTTTAGGATCATGACACTTAAACAAAATTGAATTTCAACAAAGAATAACAAACATGTTAGTAATACATGAAATTCAATATATCCAAGTCTAAAATACTTTATGCAATACCAATTGTTTAAATTTGATACCAATTGTTAAAATTAAGTACATATGCATAAAGTTTTATAAAAATGTTATACATTTGAAAAATTTTGATATCAATTGTTAGAGAGATATCATTTTCATTTAAACCACATGCATAAACATTCAAGTTTAGGTCAAAAATTTAAAATTTGTAAAATCAAAGTATTTGAAAATTTGATATCAATTGTTAGAGAGATATCATTTGCATTAAAAACAATTTTGACCAAAATTTTATTATGATGAACTAAAAATTCTTAAAAATTAATATAACTTTAAAATGTTCATCATAATCATTTTTCAACATACATGGGATTAAAACGATGATGCATAATCATTTAAAACCAAAACTCATGCATGCTTAAAATCAAATGAGCAACCAAATAACCAAAATTAAAAACATTAAGCTTAGATGTTACACATTCCTTTTTCATGTGTGGCTAGAACATCTTGAATATCATCACCATTGCTCCCACACACCTACAAGAGACATTTATTTTGATTTTGGTATCCAAATTGCTTTAGATCCTTGGACGTTAGGTTCAATGCCCTTTGTTCCTTTTGGAATTCATACTTGTCTAATTTTAAAACGATTTTCTTTCTTCAAAGGACAAGTATGTTCCTTATGACCATGATAATGACAATGTGAGCATATTGTCATTATTGAACTAAATGAATTATTTAAAATGATTTCTTTTTCTTTTGTTAAGCATTCAAGCTTAACTTTTAAATCAAAATTTTCTTTTTCAAAACTTTCAATTTTTATTTTTGAAAGCTCTAAATCCTTTTTCAAAATTTCATTTTGGCTTTCAAAATCTATTTTTGTTTTCAAAAGAAAATCATTTTCGATTTTAAATTTTGAAATCATTTTCTTATATTTGGAGTTCATGGTCTCAAACTCCGAATATAACCTATTAAAAGCATCTTGTAATTCATCAAACTTATATGAATTAAATTCATTTGAGTTAAAATATACCTCGAGCTCTTCACGAGCCATTAGAGACACCACCTTTGTTGGTTCTTCTTTCTTGTTTCCATGGATTTCCTCGAGCTTATTCCAAAGCTCCTTGGCATTTGAACATGAAGAAACCCCTTCATAGATTTCATGACCAAATACACAAAACAACATGTGTGTAACATCCTCAATACCGAGTTAGTGACCAAATTGTAAAGTTTTAGAATTTGGTGACTAGAGTATAAGAATGAAATAGTTCAATGATTATTGGATATATATGATGAAGGTTAATTAGTAATTATTAAAGGAAATTAAGGGTTAAATGGTCATTTGACCAGAAAGATTTTTATATTTCTTTTAAAGGTAATATAAACGTGGGAAATGGGAGAAACATCCAGAGTTCTCTTCTCCTTTCTTCTTCTTCATACGTGGGAGAGCAAGGCAAAGGTAAGTTTAATTTCAGTTGGTTAATTCTTGAGTTTTAAGCTTAGTTTTGATTCTTTGGGTATTAAATAAGCTTAAGGAAAGCTTATATGGGATTTAAACAATAAGATAAATGAATTATGAAGGAATTTGCAATATGAGTTTTAAGATGAAATTTTGATATGGTATGGTTGTTGAAGTTTTATGGATGAATTTGACTTGTCATCAATCTAATTAAGAAGTATGAAGTGTTAGAATTAGAACACATTGAAAATTTGGTATGATTCTTGAATCTCATATGGAAGATAGGATTTTGAGGTTTAAGATGAAATAAATGAATATAGATTGGTTTAAGTATGTGTACTAGAGTTAAGAATGAAAAATGGATGATATATGAAGTGTTTGAGAGGAAATGAAGTAATTTTCGGGTTGAAAATATGATTTCTGGGCAAGGGGAATCGGTACCCATTCAAGGGGAACCGATACCCCTTCAAACGAACAACATTTCCAGAATGTCATGAGGGAATCGATACCCCCATAGTAGGGAACCGATTCCCCCTAAAGGAAAAATGTGAATATTGATTTAATAAGTTCGTTTAAGTTGCTAGTATCCAATTACAAGGTGTAGGTATCTAATGATTGCCTCAAAATGTACATTTATGTAGATTCTGCGCGTAAAGCAATTCCGGAACATTTGGCAAGTAAGATCGATCAAGGGAAAGATAAGAGATTGAAATTGACTAGTGAGGCCAGGTGAGTGCATACTAGTGATATGTAGTGTTTAATGGAAATAAGACTTGCGATGAGTCTATTTCCTAGAGTAATATGCATGAAGTCATGGACATGATTATGTGTGGTTATAATTATATGTGATTATCTGTATTACATTGATTGTATGTATGCATGACTAAAGATAATGATATGCTTTGTATATGCTATATGATGTATGTAAGACTTTAATATGTAATAATGGAAGAACATGAGATAAGTTATATGATAGAGTCATAAGAAATGAAATGAACATGAGTGAATAAGATAATCAAGTATAAGTTATATGATATGATATAAGTGATTATACGAGAAATGTTAGGAGGCTCTAAGAGAATAGTATGAATTCGAAGGCATAATAAGGATACATAAGTAATATAGGGAAGATTGATAAATTAAAGGAAACTATGGTTTATGTATTATAGTGAAGAGCTACAAAGTTTTATTAAAGAGTATTGGGGAAGTCATGAGAAATTGAACTAAATAAATAGATGGTTTATGTGAGTGGAAAAGGAAAATGATATAAAATAAATGGAAATTATTTATAAGATAGCATGAGACTAATTGAACATGTAATATAAACTTTATAAAGGAGTACTTGGGTAAAATCATTATATGATACAATTATAGAGTATTACTATACAAATTATATTAAAATATGATATATGAGAATATGAGTAAGTTTATAGGATATTGATAGGACATATAAGAATATTTAAATGTATGCTGATATGAAAAAGGGAATACAAAGAAATGGAGTATAAGGTAGATAATATGATATCAATTATTGTATATCTATATGATATATGTCATCAGGTAATATGAAATGACTCTGAAAATTGATATAAGCTACGTGAAAGTGTTCTAGGTGTTTCTATATGTTATATGAAGTATATGATCTTATGTGAACAATATATGATAAGTATGTTTACATGAATAAATGTGATTGGGTGAGAAATTATAGAAATTATATGAAAACATGATATATGTGACATGTGAATTATATGGAAACGATCTACGTGTAAGTGAACTATGTGACTACGTGATAATATGAAAAGAAGCTATGTGATATGTGATATGTGAAAGTGAATTACAAGTTTATGTGAATATTTGAAATGAAATAAATGATAACGCCCATGTTATGTGTCATTAGAGCTAGGGGTATTGTAACATCCTCAATACCGGGTTAGTGACTAAATTGAAAAGTTTCAAATTTTGGTGATTAAAATAGAATGAATGAATAGTATAAAGATATATATGTAAATGATTGTGTAGGATTGAATTGAAAGGAAGTAGGAATGGAAGGGCAAAAGAGTCATTGTAAGGATCAATTAATTAAACAAGGGATAAGGATATATATATACAAGTGGGTTGAAAAGGAGAGAACTAAAGGCTTCCAGACTTATCTTCTTCTTCTTTCTTCCTTGTACACGTGAACCAAAGCAAAGGTAAGATTTCTGATTATTGAGTTTCTTGTTAAATTTAATATTGGGTTTTGATTATTAGATGATAACTAAGCTTAAGGAAAGCTTAAGTTATCTTAACATCAAAGGATGATTGAGTTAGAAGAGATTTAAGATTTGAAGTCCTTAAATGAAATCTTGGGATATAGTTCATAACTAGAATTGAAAGTTATATTTGACTTGTCATCAATCTAGTTAAGATATACGAAGTGTTAAAAACGGAATTCAAACATGTTGAATTATTAATGTAATTCTTGAATTACATATGAATGATAGGATTTGAAGGTTTAAGATGAAATAAATGAGTATAAATAGGTTTAAGGATGTGTACTAGAGTTAAGAATGAAAAAGGGGATTAAACATGAAGGATTTAATCCAAATGAATGAACTTTCGGGTTCAAAAAGAGGATTCTGGGCAGAGTGCACCGATGCACATTCATGGTGCATCGATGCATCAAGGTTAAAACCCAGAAATTATATGAATGTGCATCGATGCATTGGTAGTGCATCGATGCACTATTTTAATATAAAGACATCGAATGCAATTCGTGCATCGACGCATAAGTAGTGCATCGATGCATCCCATTAATAGTGAAACATCGAATGCAATCGGTGCATCGATGCATAAGGAGTGCATCGATGCATCCCAACAATAATACTACATCGAATACCTTTGATGCACCGATGCATCAGTAGTGCATCGATGCATACTGTCATTAAAAGATGAAATTGACTTTTCTCTTAGTCTAAAGAGTGAACAATTAGAGTATATTAGTTATAATACTGATATACATCCATGTGTGATTATGTAGATACTAAAAAGTAAGCTTATTCCGGAACGATCAAAGGATTAGAATCGAAACAAAGCAAAGCTAAGGTAAGTGCATACTATATGTATATTATAATGGAATAAGACTTGTGATAAGTCTAATCCCTATGTTGATTTTTATAATACAGTAGTTGTGAACATGCATACATGATAATTATTGTGATACATGCATAAGATATATATATATATATGTTCATGTGATATGCTATGTGATATGACCTGTGATATGAGAATATGATATGAAGTGACATGAGCTACATGATCACAAGAGAAATGACATGAGCTACATGATCACAAGAGAAATGACATGAGTACATGAACATATGAAATATAAGAATAATGCCCATAGTATACGATATGAGAATTATAGGTGTAATTGGCATGCCAAGAGTCGAGGGTATAATAGTCCTTCGGGATGTAGTCCTTCGGGACGTAGTCCTTCGGGATGTAGTCCTTTGGGATGTAGTCCTTCGGGATGTAGTCCTTCGGGACGTAGTCCTTCGGGACGTAGTCCTTCGGGATGTAGGAGTCCTACGGGATGAATACTGAACTAAGGTTCGGTGCCCCATGAGGGAATAGATATGAGCTGTGGTGACAGCATTAGTGCACAACCCCAATGCACTCATATACCTCTAATCTCAATAAGATACATGGGCTATGCAATTGAAATACCAATTTACAGTGAAAGTGATACAAGAAGGTAAGTTTCGTATGTGCATTATATGGTTATATATGTTATCATGTGATAAATAAATGCACATTGAAATGTCATGATCCAATGGTAAGTATGAACATTCATAAGTTTATCGTTGCATATTCATTTATTGCCTCACTAAGTCTATGACTTAGCGTGTAAGTGATTTACACGTAGGTACCAAGAATCAGGAAGAGTGGAAATAGAAGTAGCACAAGCAGCAATACTACTAAGAGATCAGATCAGAAGTAAATTGACAAAGTATGTACTTGATTATATATAGAGTGTTGGTATGTAATAAGTGTTAATTACGAATACTCTGATCGATTTTGTATTTTATGGTCTTATGTAAATTAATGTATTTCGTTTTAATGAAAGTTTTAAAAATTCCCGGGATTTTCTGTAGGAGTCAAAGATTTGAAAAGTCAATGTGACACGTCGGACTCGTATCCGGGTCGGGTACGGGTTGGGGGTGTTACATTTAATGGTATCAGAGCGACGGTTTAGTCGATTCTCGGCATAAACTGAAGTCTAGAGTGTCTTATAAGGTATACATGCCAACAAATAGTGGAAACTTCTGATATGATGGAATAGTAAGTATGCTGTTTTGCTAATAGAACTATATGGTTGTATTGTTTATAGATGTCCGGACAGGGTAGATCTAGAAATGAAGCGGGAGAGGATAGACCCGCTGAAAGCAGTAATTCACCTGCCCCGGCCAGGCAGAGTGAAGAACAGACATCCTCTGGAATGCCTGTCAATGATCAAGATATATTCTTTAGAACGTTAGACGCGGTATTGACGCGTTTCCAACCTCCTGTTATTTCAACTCCAAAAATTAATGTTGCGAAAGAGTTGAAGGGATTGGGAGCTCCAGAGTTTAAAGGGGAAGCTAATGAAGGTCCTGTTACTGCGGACCTTTGGCTTAATGACGTGAAGGTCATGCTTACGGGACTTCATTGTTCCGATGCTGATAAGCTAGATGGAGTAATTTCCTTGTTGAGAGGACAAGCAAGGATCTGGTGGACTAATGTTACATTGAGGATGACTAACGCCCAAGTAAATTGGTCATTGTTTTTAGAAGAATTCAAACATAAGTACATCGGAGATCAATTTGTTCGTCAAATGAAGCAAGAGTTCATGAATCTGAAATAATGGAATCACACTGTATATGAGTACGAGTGTGAATTCAATAAGTTGAGTCGTTTTGCTGCCGAGCTTGTTCCTACTGAGAATGATGCTTGTGAGTGGTTCGTAGAGGGATTACGTCCTCGGTTGAAGGAGATGTTGATTGTATTGAATCTATCCTCATTTCAAGAGGTAGTCAATCGTGCCAAAGCTTTGGAAAGAGCTCAGAATGAGAGATTTGAAAATTCAAGGACTCAAACAGTCAAGAGAACAGGTGCTTCTTCGAGTTCCGCACCATCAAAAAGAGGTAGAGATGCTGGTTCTCGACCTCAAGCAAAATCGGAGTCAGTGGTATCCTCAGCTAGAGGACCAAATCCGATGAGAGGCAAACAAACTCAATCAGCAGGATCGGGAGCTGGGAGAACTAATCAGAGTCAAGCCAGACAATGTCCGCATTATGGAAAGAATCATTTAGGGGTATGCTGGATGATTTCTAGAGTCTGCTTTAGATGTGGAGATGCCGGACACTTCGTTCGAGACTGTCCAATGTCAACTAGTGAACCTGTACAGCCTGAGAGGAATGTTTCGGTAACCCAGAGGGGAAGAGGTAGAGGCAGAGGAAGAAGTCAGTCAGAGTCCTCTGCTCAACAAGAGATACACTCCACTGCTCGGGTGTACAACCTCAAGACCAATGATGATGGTGATGACCCAGATATTATAACAGGTACCTTTCTATTGTTTGACAAAGGTGTTATTGTATTGATTGATCCCGGGTCTACATATTCATACATTACTAGTAAGTTAGTGAAAGAATTGAACATTCCGTTAGAAATTACTAGCAAGGAGGTGATAGTGACGAATCCATTAGGGCACAGTGCCCGAGTAAATATGGTGAGCCGAGGGTGTCCCATACGGATTCAGGGAATTGAATTCCCTGCTAATCTGATGGAATTACCTTTTGATGAATTCGAAGTAATATTGGGTATGGATTGGTTATATCGTTATTACGCTGATGTCGATTATAGATTGAAAAGAGTGATGTTGAGAAGTTCCGAAGGAGTAGAAATTATTGTATTTAGTGAAAGATGGAATCCGTTAGCAAATGTGATTTCAGTGATGACTGCAAAGAAGTTACTGCTACAGGGATGTCAAGGGTTTATTGCTAATGTACTGGATGTTAGAACCAAGGAGAAAGGGATTGAAGGGATACCTATAGTCAGAGAGTTTCTCGATGTATTTCCTGCAGAGTTGCCAGGTTTACCTCCTGACCGAGAGGTAGAATTTCATATTGAGATAATACCGGGAACAGCGTCCATTGCAATGGAACCATACAGAATGGCTCCAAAAGAATTGCAAGAATTAAAGATTCAATTAAAGGAGCTATTGGACAAAGGGTTTATTAGACCAAGTATATCACCTTGGGGAGCTCCAGTTTTATTTGTTAAGAAGAAAGATGGATCCATGCGTCTTTGTATCGATTACAGACAACTCAATAAAGTAACCATCAAGAACAAGTATCCACTTCCCCGAATCGATGATTTATTTGATCAATTAAAGGAGGCTTCAGTGTTCTCAAAAATTGATTTACGTTCGGGTTATCATCAATTAAAGATTCAAGAAAAAGACATTTCAAAAACGGCGTTTAGAACAAGATATGGTCACTATGAATTTATCGTGATACCGTTTGGAGTTACGAATGCACCAGCTGCTTTTATGGATTTAATGAACAGAATTTTCCAACCGTATTTGGATCAGTTTGTTGTGGTGTTCATTGATGATATTTTAATATATTCAAAGTCAGAGGAAGAGCATAGTTCGCATTTGAGGATTGTCTTACAGATATTACGAGATAAAAAGCTTTATGCTAAATTTTCTAAATGTGAATTCTGGTTGAATGAAGTGGCATTCCTTGGACATGTAATTTCGGCAGAAGGAGTTCGAGTGGATCCCCAAAAGATTAAAGCTATTCTGGAGTGGGAAGTTCCAAAGAATATATCAGAAGTTAGAAGTTTTCTGGGGTTAGCTGGTTATTATCGAAGGTTTGTTAAAAACTTTTCGATTATAGCATTACCCCTGACTAAACTGTTGAAAAAGGAAATAAAATTTGTTTGGACTCGAGAATGTCAAGAGAGTTTTGAAAAGTTAAAGAAGATTCTTACAGAAGCTCCAGTGTTAGTTCAATCTGAGTCTGGCAAGGATTTTGTAGTGTATAGTGATACGTCTCATAATGGCTTGGGATGCGTGTTAATGCAAGAAGGCAAGGTGGTGGCCTACGCTTCGAGGCAATTAAAACCTCATGAGAAGAATTATCCGACACACGATTTGGAGATGGCTGCAGTAGTGTTCGCTCTCAAAATATGGCGTCACTACTTGTATGGTGAAAAGTGCTACTTGTATACGGATCACAAGAGTTTAAAGTACTTGATGACTCAGAAAGAGTTGAATCTAAGACAAAGAAGGTGGGTGGAATTTCTCAAAGATTATGATGTGGTGATTGATTTCCATCCTGGAAAGGCAAATGTGGTAGCTGATGCCTTGAGTCGAAAGACGTTTGCAGCTTTGCGAGCTCTTGATGCTAGATTATCGTTAAGAGGAGATGGTGCAATTTGTGCAGAACTGACTGTCAAGCCAGTATGGCTAAATCGAATTAAAGAATTGCAAGTTAAAGATGAAAAGTGTTTAAAGAGGATACAACAGATAAAGAATGAAGAGGGTACGGATTATGAGATTAAGTCTGACGAGAACTTGTATTATCGAGAAAGATTAGTAATTCCAGATGATGATGAATTAAAGAATGATTTGTTGACGGAAGCTCATTGTAGCCCATTGACAATGCATCCAGGAGGGAACAAAATGTATATGGATCTCAAGAGTCGATATTGGTGGCCGAGAATGAAGAAAGACATTACGGAATTTGTATCAAAGTGTTTGACTTGTCAACAAGTCAAAGCTGAGCATCAAGTTCCGTCAGGATTGTTACAACCAATTTCAATTCCTCAATGGAAATGGGAAAAAATAACGATGGATTTTGTGACGGGTTTGCCTTTAACTCCGAACAAAAAGGATTCAATCTGGGTAATCGTGGATAGATTGACTAAGTCAGCCCATTTTATTCCAGTACGAACTGATTTCTCCATGGATAGGTATGCTGAATTGTATATAAGAGAGATTATACGTTTGCATGGTATACCTATTTCCATAGTTTCTGATCGGGATCCTAGATTCACATCACGGTTTTGGAAGTCATTACATGGAGCATTGGGAACTCGGTTAAACTTCAGTACATCGTTTTATCCTCAAACTGATGGTCAATCCGAGCGAACTATCCAAATTCTGGAGGATATGCTTAGAGCGAGTGTCATTGAATTCAAAGGATCATGGGAAAAATATTTACCACTTGCTGAATTTGCATACAACAATAGTTATCAGTCAAGCATCAAAATGGCTCCCTATGAAGCTCTTTACAGAAGAAAATGTCGTACGCCCTTGAACTGGTATGAACTTAAGGATCGAGAAGTTATTGGTCCTGAGTTGATTCAGAATACGGAAGAGAAAGTTCAAGTAATTCAGAATAATCTAAAAGCTGCAGCTGATAGACAGAAATCGTATGCCGATTTAAAAATGAAAGAAATTGAATTTCAAGTCGGAGATAAAGTGTTCTTGAAAGTGTCTCCGTGGAAGAAAATATTGAGGTTTGGACGTAAAGGAAAATTGAGTCCTCGGTTCATTGGACCTTATGAGATTACTAGGAGGGTAGGATCAGTAGCATATCAGCTAGTTTTGCCACCTGAAATGGAAAAGATACACAATGTTTTTCATGTCTCAATGCTTAGGAAATATAGATCTGATCCATCTCATGTTGTTACTATTGAAGAAATTGAGATTCGACCAGATTTAACTTGTGAGGAAGAATCTGTTCAAATATTAGCTCATGAAGTCAAGCAATTAAGGAACAAGACTATTCCATTGGTTAAAGTCTTGTGGAGAAATCACAAAATAGAGGAAGCAACATGGGAACGTGAAGAGGACATGAGGATTAAGTATCCCTACCTCTTTACATAATGAAAATTCGAGGACGAATTTTCTTAAGGGGGAGAGAATTGTAACATCCTCAATACCGGGTTAGTGACTAAATTGAAAAGTTTCAAATTTTGGTGATTAAAATAGAATGAATGAATAGTATAAAGATATATATATGTAAATGATTGTGTAGGATTGAATTGAAAGGAAGTAGGAATGGAAGGGCAAAAGAGTCATTGCAAGGATCAATTAATTAAACAAGGGGGATAAGGATATATATATACAAGTGGGTTGAAAAGGAGAGAACTAAAGGCTTCCAGACTTATCTTCTTCTTCTTTCTTCCTTGTACGCGTGAACCAAAGCAAAGGTAAGATTTCTGATTATTGAGTTTCTTGTTAAATTTAATATTGGGTTTTGATTATTAGATGATAACTAAGCTTAAGGAAAGCTTAAGTTATCTTAACATCAAAGGATGATTGAGTTAGAAGAGATTTAAGATTTGAAGTCCTTAAATGAAATCTTGGGATAGAGTTCATAACTAGAATTGAAAGTTATATTTGACTTGTCATCAATCTAGTTAAGATATACGAAGTGTTAAAAACGGAATTCAAACATGTTGAATTATTAATGTAATTCTTGAATTACATATGAATGATAGGATTTGAAGGTTTAAGATAAAATAAATGAGTATAAATAGGTTTAAGGATGTGTACTAGAGTTAAGAATGAAAAAGGGGATTAAACATGAAGGATTTAATCCAAATGAATGAACTTTCGGGTTCAAAAAGAGGATTCTGGGCAGAGTGCACCGATGCACATTCATGGTGCATCGATGCATCAAGGTTAAAACCCAGAAATTATATGAATGTGCATCGATGCATTGGTAGTGCATCGATGCACTATTTTAATATAAAGACATCGAATGCAATTCGTGCATCGATGCATAAGTAGTGCATCGATGCATCCCATTAATAGTGAAACATCGAATGCAATCGGTGCATCGATGCATAAGGAGTGCATCGATGCATCCCAACAATAATACTACATCGAATACCTTTGATGCACCGATGCATCAGTAGTGCATCGATGCATACTGTCATTAAAAGATGAAATTGACTTTTCTCTTAGTCTAAAGAGTGAACAATTAGAGTATATTAGTTATAATACTGATATACATCCATGTGTGATTATGTAGATACTAAAAGTAAGCTTATTCCGGAACGATCAAAGGATTAGAATCGAAACAAAGCAAAGCTAAGGTAAGTGCATACTATATGTATATTATAATGGAATAAGACTTGTGATAAGTATAATCCCTATGTTGATTTTTATAATACAGTAGTTGTGAACATGCATACATGATAATTATTGTGATACATGCATAAGATATATATATATGTTCATGTGATATGCTATGTGATATGATATGTGATATGACCTGTGATATGAGAATATGATATGAAGTGACATGAGCTACATGATTACAAGAGAAATGACATGAGCTACATGATCACAAGAGAAATGACATGAGTACATGAACATATGAAATATAAGAACAATGCCCATAGTATACGATATGAGAATTATAGGTGTAATTGGCATGCCAAGAGTCGAGGGTATAATAGTCCTTCGGGATGTAGTCCTTCGGGATATAGTCCTTCGGGATGTAGTCCTTCGGGATGTAGTCCTTCGGGACGTAGTCCTTCGGGATGTAGTTCTTCGGGACGTAGTCCTTCGGGATGTAGGAGTCCTACGGGACGAATACTGAACTAAGGTTCGGTGCCCCATGAGGGAATATATATGAGCTGTGGTGATAGCATTAGTGCACAACCCCAATGCACTCATATACCTCTAATCTCAATAAGATACATGGGCTATGCAATTAAAATACCGATTTACAGTGAAAGTGATACAAGAAGGTAAGTTTCGTATGTGCATTATATGGTTATATATGTTATCATGTGATAAATAAATGCACATTGAAATGTCATGATCCAATGGTAAGTATGAACATTCATAAGTTTATCGTTGCATATTCATTTATTGCCTCACTAAGTCTATGACTTAGCGTGTAAGTGATTTACACGTAGGTACCAAGAATCAGGAAGAGTGGAAATAGAAGTAGCACAGGCAGCAATACTACTAAGAGATCAGATCAGAAGTAAATTGACAAAGTATGTACTTGATTATGTATAGAGTGTTGGTATGTAATAAGTGTTAATTACGAATACTCTGATCGATTTTGTATTTTATGGTCTTATGTAAATTAATGTATTTCGTTTTAATGAAAGTTTTAAAAATTCCCGGGATTTTCTGTAAGAGTCAAAGATTTGAAAAGTCAATGTGACACGTCAGACTCGTATCCGGGTCGGGTACGGGTTGGGGGTGTTACAGGTATAGTTGGCATGCCAAGAGTCGAGGGTCTACGCGGTCCTTCGAGACATATGTATATTCTTTGGAACATGTGTGAAGTCTTGAAAGACACATACTTGATCCCTAGTATATGTATATGATTCTTAAGGAATAATATGTGGTCCTTATGGACATTATTATATGGCACTACGGTGCAATTCTACGCGGTCCTTCGGGACATATGTATATTCTTTGGAACATGTGTGAAGTCTTGAAAGACACATACTTGATCCCTAGTATATGTATATGATTCTTAAGGAATAATATGTGGTCCTTATGGACATTATTATATGGCACTACGGTGCAATTCTACGCGGCACTTCGGTGCAATTATACGAGCTGTGGTGACAACATTAGTGCACAACCTCTATAGACTCACATATCGATAGTTCTCACATATGCACATGGGCTAATCCAGAGATATGAACAAATATATGTTAGTGGTATGATAAATGTTATAGAAATGATATGATGTTGGGTGTGTATAGTGTTTGATTGAAAAGGTTAACCATAAAAGTATGTGATTACATGATGAAATGTTAATGATGAATTATGTGTATGTATGTATTTACTGTAATTAATCTGATATGATTTTATATGATACGAAGAATGCATGGAATTGGTATAACATGATAGAACAGAACATGCATGTATTGATATATGTTATAAAGTGCATTATAAGTTGTTATGCCTCACTAAGTCTTCGACTTAGCGTGTGATTGTTTCACACGTAGGTTTCAAGAAGAGTAAAGAGTAATGCGGAGCAAGACAGGTCAGTTCTCCTTACCAAATGTCAGATCAGAAAATATATGTACTGGTTATAGAGTGTAGTTGGCATGTAGTCTAAAGATATAAATTGTATGAACTCTGATATATTTTGTAAACATTTTGAATAAGTTAAATGTATCAAAGTTTTTAAATTACTCACTATTTTATACGAATAAATGTTTGAAAAGTCAATGTGACACTTCGGACTCGTATCCGGGTCGGATACGGGTTGGGGGTGTTACAATGTGCATAGCCTTGGCATTAAGTTAAGCTTTCTTCCGCTCTTTATCACTCCTCTTCTTCTCCTTCTTCTTTGAAGAAGAGTAGCCGTTCTCGATTATCTCCCATGCATCAAGATCATTGGATTGGATGAATACCTTCATTAATTTCTTCCAATGATAAAAGTTGACTCCATTGAAGTATGGAGTTTTTTCGGTTGATAGGGAATCTTCCATGTGGAACGAGCCGGAGGTGGAAGCCATCTTCTCGGTTGTATCGGGAATTAGTAGAGCTTCTTCGAGGATCGTCTCAAGGTGGTTAAACCTTATTAACGAGTTAGGCTTTGATACCAATTGTTGGGATTTTTGGAAGCTCGAATCGACAACCGGAATGATTTGCAAATTGGGGTCAGAACGGTTTTGTATTAGGGAGTAAGGAGATTGAAAGATAGAGAATTGCACAACGATTTATAGTGGTTCAACTTTCTCAACCAAAGTCTACGTCTACTACCTTAGCTCCTCACCAAGGATTTTCTAACAAATTCACTAATTTGTTCTTTCTTTTGAGGACAAAGAGTAACCTTACAAACTCCCTAGTTTTTCTGGGCTAAACTAGAACATTTCCCTAGCTTTTACACGAGATAAGCTAGAACATTTCCCCTTTACAAAAAGATAAAAGAAGTAAACAAATAAAGCTCTCAAAGGTAGGCGTTTACAAGATTGAGCTCACAAGAACAAAATATTTACAAGAGAAAGATGAAATAAGAATGAAAAACTATTCTCTTGTGTTTGATTGCTTGGATAGTTGTTCTCACTTTTCTTCAACTGTCCTTAGCTTGTATTTATAGCTTGAAATGTGTTTGATGTCGTATATAACCGTTGGGGATGTTTTCGAGCCGTTTGGGGATTTTTTTTTTACTAAAAAAGGCTTCCCATAACATGGTGCATCGGTGCACTATTATGGTGCATCGATACCCCTTCATTAAATTCAAATAAACTAGCCGTTGCAGCCTTCGTGCATAGATGCACAACAGGATGCATCGATGCACTAAGTGCATTCGAAATGGAGTGCATGGATGCACTAGTGGCATGTGCATGGATGCACTGCAGAGGTGCATGGATGCACTAGTGGCATGTGCATGGATGCACTGCAGAGGTGCATGGATGCACTGCAGAGGTGCATGGATGCACTGTAAGGGTGTATAGATGCACTGCAGGGGTGCATAGATGCACTTTGACACCCTTTAGCATTTTTGCTCAAATTCGAATTTAATGGACTTTGAATTATTTTTGAAACCTTTTTAAAACTTTGAATAAATTCAATTCAAGTCCAAAAACATTTTGCCTTAAATTTGTTATATCGAAACATAATTCAACACTATTACATTTCAACAATTGCTGCCCATTTTTCAGCAAAATTAGGCAGCCCACAATAGACCAAATTTAGCCGCCGGCTGCTACTAATTTTCAACAATGCTGGCTCTTGAATATTCAACAATCTCCTACTTGAAGACTGATTTTAATATGTCTTCACACCTCGATCGATGCAACAACATTTCTGGTCTTGTTATTCTAGTATGCCAATTGAAGTTGAACACAACTTTAGTTTGTCCGTAGTCACCGTCTTTGTCAACATGTCTGCTGGATTTTGAGCTCCACTAATCTTTTCAAGTTTCAAAATCTCATATTCCAGAAGAGACCGGATAAAATGATATCGCAATTGTATGTGCTTCGTCCTGGAATAAAAAGACAGATTCTTCGCTAGATGGATAACACTTTGACTGTCGTATTACAAGACATTGTTTTCTTGTTTCTTGCCTAACTCTTCCAAGAAACTTTGGAGCCAAACCATCTCCTTGCTGGCTTCCGTAACAGCGAAATATTCTGCTTCAGTTGTGGAGAGAGTAACTATCTTCTGTAGTTGAGAAACTCAACTCACTGCGGTTCGTCCTAGAGTATAGATATACCCTGTAGTGCTTCTTCTGATGTCAACATTTTCGACTAAGTCAACATCTACATAGCCTATCAGTATCGTATCTCCACCTTTGAAACAAAGTGTTTTGTTTGTAGTACCCCGCAGATATCTAAGGATCCATTTGACAGCTTCCCAGTGTACCTTGCTTGGATTATTCATGTACCAGCTAACAACTCTCACTGCATGAGCAATATCTGGTCTGGTACAAACCATGGCATACATCAGACTTCCAATTGCTGAAGCATATGGCACCTTCACCATGTGTGCATGTTCTTCCTCTGTCTTTGGTGATTGTTCTTTGAAGAGTCTAAAATGAACACCTAAAGGTGTACTTACTGGTTTAGCATCTTGCATGTTGAACCTAGAGAGTACTTTGTTAATGTACTCAGCTTGTGATAACATCAAAGTCCCCGACTTTGTGTCTCTCTTGATCCTCATCCCAAGAATCTGCTTTGCAGCGCCCAGATCTTTCATTGCAAACTGCTTCGATAATTTTTGCTTCAAGTTTATAATCTCTTGCATGTTTGAACCTGCAACAAGCATTTCATCAACATACAACAATAAAATAATGAAGTTGTTGTCGAACTTCTTGATATAAAAACAATGATCTGCTTGACATCTGGTAAAACCATTGCTACCCATGAAGCTATCAAACTTCTTATACCACTGTCTAGGAGCTTGTTTTAAACCATACAAGCTCTTCTTCAACCTGCATACCAGGTTTTTCTTGTCTACCTCTATGAAGCCTTCTGGCTGCTTCATATAGATTTCTTCCTCTAAATCACCATGAAGAAAAGCTGTCTTTACATCTAACTGCTAAAGATGTAGATTTTCTGCAGCTACAATTTTCAACACCAGTCTAATTGTAGACAATTTCACGACTGGAGAGAAAATTTCATTGTAGCCAATACCTTCTTTTTGATGAAAACCTTTGACAACCAATCTTGCTTTGTAGCGTTTGCTCCCATCGTGCTCTTCTTTGATCATGTAAATACACTTGTTATGGAGCGTTTTCTTGCCTGGTGGTAATTCAGCTAATTCTCACGTCTGATTTGACATAAGCGAGTTCATCTCATCTTTCATGGAAGACTCCCACTTGACTGAATCCTCCACATGCATTGCTTTATCATAACACTCTGGTTCACCATTATCAGTTAGCAACAAGTAGTGCAAAGAAGTCGAATAACACTGGAAATTCTGAAGGAGCGTCCCTGCTCTGGTGTGCCTGGTTCTTCTTGAACTGCTTCAAGATTAATCTGAACATCATTTATAGAAATCTCCTCGAACTCAGTAAATTCCTTTGTTTCAGCTTCGGTAATAGAGCTGCTTGATTCTATGGTTGATCTGTCTTTGTACATCACTTTCTCATTGAAAATGACATCTCTACTTCTAATAATCTTCTGATTTTCGTAGTCCCAAAACCGGTTACCAAAATCATCACCACCATAACCAACAAAAACACATTTGTTGGACTTGGCGTCAAGTTTACTTCTTTCAACAGAATTTATGTGTGCATAATAAATACAACCAAACACTCTTAAGTGTGAAATGTTTATTTCTTTTCTGCTCTAAACTTCCTCTGGTATTCCACCATCCAAAGGAACTGAGGGCCCACGGTTGATCAGGTAAGTTGCAGTGTTGATAATTTTAGTCCATAGAAATTTGGGCAATCCGACATGTATCCTCATACTTCTGGCATGTTCATTCAGAGTTTTGTTCATGCGCTCTGCTACGCCATTCTGCTGCGGTGTCATGGGAACTGTTGTCTCCATCTTGATCTCATTGTTTGCGTAGAAATCTCTGAATCTAGTGTTTATGTACTCTCCTCCATTGTCAGACCTCAACCGCTTGACTTTCAAACCAATCTCCTTTTCGACCATGGCCTTCCATTTTCTGAAGGTATCAAAGACTTCTGATTTATTCTTCAGAAAATAAACCCACACCTTCCTCATAGAATCATCGATGAAGGTGACATAATATAATGAGCCTGCAAGAGATGGAACTGGAGATGGTCCCCATACATTAGTATGAACCAACTATAACTTTTCTGCCTTGGGTGTCTTGTCAATCTTTGCAAAACTTACTTTCTTTTGTTTGCCAAAGATGCAATCCTTGCATAGTCCGACATTTACATTCTTTAGATCGGACAGCTTCCCTTTTGACAAAAGTGTCTTCATCCCTTTCTCACTCATATGGCCAAGCCTTTGGTGCCGTAGGTTTGATTTTCCATCAACATCTGCTACTGCAATGATATTCTCTAAATTTGAGGTTATATAGAGAGTACCAGTATTCTTACCACGAGCAATGATGAGTGCTCCTTTGGTAATCTTCCATTCACAGCCTGAAAAGGTTGTACTATATTCTTCTCCATCAAGCTGTCCAACAGAAATTAGATTTCTTTTCAGGCTAGGGATATGTCTCACTCCTTTCAGCGTCCAGGTGGTCTGGTTTGGCAACTTTAGTCGGATGTCTCATTTTCCGACGATCTTCAAGGTTTCATCATCAGCTAGACGAACCTTCCCAAAATCATCACTGACATAGTTCTCCATGATTTCTTGGCATGGGGTGGAGTGAAAAGATGTCCCTGAATCCAAGATCCATGATTCAATCAGAATTTTGACGCTTAGAATCATGGCATCACTTGTCTCCTTTGTCATGTTGGCAGATTCCTGTGCGTCAGTGTCTTTCTTTAGTGCTCGACAATCTCTTTTAAAGTGACCCTTCTTGCCACAATTATAACATGTAAAATCTTTATTTTCTGTTCTTGATTTGCCCATTCTGGATTTCGATCTGCCACGATTTAAATTTCTTTATGAAGTTCTCCCTCTGGACTCCGTGTGCAAGACTAAGGAGGTTGATGCTTCACCCGATTCTCTCCGTCGAATTTCTTCGCTCAATACCAGATCCCGAACATCGTCGAATTTCAATTTGTTATTTCTCGATGAGCTACTGACTGTTGTAACAGTAGCATTCCAACTGTCTGGTAGAGATGATAAGAGAATTAAAGCTCGAACTTCACCATCGAATTCATTTTCCACGGAACTCAACTGGGTTGTGATTGTGTTGAGTTTATTTAGGTGTTGAGCCACTGATGCCCCTTCCGCCATCTGTAAATTGAATAATCGCCTCATCAAGTGAACATTGTTTGAGGCTGATGACTTCTCATACATATTGGAGAGAGCCGCCATAAGACCCGCCGTGGTCTTTTCCTTTGCTATGTTGAAAACAACATTGCAGGATAACGTCAGTCGGATAACTCCAAGGGCTTGTCTGTCGAGAAGAGCTCAGTCTTCATTCTTCATGCCCTCTGGTTATTTTCTTGAGAGAGGTTGATATAGATTTTTCTGATACAGAAAATCTTCAATTTGCATCTTCCAAAAGCCAAAGTCCGCACCATCGAACTTTTCAATTTTCACATTCCCTTCGTTTGCAGTCATCGCTCCCACTCGAATCTGGCTTCGTTTGGATCGTTTTTGACAATTCTTGCGAACCACCGTGTATTAGAACACCTCTGTCGATAAATTCGTATCGCCGATAAATTTTTTTACTATTCACGAAATTCACTATTCATGTAAATAGTAATGAATAGTAACCTCGCAAAAAATTGACAAAATTCACAACCAAAAGCTCTGATTACCAGTTTTTGGGAAATAAACTCGAGTACAAGTAATTTCCCTATAACCAGATTAGTGAGGATGCGAAATAAAAGCGAAAAAATAATACTCGAAATTGATAACGGAGTTCAGCCAATTATGCATACGTCTCCGGACTGCTGCAGATCTTTTACTAAAGAGAAAATTTACAGGTGTTTACAAAACACTTACTACTCACAAGAAAGCTCTCTAGTATTGGGAGAAAGAAATTATTTGAGATAAATTTCGAAGCTAAATGAGCTAGGGTATTTATAGTTGAAGCTTAAGGACTAATCTTTGAAAATACCCTACAGTGCAATGGCTAAAGTGTAATTAACCCTATTACATTTCAACAATTGCTACCCATTTTTCAGCAAAATTAGGCAGCCCACCATATACAAAATTTAGTCGTCGGCTGCTACTAATTTTCAACAATGCTGGCTCTTGAATATTCAACATTATATTGCTTAAACGCTGACATGTTTAGTGTTATCCTTTTTAGAATTGAATGTTTCTATAGGGCTTGACAATTATAGATATATCGAGCACAATAAGGATAATTGATCACTATATGTTGTTTGTTTTATTTTTGCATTGACATGAACACTCTTTTTCCTCTATGTACGTTAGAGAGGTTTTTTAACGAGGTTCATGTCTATGCTCCTTATAAGATTTAATATTCTTTAATCATATTACTACTTTTAAAAAATGATTAAAAATAAAAGTATTTATTCTAAAGATAACTCTCCATTATTTTAAAAAGAATGTTTAAATACTTTATCACCTTTAAAGATTTTAAAAGTAATTTTGAACTATGATAAAAATTAAACCCTAATTCAAAATTACTTTTAAAATCTTTAAAGATCGTAAAGTATTTGAATATTCATTTTAAAAAATAGACCATAATAAGAAACCCTAATATTCTCCCAGCTACATAAAACCATAGTGTGTCGATAGGACAAAACATATATGAGTATTCCGGCGATTGACCACCAAAAACGGCCCTGAGTATTCACATAGGACCCGTCAAGGAAAGACAGGGCTCACTGGTTCGATTAGACGTGCAGCGATGGGCTAGGAAGTGTCAGGGGAGACTGCAAATGGTGAAAACGTAGCTGCTGTAGCAATGGATACTGTTGGTCGGACGGTGGCTACCAAACAATCCTGCCCTAAAGCTCAACTGGCACAAGATAATGCGAACAATGAAGTGGGTAACTCTAGTCAGTGGTCAAACTAGTTTTTCCTATGTTGCTATTGTCGTTGAAGGAAACAACATAAATAATGGTAAAAGCAGTGTAGTAGGCTTCTCCGAGGATGAAATGGTTATTCTGGAAGAGGACATTATCATGGATAGATCCGGGCCTGTTCCATTAATTTGCTTCTCTGATCCGGTTCATGAACATATTGATAAAAATATGTGTAATATCATCATGATTCGCCTCCTTGGAAGGACAATTGGTTACAACACTATGGCCAAACGCATCTATGCGATTTGGAAGCTAGTTGGGAAAATCCAACTTGTGGATCTTGATAATAACTAATTTCTCGTCCGTTTCATTGATGAAAGGGACTTTACTAAAGTCCTTACTAAAGGACCTTGGATGATTTATGGGAGTTATTTGACGATGCAACCATGGAGTTGGTCATTTAAAATGTCTGAGAAACACCCATCGCATGTTATTGTGTGGATCCAACTTCCTGGTCTCCCATATAACTACTGTACCAAAGCGTTGTTTCGTCATATTGCCTCATTCATTGAAAGAGTGATTAAAATTGACTACAATACTGATGGGGGGAGAGAGGTAAATCTGCAAGACTTGCAGTACTTGTTGATCTAAATAAGCCACTCCTGTCGTGTATCCGTATTGATGGCTCCTTACAAAGGTTGGAATATGAGGGATTACAACAAGTTTGTTTCGAATGTGGTCTCTATGGCCATGCTAAAGAACAATGCAGTCTATCGAAAAATGTGACAAACGTAGCTGCAGGAGATGATAGTTCTCGCACGGACAACAATCCTACGGACAAAATGTAAGTTTCTGTGACCAACCTGTTTGGGCCATAGATGGTTATCGATACGAACACCATAAGGCTCAATATCATAATTAGCACCTAATTGTAGAAGAACTAATTTGAACCAATATCACCAACATGAAGCTCAATATCATAACCAAAGGCCTAGTTCGCCTATGCATAGAGCTCAACATGCTCCTATGACACCCTCTCCGTGGTAAACCCGTCCTGTTCAAGTTCTGTCAGCCAGCCATCGTTGCGTTAGAGGAGATAGGAGCTCGGTTTCATCTCAAACACCAAGCTTAAGGTCTAATTACCATTACACGGGCAGGGCTGATACTCATGCTTGTGGTAGTGGCAACAATGCTGCAATCTTGCCTAATTACATGGTAGCAACTGAGTCTGCAAAGGCTAGAATAAGGTCTGAAAGTGCACCAAGGCAAAGGTCATACACACCAGAGAGGGACCGAAACGGTTCGGCGAGGAAACGGCTATCGTTTCCGGTCCCGGAGCCTTATGGTGTTCGGAGGGGATATGGAGGTTATGGTCACAATTTGAGGAGTTCAAGTTTTAAGAGTGTAACCGGATCACATCTTGGATTGGAACAACAATCTAACTTTTCTTCTTGCTACACCGAGAGCCATGGCGGTGAAATCTCCCCGTCTTCAACTAGCGATCTTAGAAGGTGGTTGAGGTAATCCTTGTCCTAGTTTGCTTTCATCATTTTCATAGAGGTTGGGTGATCAAAGTGTGTTTCATTGTTAATTTTTGTTTCTCTTTTTTCTTTCACCATTTTTAGTTTGAAATTGAAGGTACAAGTGAGGTAAATGTGATGATCATCTTGAATAAAAATTGTACAGATAAAATCAGTTGGAAGTTACTGGTAAAATTCACTTCTTGTTCTTCACTTTTGTTCCCCTCCATCTCTCCTTATCTTTGTCTATTCCAAATAGACCCACAACATTAAATCCAGCTTTTATGTCTACATATTACCATTTCTCATCTCCAAAGCAGCTGCTAGTGCTGTTGATTGGCAAGATACCGTCTCTCCGCACCACGAAAAAGTCGCTTGACAGTCCTAATAATGAAGACGAGGGGGTTGAAACTTGAAAAAGAGCATGTGCTCGATCCGATTTATGCCATTGCACGTTGCCAGACTTTATCAATTCACAGATTCATAAAGATACTGGAATTTTATAATCTTTCTAGTCAAAATGAACCCACTCAATATCTATTAAATGATTCAATGTTTTTTCAATAGTTTAGGTCACTTATTCTTTTTTATTAAGTTAAGGTGATTATAAAATATTATCTATTCTAAATATTTTCAATCATTTGACAATATACTCGAACCAGTGAACTTTTGGGAACAACAACGATTTTTTAACCATTTATTTAGTTAATATTATTATTGTTATAACAACATAAACAACGATTTCTTTTAAGCATTTACTGAATCGATGTTATTATTGTTATAACAACATAAATTTGTAGGTTGAAACATATTTAAATGTCTAATTTTATATCAAAGTTACATAAAGTTTATAACTATGATTTATTAATGAGAGGGAACGGCATTTAATTTGTAAACAAGATACGATATTGCACTAGCTTGCCTTTAAAAACTACTAGTTCTTCGCCAGTTTAAGGGTTTTAGATTGATTTCTCCGCCCAATAAATTAAGACGTTCAGAGAATATGATTCTTTCAAACATAAGCTTTTAGATAAAACCTTTTTTATAGATGTTGGAATAAAATTCAAAGTATGATTAATACATCTATTCAAAGTATGATTAATAAATCTATTCAATATGATTAATAAATCTATCTAATCTGTTAATTTTACTATTAAAGTTATCAATAATTCTCTTATTGATCGTAATTTCATTGCACAAATGAGCAAAATACCCACGTGACAATTATATAAATGTTTCCAAAAGGGATTCGTCGAGTAAAAGCAGAAGCGCGCGCAGCGAAATCTTACCCTTCCCTAGTTACATGGTTAAAAGTGATTGGTGAATCACAGTTTATCACACGCTGCTCATTAGCCTCTGTCGGATGATAAAACTCACAAGGGCCAAGGCCAACCACCGTAGAGCCAAAAACTTTCGAACAAAATTTATAGTTTCATTCGCCATTTCCCCAGAAAAAGAAAACCCATCCATTCATTTTCTATTTCTATTGATATCTGATGCAATACCCAGAAAAGTTTCTTTGAGGCTGAATATCCTGCTTCTTGTTGGATTTTGGGAAATTCAATTTTGATTACCCGGATAAAAAGCCATCAAGTTTTTAGCTCTCAAAGTCAATATATTTTATCAATTGGTGAGGTAAGCCCAAATTTCAATCTCTTTTATTTTTTTTTTCTTTAGTAATAGTTTTTCTGCTATTGTCCTTTTGACTGGCCCTAATTCTTAATCTTTTTTCCTTCGTCTTGATTAGATTTCACAGTTCCATCTATTTTATCGTTGACGTTAATTTGCTAATAGTTTAGTGTCAAAATTTGTTGTGGTTTGCATGTCCGTACAAGGGAACATAAAAGGTCGCGATCTTTTCTTCAGTAGGGTTTTACATTTTTGGCATTGAATTTTAGCTTCTGGGTTTTAGGTATTATGTGAATTAGGGATTGGTTTCTTTGTTAACCCACTTTTACCCTTGTTTCAAATTCAGTTAATTTTAGTACAGATTGATTTCCCGTAGCTTCTTTACTAAAAAGTTTCTTCTCGCTGTTGGAATTTACTGGGGGAAATTTGATTCTTTTTACTCTTCAGTTTAATGTCAGTTACAGCTCTATTGGTTGCTGAAAAATGGAAGTAACAAATTTCATATTATCTCTTTCCTTGGCGCAGTTTTCCAGCTGTTTATTTGTTCATTCATTTTCTATTTTCCTTAATTTTTTGGGCCGGGATAATTTTGAATATTATGAATATTCATATACTGTTGCTATGCACTTGAACATGTTTTTTATAAACACTATAGATATGTATGTAATAAGGTTTCAATTACAGTTATCGAATAATCTGAACAGGGACAAGAAGCAGACATGGCGGAGAATGCAGAAGTTGATGAGCGTGTGGATCTTGATGACAATTACATGGAGGAAGAGGATGATGATGTTGAAGAACATGTAGAGGAGGACGGAGTGGAAAGTGGCGGCGATGAAAATGGGGAACAAAATGACGAAGAGGAGTATGAGGACTCAATATCTGAGGCGGATGGAAAAGATCAATCATTGGATGTAGAAAGAAGCCACATTGAAATGGAACATGGGGAAGATGAAGAAAACCCCATGGCTTCTATTAGTGAAGAAGAAAAGGAGAAGTGGGCTCAACTTCTTGCCTTGCCTCCTAATGGCTCTGAGATTTTCATTGGAGGGCTTCCGAAGGATACCTCAGAAGAATACTTGAGGGAACTTTGTGAACCGATAGGAGAAATTGTTGAGGTCACAATTCTGTGCTTGTGATTTTGAAGCTCCTTTTTTTAGGGGTGGGGTGGGGGGTTAATTTTGGGCTTTAACCGTTAACAATAATTTATTTTGCAGATACGGTTGATTAAAGATAAGGAATCTGGTGAAAGCAAGGGTTACACATTTGTGGCATTTAAAACAAAAGAGGCTGCTGAAAAGGCTGTTGAAGAGCTGCACAGTAAAGAGTTCAGGGTATTTTTTGTGTCCCTTGTATTTGCTTTAGTTTTCTTGCTGATGCAATCTTCCCCTCCATTGCTTCTTTTGACCATGTAGTTTGATGTTCCTTTTTAATATCAACAATAATCTCTTCAGGGTAAAACTATAAGGTGTTCTTTCTCTGAAACTAAGACCAGATTATTTATCGGTAATGTTCCCAAGGACTTGACTGAGGATGAGTTCAGAAAAGCCGTTGAGAGTGCTGGTCCTGGAGTTGAAAATATAGAATTAATAAAGGTGGAATTTTGATCTAGATGATGCTCTTGGATTATGGTCAGTGAATATTTGAAAATCCATTTACCATTTTAATTTGTGAATTGCAGGACCCCCAAAATTCAAGCCGTAATCGTGGTTTTGCTTTTGTCTTGTACTATAACAATGCATGCGCTGATTATTCAAGGCAGAAAATGGCAAGTGCAAATTTTAAGCTGGATGGCAATAACCCTACTGTCACCTGGGCTGACCCGAAGAGTACACCTGAAAATTCTGCTGCTTCTCAGGTAATTGTAAGTTTGAAGTTTATTTTGAAGTGGCACATGGAGGAACCACAATTGGGATTCTTATTTTGGCTCCCCCGCCCTCTTTGTTAGCTCTTGTTTAGATCATTAATTGGTAAATGCGAATAACTGGATGTATGTAACCTTCTGTTTTAAGCATTCCGTGAAGCGAAGATCTAATCTTTATATTATGGTTCTTGTACTATGCTACATGTTTTGAATTTACTAGGTGAAAGCACTCTATGTTAAAAACATACCCGATAACACTTCCACGGAGAAACTAAAGGAAGTATTTCAGCGCCATGGGGAAGTAACAAAAGTGGTTATGCCACCTGGCAAGGCCGGTAAGCGGGATTTTGGGTTTATACATTACGCTGAAAGGTCGAGTGCTTTGAAGGCTGTCAAAGATACAGAGAAGTATGAAATAGATGGTAATTTTTCTCTTGCATTACCCCATACACTTTTTGGAAAAATAATTTAGGTTTGATTGGTCTGGCTACTGCTTAAATCATGCAAGCTGCCTTCAAATTATTTAAGGAAAAAAGCGGTTCTCTCATGTAATCTACTTTTTAGTGCCTACATGCCATTTAATTCTGCATAATGGTGTTGGATACATTTCTTCAATTTTTAGTTTATTCTGTCTTTTATGAGACGCGTTGAAGTTCCTGTCTTCATTGCTTTGTCTGTGGAACATCATGTGGACATTTTCCTCTTTAACTTTTTGAAAATCATTTTGTGTTTGATGTAAGAGCTCCACTTTTATAAGCTCTGTAACATGCTGCACCAAATGCAAGCTAGTAAATATTGGTCGAAATAATTTTGGCCTTTGGAATTAGTATCGGATCTCTTAGTTTAAACTTAGGATTGAATAGTTGAATTTTGACATTTTTCGGTGGAAACAGAAGTTTAATGATAAGTATTTTTTTTGTAAAGAGATTGATTGTCTGAGGATGAAAAATATTACTTAAATATCACAATATTTTCTTATTGTTTTGTCCGGTCGTACTTACATCTTGATTCTTTTAGAAATTACTGTGTTGCAACTGCTGTTATAACAATTTTTTGTATGCAATATATTGAGGATTCAAATGAAGATGAGAAATTAATTCATTATTGATCTAATAGAGTCGGTGTCATTGTAAGCATATTGTCTTGTGAAATATATCTGGAAATGCAACCTTCCATTGATATCAGGATTTGCTTAGAGTTGGTTTATTTAAATAAACTTATTTCATCAGGATATGCTATAATCATTTCTTTTCCCCTAAAAATATTTAGACTGACTTGAATGTAGGCCAAGTCTTGGAGGTTGTCCTTGCCAAACCTCAGGCTGATAAGAAGACCGATGCAGCATACCCTTATGGTGCCGGGCTTCATACAAACCATGTTCAGCATCCTGGGTATGGTGGTTTTACTGGAGCTACTACATATGGCTCTGCAAGTGCTGGATTTGGTGCTGCTACTAGTTTTCCGCAGGTAATCGGGTTGATTTGTATTTTCTTTTTGCTTAGATATAGTTCTCATAATGGTAAAACTAATGCATAATCATACACATTAACAGCCAGTGATATATGGAAGAGGGCCGATGCCAACAAATATGGCTATGGTACCCATGGTTCTACCAGATGGCCGAATAGGATATGTCCTGTAAGTCAGTTGCCTCGTTTTGTTAAAATTATAATATTTTTACTCCGATAACAACACATTTTCAACAACTGGTTTTGCTGTTGTTGAATTTGGGCAGCCAACAGCCTGGAGTGCAGATGCCAGCCCCACGTCCTCGAAGAGGTGATCGGAGCAATGGTCCGGGTGGAGCAGCAGGGCGAGGTGGAAATAGTGGTGGTGCTGATGGAAACCGCAGTAGAAGGTACAGACCCTATTAGTTCGTGCACTGTAGCTTTTGCTCGGAAACAGTGGACGTTGTTGGTTAATGGTTGAGTTTAACGGGGACGCCTTAACAAAAACCCAAAATCAAGGAGCATAAAGCGATATAGTAGAAAGAGTGAAAACAATGGCGGAATCGGGAAACTGGAGCACCACATAAAACATTAAAAAGGTCGTCTTTAGTAAAGGTAGTTTGAATTAATATTGTTTAGTTGTACGTCGTGGACTGTTTTATTGTTAACTTATAAAAGGCTGGCTTTTGCTTTCAAGGGCTATACCTCTACAGGCGCCAGGCCATGTTTAAGGTCGATTTTCTTGTAGGTTTCTTTGTTTCATGGATATGGTCTGATTGGATTGGTTTTGGGTTAAATCTCAACTTGAAATTTTGGCGCGGTCTCCCTCTTCTTTTGTTACTTTTACCTGCATGTCTTCTCTTTTTTTGACCCTATTAAAAAACAACAAAATTCTGCTGGTAGAAGACAAGAGCATGGCGAGTAAAACATAGATGAAAACCAATTGTTTTAATGGCTGAATTGGATGGGTCTTGCCATTTATTGCACGATTAACATACCAAAAGCTGGACCCAAGGAGTTTTATTTTATAACTGATTGAACAATAACCAAATTCTCACTACCGACACAAGAAAATCATGCAATTTGGTGACTGGACTTTCAAGTTTCAGGAATCAACTTTAATAAAAGCACCGACCCAAAGAAAACCCAAACTTTAGTAACTGACTGAAGGTAAAATCAAACACGTAAATTACAAAACGATGAAACAATGAAAAGAAGATTGAATCAAACGGTGTCTTCCTCTTGGAGCTGTTGAAGACGCTTTTCCAGTTCATCCAACTTGGGGCTCCACTCACTCTTTATCTCAAAGGGTCTAACATCACTGTAATCAATGCTATCCTTTTCTCGTTGACTGTCTGGGGACGATGTTAAACCCTTCTTCTTCCTGTTGGCTTTCTTCTTCTGGGCGGCTGCCCTCTGCAGAGCCCATAGCACGTCTGACCCACTTATCGCCTTTCCATCGTCTTGCTTGGGGTTGGAGGCGGCTGCCTGACGGCGTAAACGGCAACTGGCGGAGACGTTGATTGGAAAATCAGTGGGAGGTGGATATTTGGTTCGCATGGACAAGTAAGGTACGAGAGACGTAGTCCACATGCTCATTTTTCCCCTTCTCCTAATTCATTTAGGGGACCGGTCCCTTTTTCTTTGTGCTATTTGGGCCAATTTCATATTTCAGCCGCCTATGTTTGATCTACAATTTTTTTTTTTGTTGATAATTTCATTTTATTATCCACATAAGCAAGTTATGCTACAAAAACCAATCATCATCCACAAAAACCCTATGTACATCAAACTTACAAAACAATTGATCGGTTAGTCTATACCTAAAAATTAAAAAGAGTAATATTAACATTATCAAGTCTATTTATGATTCTTCCTCTTAGTTGAATACCTACAATCTCCTTTATAGCTTTAAGAATCTCTTCAATAGTTCTGGAGCAACCTTGAAACACCCTTCGATTTCATTCCTCCCACAAGGCATAAATATGTGCGTTCCAAGCAAGCTTCAAAATAATAATGAAAAAGAGATTTACTTTTCCAAACACCACAAGCCCAAACTAACATGTTCTCTCATGAAAATGGAGTTCTCTTCAACCCGTTAAGGAACAAAATGACCTCCCATAAAGAAGAAGCCAAGGGGCACTCTAAGAACAAGTGGTCCCTTGTTTCCAATGCATCATTGCAATTAACATAATTTCCATCAGTAGCAATCCCCATTCTTTGAAGCCGATCACTAGTAGGAAATCTGTCCAAGAGAGTCATCCAAACAATCCTACTATGTTTAGGAATGTGGAGAGGAAAGCAATTGTGCCAAGGAACTTTGTCACCCTTCACCCTTATCTCCTCCCATATTTCCCTTATCCTCTTTGGTCTACAAATTTTAATGAAACATTTTCATTTTTTTTTCCTTCTTTTTAATAAGAGGCGAGAAAATGAACTTGAATCTGAAATTTTTATTACAGAACAAATAAAAATATTTTTGTTGTAGTTTTAGGTTGAAATTATATACAAAAGTCATGATATTGATATTATGGGCGAAGTCAAAAACTTTTAGATTGAAATTGAATTATAATTCTTTATAAAAGTTAAAAAGATTTTATAATTATATTAGCTTGTAAAATTACAACTTTAAAGATTAAAACAAAATTTTATCATTTAGAATAGAGGGTTATAATACCATTTTACCATGTAGTAATATATAAAATTATAACTTTTAAAAGGGTTAATGAATAAATTTCCCATTTTAGGAACACTGGCAGACCGTTCGCATTTGATTTCTTGAAACATAAATCCATATCGGTTCATTTATATAGGGTAAATTACGTATTTAGTACTTAAAGTTTTACTTTTGGTCTATTTTAGTATCTCAACTTTTAATTTTTATAAAATTATACCTAAAGTTCGGTTTTTATTTCATTTTAGTACCTCACCGTTAAAAATTTAACGAGGGGTGATGTTGCATTTTTTAATTTTTTATATTATCTATAAATTAATCACTTTCAACTAAAATCACCACCTTATTAGAAACAAAATTAAGCATAAACTCTCAAAGGAGAGCATAGCAGGAATCTAACCTGGGTGCACAAGGGGAAGGAGAAATGGTTTACCATTTGAGCTAGCACAAACTATTGATTCTGAATGCCAAACTATATATTTAACTCATTCTAAACTATCACTATAAAATGAAAGAAATTTGTTGGATCTATGATTCTAACTTAGAATATCTAAAAAAATATTAAAGCATTTAATTACTAAATAAGATTAAGAAATAATTTAATACATATCAAAATTATTGTTTAACATATAAAAAAATTAAAATTAAAACTAAATAATTTATCATTTTAATTTAAAATAAAAAATAATTAAATAATTATCTATATATTTTATAAAATCAATATTAGTTTATTTTAAAAATTACATGTATTGTACCAAAATTATTATTTAACTTATAAAAATTTAAATTAAAATTGTTTGAATATTTTGTGAGATATTCTAAGTTGGAATCATAGATCTAACAAATTTCTTTCATTTTATAGTGGCAGTTTAGTATAGTTAAATATACAGTTAAACCATTTCTTCTTCCCTTTGTGCATCTAGGCTCAATTCTTGTTATGTGCTCTCCTTTAGGAGTTTATGCTTAATTTTGTTTCTACTCACCTCCTTATTAGTTGAAAATAATTAATTTAAAGATAATATAAATAATAATATAAAAAATTAAAAATAACTAAAAATGCAACGTCACCCCGTCCGTTAAATTTTTAACGGCGGGTACTAAATGCGTGCTTTACCCATTTATATGTTAAGGAACATCTTTAAACCTAACTAGACGTGGAAGTTTCTTTCTTTTCCACCATTATTGAAAGTTAGCCTTTTAAGATCTTACTGCCACCTGAAATGCCTTGACGAACTGTTTCAAGCATTTTCTTGAGTATCCAAACTGACTGGTGGCCTTCTTTAGCGATTTAGATAGTATTCTTCTTGGAAATTCCCGGGGATTTTCCCATAACTTTTATGATTGAAGACCAGAGGAATTCTTTAAGAGGAAAGGATAATTAGCGTGTAACAGCGCTTAAACTGTTATAACGATGCAAGAGTTCCTTGCGTATCCCCAACTCACCACCTTAACGTTTATTCCATCGCTGAGAATAGCTCTCTGGACAAATTCAAGCTCAAAGGTGGCCTTCACTATACCAGTAAGTGAATTTTTTATCCAATCGGCTTCCTCCAGAGGAAGGAATAAGTTTGGATCCTTCTTCTTGCTACCTACTTCCGTCCCACCCTCCCCCGTTGATCTTACCTCCTTATTCAATTGTTCCGATGCCAAGTTGCCTTCAATGACTTCTTTGTACGTTCTTCTATCTCTCAGACTGCCTAAAGATGAGCCACGACTTCTCCTTAACTTCCTTCCTCTATCTCCTTCCCCATGAGGGCCTCACAAAGCCTTCGTCCGCGGAACCAACTCTTCCCAACTTTTCTGGTACTTTGCTTTACTCACAGATATGCACCTTCCATCAATTTTCACCCAATCGAACCTTCTTATGACGTTGAGAAGATCCTTCTCCCCAGAGAACTGAACGAAAGCGAAAGTTGAATCCTTATACCCGGGCTTGTTATTAACCGCAGGAATGTAAACTCTAATAACCCTTACCCTCCCATGGTGATTGAAAAATTCCCGAAGGGTTCTCCTAGATATTCTCCGGCTGAGGTTGTTAACAAACGCCGTCCAAGCTAATCCTAAATTACGTGACTTTTCCTCTCCCCTAAGCATTTTTTCCAAGTAAATTTAATCAAATAATATAAATTTATTACTATAAGATACTTAGTAAATGTTCAATTTAATTCTTATTAACTCTTTAATAATTAAATGAAAACATTGAACTATTTATTCCTATTACTATAAGACACTTTAATGCAGATGTATTAAATGAGTTTATACTCATCTTATTACACTGGAAATCAAGTGAAGCATAAAGCCAACACCCACTGCTCCACCAAATCGAAAATGACTTTTGAAATATTAGTTGTATACCCTATGCTTCTACTGATGTCGTGTTGTTTGGCAAAGTTATATATATATGTGTGTGTGTGATGGTAATGTAAAAAAAATCTAATATTGGTAGGTTTTAATTTTTCATTAGCATATATGTAGTATTATTATTTATTACATAAGTCCCCACATGCATATGGTGAATTAGAGGTAGGACACCTTATACAATATACACTCGCGCCTGGTGAGGTAGGGTCTAATTTTTTTTTATCACCAACTCACTATTATTTTTTTTAAACTCCATATGTTCAAAATTTAATTTTTTTTATTAAATTAAAACGACTATAAAAAAATATTTATTTTAATTATTCTCAACTATTTAATAATAAATATTCAATCACTCTTATGTTCGCTAGTGCTTGAACTTATAAATTTTAAAAACAACAACTATTATTTTAACTATTAAAATAAATTTATTTTAAAAAAATACTAACACAAGACGTCATTATTTTACTTATATTTTTAAAAATGAAAAAGGGGTTCCAGTCCTACCAAAGCCTAAAGTAACCTATAAAAGATGACGTAAGCAGCCGTGCAAAAAAGCAATAAACTAACTAGTCTGAGGTTTTTGTCTTAACGACACACCAAAATTTAACGTCTTTTGATTTTTTTTCTCCTCGGTTACAAAATTCTTTGTTTGTAATTTCCTCTTTCAGTTCCTTGTAACGTTCACTTCCATCTTCTTAAATTCATCGTCATCGCTACCTAATGAAAGTAAAACCCCTCTTCAGACATCAAAGAAGGCAGTAGAGAAACTCGTTCACACTCACCAAGGTAAATAAAAAACCTAAGAAATAGTACATACCCTTTATTTCTTTTCACAGTGTTTAATATTTGGGGATATTCAACTTGTTTTTTCTTTTCTTTTCGTGGGTTTTTTTTTTGCAGGATATTTTTGAAGGTGATTAGGGTTAGGGTTTCTTCTTGAAGTAAAGTTAATCTCACTCAAGATGCAGCAGCCACCGCAAATGATTCCTATGATGCCTTCATTCCCACCTAACAACATCACTACTGAACAGATTCAGAAGGTATTTATGTATTTACATTTATAGATATACTGTGTGTAGTACTGCTACTACTTTGAACTTATGGCTTTGCTGAGAGTTAGGTGCATCTGGTTTTCATGTATGTTTATGAGAGGGAATAGTTGTGCTTATTGTTTGCGCCTTTTAATAGTTATTGGAACAGAACAATGATTGAGGAAAGTTGAGGGTTATGTGATGTTGGTTTAAGAAGTTATGGTAACAGTGATGGATTGCAATAGCATAGAGAGGTAAATGGAAGTTATTGCTGATGCAGGGGATTTAATTATTCTTTTTGTCGTGTTCGATGTGGTTGATTAAATTGGAAGTTGTTGGTCATGTTGGGGATCTAATTGTTCTTTTTGTTGCTTACGATATGGTTGATTAAATGGGAAGTTGTCGTTCATGTCGGGGATCTAATTATTCTTTTTGTCGTGTTCGATGTGGTTGATTAAATTGGAAGTTCTTGGTAATGCAGGGGATTTGATCTTAACTCTTTTTGTCGTATACGATATGGTTGATCAATTTGATTTTCTGTCTGCCGTTATAAAATCTGTTGTCACAAGCAAGAAACTTTTGCCAGATTAAAAGGTGAGATACATCTGCCACATCTAGTGATTGTGCTTGATGCGGAGGAGAATCATTAGCCTGATTACTTGTGTCAACGTGATTCTCCCCATTTTGTCTCCTGAATCATTTTCCCCCTTTGGTTTCTGTCTTTTACTAAGTGTGTACGTCAATTACAAGCAGCCTTTTAACATCTATTCGAGCTTATCTAAGTCTTCAAATAACATCTTTTGGAATTTATCTGCGATGTTGCCAGAAAAATCATTAATGCAGTGAAACATCTTATTTGGAATTTTGATATGAAAACAAAAAATGGTTGATCTGCTTGATAGTTTGCTGGCATATTAATACTTTCAATACTTAATTGTTACGAATTCCTTTTTGGTTACCTTGGTTGGAAATGGCATCCAAATGGAGTTTTAAGGCCAGTTAAGCTGTTTACATGGTTCCAAATGCATGGCTGTTGCTGCAGAAGCTCGAATGGTGTGTTCCTAATAAAAGGCCAATAGGGATGATTTCTTAAGGTCGTTCAAGTGGCTCTCATCATGTCCTTGCTTGAGTTAAACTAACTAAAAGCAATTCGTGTATTCTTATGCCTCACTAGTTATGCTGATTTTCATCTCGCTTACAGAAATTCTTTAGTTTTGAATTTTGATCAAGATAGGATGATAGATGATATCTTCCTGTTTCACTTTGAATCATCTGTTATAATCCTTGAAAGGTAATATTCCTTTCAAGGAGAAGCATTATTGTGCTGTAAATCTTAAAACATTTATATCAGTAAAGAATGTATTGATATTGTGTTCTGTTTCAATAAACTCTAATAGATTTTTGATACAAGGTCGGTGCTTGATTTAGTAAAGATGTTGGCTAATTTTTAGAAGCTTCTGAGTATAAGATGTGAGCTTTATATGCTAACTCTCATGGATGATCACTATGTCTGTTGTGGATTGATCTAAAAGCTTGAAAGCCAGCATTTGTTCTATTGAAGGGAATACATTTGGAGGGCTCTATACCCTTGAGATTGTAGTATCCTTTTTCATGCTTAAACTTCCTATTGAATGGGCTATCATCATTTCCTAGGTTAAGATCCTTTTCGAAAATTCAAGATTCAGGAAAACCTCAATAAATTTAAGAAGTGCCCAAATGCAAAATTTTTTGATACATACAATCTTTCAGTAAACGCATAACCTTGAGATGTTGTAATATATGGCTTTAGAGAAGTCCGTATATATCTCTGCCCAAATAATCATCTGTTGTACATATTGACTGTTTTTTGTCACATGATGCCAAGGAATCCAATATGTGATAGTAGAGATGTTAAGTTGTTCTTATGGTTTTTTCTTTCCCATTCTTATTGCAGTACCTTGATGAGAACAAGAAGTTGATCTTGGCAATTTTGGACAATCAGAATCTTGGAAAACTCGCTGAATGTGCACAGTAAGTAATTTAAAGTTTTTTCTAGTTGTCTTGGTGGTACATTCATTGTTATTTGCTCTCAATTGGTATTGCGGGTTACTGGTCTGCTTTTGGCCCTTGCATAACTCAATTACATCCTGAGAAGTCGATAACTTGAATTATTGTGGTTAGCAGAAGCTACAACTTTCTGTTGTGAACAAGCTATCAAGGATACGTGATGGGAAAAAATTATTTTACTTGCATGTCTAATGTTTGTTGGTTATTAGCATATGAGTGGTGTCACAGCTGATGCAGTGAGGTTCCATTTCCCTAATCTCCACACCTCTCTCAGGTATTCATTTAGCTTAGATTCAATCAAGATGATACCAAAGAGGTGAATTTTAGAAGCCAGAGAGGAGGATTATCAACCTATAAAGCTTGGAAATTGGGACAATATGTTTAAATGTTAATACTGGATTGTAGTGTATTCATATTACTCCCTATAAAACCACCGTCTTTTTTCTTCCCATATATGTGTTTGGTTTTGCATATTCACTCAAGCACATTTGGTTAAACCATACGTGTGTGACATTTTGGCAGCAAATATATCTAAGATTTGATGTTTTAGGTATCAAGCTCAGCTGCAAAAAAATTTGATGTACTTAGCTGCAATTGCGGATGCACAACCACAAACAACACCCACAATGCCTCCGCAAGTGAGTGCTATTGTTTCTTCTAGCTATCCGCTGTACCCTACTGGCTTACATGTTTTTCCAACAATTACAGATGGCACCACATCCTGCAATGCAATCAGGAGGATATTTTATGCAACATCCTCAGGCTGCTGCAATGGCACAGCAGCCCGGTATGTACCCCCAGAAGATGCCGTTTCAATTCAACAGCCCGCATCAAATGCAGGATGCACAGCAGCAGCAGCTACACCTGCAGCATCAACCAGCTATGCAAGCTCAAATGGGAATCAGACCTGGAGGGCATTCCAATAATGGCATGCATCCCATTCAAGCCGAGGCTAATCTTGGTGGTGGTAGCAGTGGTGGTCCCTCTTCAGCTTTGGGCCCAAACGATGGACGTGGTGGGAACAAGCAAGAGGGTGCTGAAGCCGGTGTTGATGGACAGGGCAGCACAGCTGGTGGGCATGGTGATGGAGCAGACGAGGCAAAGTGATTGCCCCCTTAAGTTGTTTTGATCCGATACTCTGGATGTTGATAGTAGGTCTCTCTTACTATACTTGTACTGCTCCGGTAATCTTTCGATAGACCGACAGTTTTCTTTATTGCTCTCAGTTTTAACAGTTTTAGGCAAACTTCTGCTGGGGGGTTCTTGGCATGCCAATGAATCGAAAGCAGCTTGTTAGACAAGGACAGTTTTAGTTGTAAAAGGGGGAAAGCGTAAAGCTTGTGGTGGCTATCCCCATGGATGTTATGTAATAACATTTAAAGCTTCTGCTGCCTGTATCCGAATTGTGATCCCAATTAAAAGCTTTCTGGTTATGTTTGTGCTAAAAAAACCTGGGTAAATCATGGTCATGGTTGTGAAAGTGGAACCTACCATGAGAGATCAATTTACAAACAGAGATCCATGAGATGAGGCTAACGTAGTTTTAAAATAATACAAATTTTCCACATTATAGTTTTAAAATTTTAAATTCAAGAAAAATTACGAATAAAACTTAAAATAAAATCTATGCATCCATATAATTAAACTACAACAAACGATCGTATTAATAATCGACGTACATAATAACTTTAGTTTTCCATTTTGCATGGATGAATGTTACTGATCTCCTTTCCTTTCTACTTTTCCCATTGTTATTTTCTTTTTGGTTAAATTGTCCCTAACACCATTAAATTATTGTTTGATTCTATTTTAAAACTAGACTACAAATTTCATCAATTAGGTCACTTTACTTTTATTTTGGTTCCAATCAAATCACGTCGTTAATTGTTAACAGAATTATCGACATAGCAATCAAGTATTTAATTTATATAATAATATATTTTATTTTCGTTACTTATACATTCTATCAATTTTATTTTATTTTTTAATTAAAATTAATGTAATAAACTTATTCCTCAAATAAGATGGCATTGTTTTAGCTTTCAAATTCAAGTGTACATTTGAAAAGAAAGTTATGCCAAAATTCATGATTGCATTATTGTATTCAAGCATCAATATTACATTCTCAAAGGATACATTCACAATTCAAATTGGTAAATAATCAAATATGGGCGACGTTCTCGTAACGTTTTTTTTCAAAACGAAAACGATTTTATTTTAAAGGTGTGAAAATTGCTTATATGCTAACAAGTAAAATTAGTTAGATAAATATTTTATTCCTAAGCTTAGCATGCCTAATTACTAATTATCTTTTATTATATTTAAACACTTAATTATACGTTAGATTTTATCACAGCTAGGATATGAATATATAAAATATTTTCTATGAGAAATATATTCCAAAATATTTTAATAAATAATTATTGATGGAGGGATAATTTTTTATATAGATTTATTAGTCTTGTATTTGATCCTTATAAGTGTCTAAACTATTAAAAAAAATACATCGACAATGAAGCAAAAATACAAAATTATCATAGATAAAAACAAATCATAGCAGACAAGATTGAAAATGGATATAACTCGTGGCCTTAATTAAACCTTACTGCTGATCTAGGCTGCTTATAAGAGCGGACTTTAGGACTTCGTCGCTTCTCAGCCCACCAGGAACCCCAACGACGATATCCTGAAGCATTAGATCGTTAACACACGACATGCTTGCATGATGGAGCTGGAATTCCAGGTCTCGAAGGACACCCACTACTCTAGCAGCTGGATAGTTCACATTCTCTGATTGAACCCTGATCATTGCGTCATTTCCCATGATCTTGACATCGAGATCAAACCCACCGGATCCACCTGTTCCAGTTCCGGATGATGAATCGCTTGGCCTGGTTGCTTGTTCCTCGGAACTGGTGGTGGTGCTTTGGTTATCCATAGTGTTATCCACCATTTCTACCTTCACTTTCTTACACTTTCTCTGAAGCTGTGACTCTAGTTCTTCGATCTTCGTCTTTAACTCGTTGATGTACGAGACAGTCGGATAAGAGCGATGCTTTGTCCATGCGAGACACGTTCGGGATTACAGCTCGGAGAGCGTAGAACCCGAGGTTCAGCTTCTCACGGCGTTGCCTCTCGGCTTCCACGTGGTTCAACGGTGTCTCTTTTCCGAGCCCGGGTTTTCTTCCTCGTTTCTTTGGGGCTCTCTTCTCTACGCTATTCATGGCAAGTGATGGAAAATCAGAATCTGAATGCTCTGAATCAGCATAAGGTTGCCCGAGTTTTGATGAATGCTTCTTGGTCTGATTGTTGTTTTCTTGCTTTGTTTTAATATCTGGGCTTGCATCATCTTCTTCTTGAACACCGGCAATTATACCGATATCTACAAAAGAGATGTTTCTATCAAGGAACTGGATCGGACCACGGGTTAGATTCGGATTTGATTGTTTATTGAGATCGGATCCGAATAGGGATTTCACTTGCTGCACTAAACCCCAGTTTTCCCTGATCGTTGGTATACAAACCAGTGTTTCAACGCCATGCATTTCTGCTTCTCGAGCTCTTTCACAATTGTAAAACTGCAATTCATGAGCACCCGTTAACCAAACCAAAGACCCAGTACCAAGAGCCTTGCCTGGAATCCCATCGCCGGCAGAGAAAGACTGAGCCATCGACATCATATAAAACCATTCAACACCGGTTATATAGGCTCCGTCGATCATATCGATGTCATGGTTATCCCCAGTGAGCGCTTGGATTCCCTTCATCACCTTTCTTCGACCATTGTGAACAATATTGGAACTCAGCTTGGGAAACGTGTCTTTGGTGCATTGAAGATAACCATCTCCCCAAGCCAAGAACAAACGGCCTAGACAAAACGGCCTAGATCATCATTCAGTGTCTGCCAAAATACAGCATACTCCCACGAATCTTGCTGGCTGTGGATCATAAGTTGAAGCCTCTGCTGGAGAGTTGAAAGTGGAGTTTCCTGGGAAAAATAAACCAGTGAAGAAGATGAAGATGGGGAGATTATTATGTCATCCATGGTTGATTTAAATTGTTTTATTGAAATCGAATGGAAAATAGGTGGGAGGATCTTGGGTTTATAAGGGCAGGTTGAAGAAGCTCAAGTTTGGTGTAGATGGGGGAACACACTGTCAGAATTTAGGCTATTAGGTCCTCCTTATTTTTTCTTTTGACCTTTTCGATTCTTAATATTTTATTTTAATTAATTCAACCGATTCAATTCATACATCCAATTTTAATAAAAAAAATATCTCAACAGAGGATTTCTATATATATATATATATATAATGACTCAATTTTTATTACTTATACGATATCAAATTCCTCACCGGATAAATCATCCACCTCAATTCTCACTCTTTACATTAACAACCTTTTCTTTTTATTAGAATTATTGTAAAGTCTATTCTAATTAATAATTTAATTTAAAATAAATTAAAATTTAAAAAATATTTCTAAAATGTAAAATTTAAACTTAAATATTCATTAACTTAGAATTTTAATATTTGTCAACTATTTAATTTAACATATATTATACATATACATTTATTAAAGAATTTATAAATTTATTTTTTAATTTAATTATCAATATTTTTATTTATCGGTTGATTAATTCAGATTAAATAATAAAAAATCAATTATTCTTCTAATCTCATTTATTTTATGTTAAATTTGAACTTTTGATTTTACTTAAGGGATTTAATATTTTGTCCCATTTGATCAATTAATTTTTAATTTAATTTTAATTGCAATAAAGTTGTTTTTTTACAAAAAATAATAAATTTATATAGAAAACATACCATTTCATGTTTTTTTTTTGAAATTATCTAAATTTGAATCAAATCTATACAAGTAAAATATATTTAAATATTTAGAAAGCTTTTGTTTTTCTAGTGATTTAAGAGAAAAACAAAAGAAAAAACGGCATTTGTTTTTTCTTAATGACAAGATGTGTTTCGGAAATTAAATCATTTAATTTGGTTGAAAACAGAAACGAAAATTAATTGTGTAATCTGACAATTTTATGATGCCCATAGCAAACATTTATTTCTTTGACATTTTATGTTTTTTGCATTAATGTTTATTAATCAATAAATCGTATGTTCTTTTATCTTTTATTTCCTAATTTATATTTAAAATTTATGATTATTTTTCTAAAAACATCACCTTTAATTAGATAATAATATAATATTATCAATTCATTATGAATACATAAAATAGAGTTACTTGTACTATATGTCCTCAAACTATGACGCTCGTTCTATATTATTCCTTAAACTTTTAAACTTTTTAATTTCATCCCTAAATTATGAATCTCATTCTCAATTAGTCTGAACATTTTTGAACATTTCAAATACATCCTCAAACTATAACCCTCATTCTATATTGATCCCCAACATTTTGAATGTTTTAATTTTATCTCTAAACTTTTGAATGATTTAGGGGGAAGTTATTGGGGTGTTCAAAAGTTTGGGGATTAATTTAGAATGAGGGTTGTAGTTTTGGGATGAATTTAAAATGTTTAAAAGACTAAGGGCCACTTTAAAATAAGAGTCATAGTTTGAGGATGTATGACACAATTAACTCCATAAAATAATATATTATATTGTATTGAATATTAACCGTATTATAAACTATGGTTTAAATATAATTTGTGGGGATGTTACATAAACGGCTTTTACCGAGGGTGGGGAAGCACAAAACCTATTACTCCATTAAATTTGTTAAAGCCCTTCAATTTTGCAGCAAACCAAGAAAAATATTTATAATATGTTTGTTTGTAAAAAGCTTCTCCGCTTTGGACAGAGACGACTCATTCCTCACAGTCTCGCCGGAGATCGACTCATGCAACGTCATTGCTAGCAGAACAAGAACAGTAAGAATACGCGCAACACTCAGCTTAAAGAGAAAGCTCCAGAATCTTGATAGCGAATGATACCATGTTGTGATTTTATGAAGCACAGTGGTATTTTATTGATGAAAAGGATACAAGATAGATTGTACAAGAAGCCTCTCATTATTCCCTATTTAACATGCACACCCATGCAGTTACGTAATCGCCTAACCACTCATACTTACTTACAGCTGTACAACAGGTGATTCTAGAACTCTTGCTTCTAGAATCCTTGCCTAAACTCTTCATACTACAATACAGACAATTGATTGTGTCAAAATCTATGCTGAGAAGGATTAAACAGGTGTATACTATATTTAAAAAAAAAAAAGAAATAGATGTTTCGACTTCTGATACAAAAGTAAGTTGGAAGAAAATTTGTTACCCTAAGACTTAGGGCTTAAGGATGTTTATTGCTTAAATAAAACAAATTTATTCTAGCTTATTAGGGCTTAAGGCATATGTCCTTGAGGATGGAAATATTGACAAATTGTTTATAACAATTTCATAAGCTGGATTTTAAAGAAACTGTTTTAGCTTAGTGGGAGGATGTTGTGCTCTTCTCAAGGGCTACTCACTTGCGTGCGGATTTCATAAGCTGAAGGATAAGAATGAGAAGGTGTTATGGCACAAGTTGATTTGATTCCCTGACCATACCTCAACATTCAATAATAGTTTGACTAGCTATTCTTGATAAGCTTGTCAGAAGGGGTAGACCAGTTCGAATGAGGATTACCACTGATGGTGTTTGCAGTCTCTGTGGTGTGGCAAGTGAGTCTAGAGATCATCTATTCTTTGGGTGTGATTTTTAAGGGGTATTTGGAAAGCTGTTTTGAGGGTGTGCAGACTTGCTAGGTGAGTTACTAATTGAAATGAGATGCAATAGGCTTCTGCAAGGTCAGAGGGTAGGTCTATGTTAGTTTATATTTTAAAAATTATATGAAATGCCATTATATATTTCACTTGATAAGAAAAGAATAAGAGAATTTTTATCGTGTTATTTGAAGTGGAAGAAAGATTCTAGTTTCTTTCAAGGGGAATTGATGAGGATCGAACTCATTAAAAATATAGATATAATTGGAGGTGGTTGATCAATTTCTTTATATTATTTGGGATATTGCTTAGAATATATGTTTCTTTAAGATATTCTTACGTTGTGTTTTAAGTCAATCGAGAAAATTAAATCTTTTGAATTAGGAGGAGAAATTTATTTCAAGGTTAGAAAAGGAAATTGAATATAAAGGTAATGTGACATGGGACTATAAATTTCTCATCCGACTATAACCGAAGTAAAATGTCGCGTATTTCGAACCTTCGGCCTGCGTTGCGTCAGCTCTTGATACCCTCTTTGGACCACTTTCCATATTTTACGAATCCACAATTTACCACGACGCGGATACTCTTCCACCAACCCAAACAAGCCACCTGTCGATTTCAGCCATTTTTAGTAATTTACTTATCCCAACATTTCCCACTAAAACTCCGAAAATACCCTTTCTGTTGTTTCGAACAAGCATAGAATCAAAACTCCCTTTTTTTTTCCTGATGAAATATAATAATATGACGGCAAAAGACAAAATGGTAACAGAGAAAAAAGTAAAAAGAAACTTCCCCTATTTTCGTTAATTTTTTAAAAAGAAAAAAATTGTGATTTCAGTTTTCCTTACAAAAAATTAAATAAGATTTTATAAATCTAACGTCTCAAACATAATCATGACATTTTCCTTTTTTTTTAATTTAATCTTCAGTGTAACATTAAATACTAAAATTTCTTTATAATTTCATTTCCTGAGCCCTTCTCTCTCTGTCTTTGTCTCACTTTTTTCCCTGTTTGCCTGACTCGAATTTCTATTTCATTCTTTTCTTTTATCGTTTTCTCGCCGCTCTTCCGTTTCTGCTGTCAGATCAGGTAGGGAACGGAGGAAGGTTACTGGAGGCGTCCGATGTGTGGACTTTTGACTTTCTTGTGATCGGGGGGTTTAATTTAGGATGGGACAGTGTTACGGCAAAGTTAATCAATCGGGAGGAAAAGAAGGGACGACGACCACAGTGGTGGTTTCAGCTGATCGGGACGAAACCTCGGTACAATCGGCTAATGGCGCTGCTAATGTTCACTCAGTGAAGAAGACTCCAGCTAGGTCTTCGAGCCAGAGTCCATGGCCCAGTCCGTACCCGCACGGGGTGTCTGCAAGTCCGCTTCCTCCTGGAGTATCGCCTTCTCCGGCGAGGGCTTCAAAGGGTTCGACGCCAAGTAGATTCTTCCGGCGGCCGTTTCCGCCGCCTTCTCCGGCGAAACACATAAAGGCGTCGCTGGTTAAGCGGCTTGGCGGTAAGCCGAAAGAAGGGCCGATCCCTGAGGATCGCGGAACTGAGCAGGAGCAAGCGTTAGATAAGAACTTTGGTTATGGAAAGAAATTTGGAGCTAAGTATGAGCTTGGAAAAGAAGTCGGGAGGGGACATTTTGGCCACACTTGCTCTGCTAGAGTTAAAAAGGGTGAGCTCAAGGATCAACCTGTTGCTGTTAAGATCATCTCAAAAGCTAAGGTACACTGCTCCCTCTTCTCCTAATTTCTCCGTTTTTCACTATTTATGCTCAATAATTTTAGCTAAGTTTATATATCCTTGAGATATTTAGATTATTTTCTTGATGCATTTGAAGGTATTATCTTAAATTGGTTTTCATTAAAATATCTTAAGAGAAGGTCCTTTGGTTATGATGGTATTGATATCTATTCGGAACATTAGATAGATGTTTGTCTTCTTGATTCAAGTAAACTTAGCCGGAGTTGTTCTTAGTTGAAGAATATAAGTTACATAAGCTATACTAATTATGGAATGATCATCATCATTGGTATTTTGGAAATTACATGAGCTGTATAGGATATACGTAGGTTTAAAGGATACCTCTTGCTTTGATTAGCCGAATCTTTTTTGTCGGTTTGGAGGAAGTGCGATCGCAATTATAATTCTGGAAGACCGAAAGACGACAAAGGCGGATTTGTCTTTATTTGACGATCCTTTAGTGTAGCAATAATATGGGGCTACTTGAGATCTTTTGCATCTAAAGTCTAAAATGGTAATGCAAATTGTAGCCGCATCAAGCCCAATAGAATTAGGTTGGAATGCAAACTTTGTTTCTTCAATGATAGATTTTTGGTGTAATATCCATTTCATATCCTCTAAATCAGCAGGTATTTTCTGCCTACACAATGGCATTGCAGGTGATTGTGTCTGTTGCTGACTACCCTGTTTTACCTTATTTTGTATCAAAGTAACTCTTCTAAATTTCTGACTTAGGATCATTCCAGTTTTCTTCATTCTCATAATTTAAGAAGAGAATTGTTCTCTTGCGTGCATTATACTTGCAGTTAACTTTCCTATATAATTCGTTTATCTTTCTCTTTTTGATTTCCTTTTCACAGCTAAGTTCTAAAAAAAAGATCAAATATGTTTGATTGACCACAGGGTTTGGCCTGGTCACTTCTCCCATCCCTTTACTGGGGTTGGGTCTTTAATAGGACTAGGGTCAAATTCCAGGTCCTGTATCCCTATGGACTATGCCCTTTTGCCTCGAAGGAAAAAATTATAAAGTATGAACTGTTGATTGCATGGCTGTGTTTTAACCAGGTTTGTTTGACAGATGACAACAGCGATATCAATTGAAGATGTTCGAAGGGAGGTCAAAATATTAAAAGCACTATCAGGACATAAGCATCTGGTCCAATTTTATGATGCATGTGAGGATGCCAATAATGTGTACATAGTCATGGAGTATGTCTTCTCTCGATTTTGTTAAAACGCTTGATCTTGAATTATTTTTTCTAGTTGCATATTACTATTCTTTTTATACTCAAGTTAGTTCCATTCCCATTTTTAATAGGTTTACTTTCATAACATTTTGAGCTGTCCTGCATGCTGAATTTAGAAAATAGTAGCAGCCCAAATTTGTTTTGTAGAAATTCATGGGATGTTCAAATTCCAGCATCATAAAAAATTGCATTGCATTTTTAAAATTTTGGTCTGACAGTTTTGGAACTCTGTATCATATCAGATTGTGTGAAGGTGGAGAGTTATTGGACAGAATTTTGGCGAGGTAAGTTGTTTTTTTTTTAATTTCTGTTATTTAGTCTGAGTTTTTAAAGATAGTGTTTCAATATTGTTATCTTTGTAGAAAATAGAAGGTTAGATAAATGTCATTGTTTGTGACTATTAAACAGGCCCTATCCCAATTTAGTTCACTACCCTCCCCCCCCAAAAAAAAATATTTGACATGATTATAAAGAAGATTAAAGGTCCCTAATGTGACTAGTTAGTTATATGGGGCACTGAGATGAAAATTTCTCTATTACAGGGGAGGAAGGTACACTGAGGAAGATGCAAAAGCTATAGTTGTACAAATTTTAAGTGTGGTTTCATTTTGTCATCTTCAGGGAGTTGTGCACCGGGACTTAAAGCCAGAGGTTTTTTCCTTTTCATTTAATTTTTATGGATTGTGAAGCTAGAAAGTATATATTCTAGCTTTTTATCACATCTCTGATTCTACACTTTCTTGCTTGAGCTACAGAACTTCCTTTTCACTTCTGGTGGTGAAGATGCTGACATGAAACTAATAGATTTTGGTCTTTCTGACTTCATTAGACCAGGTAATGTCTGGTCATACCTTAAACTTTAGCTTGGTTCACAAAAGAACATACCTCATTACTCCTGTAATGCTATCAAATGAAAGACTATAATCAGTGATGATAATCAACTGCTTATTTTTTTTATTGGCTTCTTTCTAGATAAGTAATGTTCTTAGATTCTTATAGGAGAATTGAGTTTAAACCTGCAAATTTGCTGTAATGTAATAGCACCTCGATTTGGCTGTAAATTAGAGAAGAAATTAAGCTGTTTTCAGACATATAAAACCTTAAATCCCTAAGCACTATTGAAGCAAAATGTTGTGGGGTATTACAATTGTCATTTAGGTATAACTGTACATGTTTAATGGGTTACTAATTAAGAAATAATTTAATATGATGCGGATAAAGTTATGTTCGATGTCTATCAATATCCTTTTCCCACTTCATTATATGATGGTCTCATATCATTATACTGAATGTCTACCCAAAGCTAGTAGTCTGTTTTCTTTATTTAACTTTTGTGTCGTATATGCTTGTAACAGATGAAAGGCTCAATGATATTGTTGGAAGTGCTTATTATGTTGCTCCTGAAGTTCTGCATAGATCTTATAGTCTGGAAGCTGATATGTGGAGCATCGGAGTAATCACCTACATCTTGTTATGCGGAAGCCGGCCTTTCTGGGCGCGTACTGAATCTGGAATTTTTCGCTCTGTGTTAAGATCTGATCCCAATTTTGAAGATTTGCCCTGGCCATCTGTCTCAACAGAGGCCAAAGATTTTGTTAAGAGACTCCTGAACAAGGATTACAGAAAAAGAATGACTGCTGTTCAAGCTCTAAGTAAGTGAGGAATTTTTACTTAAATAGTAAACAGATAGATTTTACCCCATTGTGAAAATGGTATATTACATTTTTCTGACACACTAGTCACTTTTGGTAGTAGGATTAGCCTATATCTGATGAATTTAATACACTTTTTATGACATTTTACCCTATTGTGGTACTGATTAATTATATTTTTCCCGGGTAGCCAATCACTTTTGCTGGTAGGATTGGTACAAATCAGATGAATTAATTCATTTCTATGATATTTCAGGTCATCCTTGGTTGCATGATGACAGTCGTCTGGTCCCTCTTGATATATTGGTTTATAAGTTAGTCAAGTCATACTTGCATGCAACACCATTCAAACGTGCTGCTCTAAAGGTATGTTTTTTCTCGGTTATTTTTCATGATAGAAACACTGACATCAACATTTGGACCTTTGCTTCCCCCCCTGCTTCCAGCTCTTTACCTCTTTCTTAGGACATCTGCAAGGGTATTTCTTACTCTAGGTTGCCAAAAATGCTTTGCAGCAAGTTGTAAAAACCCTAGCTAAAGCTAAGATGATTATAGAAAATAGCTATGATGAATTGATACTGTGATTTTCTACTATCCAATTATGTAAAACTGTCAAACATCTTTTTCAACTGTAAACTTTTTTGTGGATGGCATTGGCATATGCATGTGGAAGTTATAATTTATAATTGGTGTTTTCAGGCGAACACTTTAGCTTAATTAAGATCAGTGTTACATTATACTGGAAACATTTCAGCAGAAGTTAAGTTTTTGTCTTTCCTGGGTAAAAACAAACTCTTGCATTTCTTATGCCATGCAAGTCTTTCATTAATTTTGCTGGAATGTTTGACTGCAAGAGAAATTGTGAGAATCTTTTCACCTGAAGCAGTTAAACATGATATCCATATAAATATGATTGCTTTTAACTTTGTAAAGCTTGTAGAAGTATATATGTATGTATGTGTGTGTTTGTATGTGTGTGCATGCACGTGTATTTTGCTTTCTGTCAGTCTGTAACTTGTGTTTCTGCAATTGTTACAAACGTAGGCTCTTTCAAAGCATTGACTGAAGATCAGCTGGTTTATCTCAGAGCACAATTCAGGCTGTTGGAACCAAATAGAGATGGGAGTGTGTCTCTTGAAAATTTTAAAATGGTTATCGACTCCTATAAAACTCATCAGTCCAGTTCTATGGCATCTCATGTTAACTTAATTGACCCTCATCTTTGATTGCACTGGTTTTCCTTTTTGTTAGTATTTTATATAACCTATAAAATATATGACGTCAGCTTATCAATTTTTCAGGCACTTGCTCGAAATGCCACTGACGCAATGGTTGAATCAAGGGTACCTGACATTCTTAATAATGTAAGGCTTTTAGTACAAGATATCCTTGATAGAAACTTATATTATGCTTTCTTCTCTCTTAGTCTTTTTGGTTAGACATTCTATCCGTGTCATTTGGCGTTGAAGAAAATGGTTTTCATTTAAAATTGCATTGTTAAATGTTTAAACTTTTAAAATTCCATCTTTTAGGCATGAATCAACCGACCTCAGTGGTTAAGGGATTTGTTGTTATCCCTTGAGGTCCCGGGATTGAGCACCGCAAATGCTACTAGGGGTATGAGCGTTCATTGTTAAATGGTTGAAAGTCTTTGAACATATACTACCTTGTATTTACCCAAGATTTATCTAAAAAAAAATTTGCCTTTTAGCGGTTGTTTTTTTCTTGGAATCCCACAAGACAATGTCCCCATCCCTCCTAGTTTTATTTTCATTTGCCATCTGAATTTCAGTTCCTCACCATTGGTGCCTTTCTGCCCAGTTGGGGACACTTGCATAGGAAGATGTACTTTGAAGAGTTTTGTGCTGCTGCAATTAGCACATATCAATTAGAAGCAGTTGAAGGTTGGGAGCAGATTGCCTCCACTGCTTTTGAACATTTCGTACAAGAGGGAAACAGGGTAATCTCAATTGAAGAATTGGCAAGGGTATGTTGCTTCCATGCATCTCACTACCTTGTTCTGTCTTATAATATTATTATTATTATACAGTTGTCTTCTTTTGATTTGATTTCAGGAGTTGAATATTGGTCCTTCAGCTTATTCATTCCTCAAAGACTGGATAAGAGCCTCAGATGGAAAGCTAAGTTTACTTGGATATACAAAATTTTTACATGGTGTGACGCTTCGTAGCTCAAATACAAGGCATCATTAATCTATTGCCTTTGATATATAGTCGTACAAAATTCATGGTATTTAGAATGACTTGTGATAAAAAAAATTCAGAAATTATTTTTGCGTTAGGGGAAAAAATGTGCATAAGTGAATATTGTTAGTGAGATGTTGAGGAAAATTTACAGTGAGAATATGGTTTTTGCTTGTTCCTTGTTTACTTATCGTGCATATGTAAGTGGATTTGAGCCAGACACGTTATTGCCAAAGCTAGTTCCATTCTTCGACATCTCCCTAGTTTCTTGACCCAAAACCAGATCTAAGCCTATGTGGGTGGCTGTTTGGTCTCCATCTGATGACCGCCCCCTTTCCTCCTTTGTCGCTCGTGGCAAAATAACCTCTCCTCTGGATTTTGCAACCTCTCTCTGCTGCCTCTTTTTGGATCTCTTTGGCTTGTTTTGTGATGGATTGATGGATTTCCATGTGGACGAGTGGTCGACGAAGATTGTGTGCCTCCCCATCCTGCCATCGTCGTGAACTTGATTTTCCCTTCTTTTTGTTGTGGGTTTTGGGGGATGGTTTTTATGGTGTCTCTCTTTCCTCTGCGTCGAAGACCTTTGTGGACTTTTGATGGTTATGAGATGGCCGTTGCTCTTCAGGGTCCCTGGATCAAGGCTTGTGCTAGGGCGGTTGCGTTGATTCGGTGGTGGTCGGCTCTCCATTTTATTTTTCTGTTTTTTGATTTGTTGTAGGGATGTTTGACTTGAAGCCAACCTTCCTCTGCGGACTCGGCAATTTTGGACGATCTTCGACACCTCAGTGGATGACTTGAGTACCACTGTTCTACTTTGGGTTGTGAATAAAGTCACCATCTGTTCATTTCTGCACCCGAGAATGGGATGCCTTGGAGTAAACGTTATCTCCATCCAACAAACCTTGTTGAAGGATTTTCCTTCCCTTTTGCTTCACCGATTCTGTACGTTCTATGTTGATGTTTGGATTCTTGATTCGCTAAGTGATGTGGATCTTAAAAAAATAACCAAAGCCAATCTTCCTTTTCACTAATAGTGTACTTAATTGTACATTATGTTAGCTTCCAAAATTTTTGCTTTAGATTAGATGGACAATTGCTTGGACCCTGCAACCGAGAGCTTGGGATTACCGTCGGGGTAAAGTAAAGCTCAGGGGTCAAGTTATTTGCACAATAACCAGTAGGGGTGAGAGTGAAAATTGAACCAAATTTGGATCAAGTTTAAAAATTATGTTATCCAATTATCCAAATGTGCACGATAACTAGAAGATGCAACTTCCTTTTCAATCCCATCCGAACGCCTAACTGCCCTTTTATAATAAAACTTGCTGAAATCAATGGGCCTTCAATTTGACCTTGGCACAAATTTGTTGTAATCAGAAACAATTTAAAGGCCATAATATGTCCCCTTGTCCAAGTTTATTATTTTCTAGGGTATTGTGATGGATTATTTAGATTCGAATTTGTGTTAAACCAAATGATATTTTTGGTTACACAGTAAGAATTTACTGTTCTATTAATCATCCATGCATGTACTATTTAAGTAGGGTAAAATATAGAAAGAGATTAAACTATAGTAGAATGATATATTTGGTCATAAAAGTTTTAGAAACAATAAAATGATCATTATATTTTATCAAATTATTACAAAATTGCCATTAAATTTATCAAACTATTGCAAAACTTTTCTTAAAATTTTCACTATTTTATAATGTGTAGTGATCATATAATATGGTGAGTTTAATGGTTATTTTATAAATTTGAAAAATTCAGTGACCAAAAAATTATTTTAATATAATTTAGTGATTGTTTTTATCCATTTAAATATGATTGATTGATCATTGGACCTGATTGAGGTAGGATTTCAATGTTATGTCAAAAAGTTGGACGGCCCTAATCATACTTGCTATATTAACATCACCATTAATGCCATGAATTATCAATAATAGCGACGGCTAAAACTCTATCAAAGGGAACGAAACAAAAGAAGAAATGTTTTCAAGGCTTATCTTCATATGAATGCTTCGTATTCCATTTTAGCCATGAATGTGATGTCTATCTATAATTTTGTTTGACATACAAGGAAATGGATGCATAATTCATATCATGCTTTAGTTTAAATTACTTAAAATTACAAATTATTATCATGTATGTGAATCAAAGCAATCTTTATGCTTCATTTGGCAACTCCTCAATTCTAGAAATAAAAATTTAAAACAATGTAGCTTTTTATTTGAATAGTAGGAGGTGATTACAAGATAGGATATGTTTAAAATTTTTCTTTGTCATTGACAACACATATTTAAGGAAGCAGTTGCTTGAAATCGAGATGTCCAGAGAGAACAACATTCATTTTTACCACTGAAATCGTTTAATAGGTTCAAAGTAAGAAAAAGATTAAGAGAATACTACAAATATTACAAATCAAGAAGACTCTATAGTATCGATACTCTACTTGCATAAGACATTAAATACGTACAAAAATGCTATATTTCAAACCCAAAGACCCTAGTGAGGTCCCAAACATTCTTTAAAGTCTTATATGATTACAATGAACATAAATAAGGATTTATATCATGCTTATAACATAAATCAGAATTGTTTGTCCAGCTCAGTTGGTAGAGCACAAGGCTCTTAACCTTGGGGTCGTGGGATCGAGTCCCACGGTGGGCAATTCATAATTCGGAGGTCTCCCACGGAAGCTGCTCTCAACCTGGTGTTGGGGGCAGCCTACTATCATACCTCCCCCTTACCCCTATTACATATGGGAATAAGGGTTAGCTAATTTTTTTATAACATAAATCATTTAATCTACCATTAACATATAACATTAAGCTTCATAATTTACTCTCAAGCTAGAACTCATTTCTAATGATCACTCGAGTATGGAAGAGTTGATAGTGTGTTACCTTGCTTCTTGCTTGCTAGAAACTCTCTCAAGTTAACCAAGGGGCAACTTCTCTTTCCCTCTTTCTTTTGAGTTTCTCCCACCTCACTTACTAAACAAAGATAAGAAAAAGGGTTTACTAAACTAACTAAGCTCTTGGATTAAAGCTTAAAATGCTCTAGGTAACTTGAATACACTATAACCAAGCTTGGATTCATGGATCCCCTTAACTTCCATAAAACCCATTTTTGAAAACAAATTCTAAAACTTACAAAATGGAGCTTAAAACAAAGCTTGAAGGATGGAGGAAAATATTCTTACCTTGGCACAACAAACTATTAGAATACTTGAAACTTGGCTCTTGAAAGGAAGAATAAATGAAAACTAATGGAAGAAAGAAGAAGAGTGGGTGAGATATTATGGGGAGTTTGGTTACATGAAATGATATAAAAAGAGGGGAAAAGTTTTCAGATTTAGCAAAAAGGGTAAACTACATTTTAGGTCTTTCTCCTATTTACTTACTTTTAAAAACACCACTTTCTTATAACTATTTGGCCAACCTAATCCCAATACTCTTAAGAATTAGTGAAAAGAATTGGCTTAGAAAATCTAATGGGCTCTACTGATGGGTTTTGGATTGACCGAAACTACTAACCTAAAATTCGGGGCATTACAATAATAATAAGTCGAGACATATGCGTCGTTGCCATAATACCATAGACAACTGATCTCAAATTGAGTTATCTCTATTGATTTTGTAAGATCAAAGGATAACAATACATATCCGCTAACCTAAGGGTTAAATCGAGATCAAGTTGAGAAAACATCTAAAGGAATGTGACTAAAGCCCATTAAATTTAAAGGTGTTATGTGAAGGAAAACCTTACCTTGTTGACTGGAGATCCCAAGATCTAGGTTCAAAGGGACAACCTAATTGCATAATACGTGTACAGTCGATGTGGGGGTTTCTTATCCCAAGTCCATTCCTATGATGTAAACATTGATCAATGTGATATAAGCTAAGCAAAAAGCTTTTAATGTCATTGTGTGCTTCAGTGAATCGAGCAACATAAGTCACATATGTGAGAGTGAAGTGTGGCCGCTTCAAGGGGACTATTGTGTGCAGAACCAAGCAGATGTCCATGGCTTTAAGGACATACCCATAAAAACTAAATTCTTGTCAGATGGGTAGTTGTGTGAAGTATGTCATCTTTTACACAAACGGCAGAACAGTTCAAGGACATCGTATCTACTGTTTAGCCAATAAAATAAATATAATGTCACAAGGGAATGTTCAAAAGAGGAAACATGTCTATCTTACGCAACTATCAATCGTAGAGGCTATCACCACATCGTGCTAAAATGTTTTGATTAAATTATCAATTTCATTCATGTGGGGGATTGTTGGAAAAATGGTTAATTTAATTGATGAAATTAATAATTATATTAAATTCATAGTCCTTTTTTACTATTGTAAATTGAAAGATAATTTTTAATTTGAATATTAGTATGATAATTACTCTTTTAATAAGTCAATTTGAAAAGGTATTTGTTATCTTTTTAATTTTGAATATTAAAAGATGATTATATACTTTTTTATATTTCAAATTAAAATAATATATGTTTAAGTTTGAATAGTAAAAGGAGTTTATCTTTTGACCATTGCAAATTAAATATATTATTTAATTTGAATATTAGTATGATAATTACTCTTTGAATATGTCAACTTAAAAAGGTATTTGTTACCTTTTTAACTTTGAATGTTAAAGATAATTATATACTTTTGTATATTTCAAATTAAAATAATACTTATTTAAGTTTGAATGGTAAAATGAGTTTTATCTTTTGAATATTTCAAATGAAAATATATTGATATCTGTTTAATTTTGAATATTAAAAAATATTTGGTTGGATTAAATCTCTCTTGAAAATCCCCTATAAATAGCGAGTAAACATGTTAGGTTTTACACAACTTAACATATATCACAACTCAGTTTTTCAAGAATTCTTATCTTGAAAAAGTTTTCTCTTCCTTAGTTTTTCTAGTGATAGTCGAAGGCAAGTATCATTCGTGATCTGTGCAGATGTGCTACTGTAGCTGATCATTAGTTGTTGTATCTTGGGAGACAGACGACCAACGAACTCAAACACCAAATGAGTGGCCGAAAATCTGTCTTAAAGAAACTGTGTAGTGACAGGCCTCAGTTGTTTCCGATCAATAGATAAAATACAATGAGTATTTATTTTTATCTTATCTTCTAAGAAGTTTAATCTTTTCGGTTTATTTTTTCAGAATTGATTTTTTCTTAAATTGTTATTTCGGATAACAATCTCAAGATAAGAGTAAGCTCGTTCATTCTCTTTGTCACTTTGTACTTTTGATATTTTATAATGATATTTATTCATTATTATGTTTTTATATCATTCTCGAATTAATGTGTGCGCGTTTTTTTCTAACATTTGACACATCCATTGCTTGTTGGTGAGAAAGGTGTAAATGAAAGCTCTTTCAACTTTTCTTTCCATTTCTCGTTTATCCATCGGTATAACAACCAAGAAAAATAAAATCCAACAACAATGTTAGCCCATACTTTGTTTCTTTAAAAAAAATGTTGGAAGGAAGAATAAAAAGACCAAGGGTTCTTTGTTGAAGATGGTAAACTCGTTTGTTATAATCTAAGCCAACTATTTGGAAGTAAAATCAATTCCGGCTTGTACATGATAGTTTTATCTGAAGAGCTGCCGTATAATTTACAAAAATCAATGGTGAACCTTTGTTTCTACGTTGGATATCTAGGAAGTGGATGACTAAATCACTAATTAAGCCTTTGTGTAGTTTGTTTTTTACAAACTACGTTGACAAATGTAAGAAGAAAAAAGCCAAATCTTTTTCAGGACAAAGTATCATCAATCTAGATTTGTATGCAGAACTAGAAGATAGGTTGACATTTGACAGCAGTTGCAGAAGTCTGAATTCTGCAACTTTATGAGCTTTGCTAATTGGTTTTCTTGCCAGGTTTATGACTTGAAAGAACGGGGAAACTAAAGTGTGAACCTTTGTTATCCTTTTGATCATTGAAAACCCAAATTCCCACAGGACATGCACCTTCTTTATTGCAAATCAGTTGGTAGAACACAAAGTTCTTAATTTTGAGGTCGTTGGATCGAGTCTCACGGAGAGCATTTCATAATTCGGAGGTTTTCTACGGAAGCTGCTCTCAATCTAGTATTGGGAGCAGCCTACTATCTTACCTCCCCTTACCCCATTATATATGGGAACAAGAGACATCCAGTTTTACCGATCATTCAAGGGAAAATTATGGCTTTTGGGTCGCAAGAGCATCCAAGGAAACTAAAAAACTAGAGTAGAAAAAGCAGTGTAGAAAGGATTTAACTTTATGTATTGCAGAGGTAAAAAAGTTCCAATTCCCCAAAAACCAGTTCTTTAGGAGACAACATTTCATACGACTGGCTTTTCAATCAACACGAAAGAAAAGGTAAATAAGCAAAAAGTGACTCAGCAAAAGGATTCATATCAAAATCCACTAAGAAAAACCATAGAAGCTAGGAACTTTATTGTTGTTATATAACCTCAATACAAAAGCCATTTGTTTTGGGTATCATATTCAGGGGTAGATTGCATACGATCATTATTATTATATGTGTTTACTCTTAGATTTAATTTGTATATGTCTATTTTGATTTATTAATATATATGTAACTATCTTCAAAAATATTTTTAGATTCAACATTGATCATATATTATAATTCGAGTCATGTGTTGCCTTATGGTCTTCTAAAGATTTCACGAGATGTGTAAACAATATTAAGTTTTTAAAACATCGGTTTAATCACTATTTCCTAGTATGCATGTACTGAAGAAGAAGGGATATAGGGGAAGAAGAAGGGATATAGGGGAAAAGTCCCTTCTCCTTCAACTGATCTGATAGTACTTGCTGATTAAAGGAGATGATTTATCTGCCAAGAAAAATCATTACCATTTACCAGTGTTGCAATAAAAACTAAATATGTAAAGCATACATCTCAATCCCCGGAGGAGAAACTGTTGGACACTCTAAAACATCGAGGAGAGGTGAAAGCAATAGATGGAACAATTAAGGATAGTCATTTTACTAAATTTCAGCACTTAAAAGGGACACATCTTGGTGATCAAATTTAGGGTTTTAGATAAGATGTATTGGCAAAGCTAGGGTTTAGCCTTTTAATCGGACACTTCCCTTGCCATTTGCCACACCTCTTAAATCATCATTACAGAATCGAGTTTAGTGACTCGTTGCAAAAAATCTTCGGTCTTTGAAAACAGATTATAAAGAAAGGGCAAGTCCTTTCCCATTCAACTTTGGTTCTTCACCTAGGCCAAGCTCACTCCACCTGAAACCCTAGAGAAGATGGGAAAAGAAGATTGAAAGGGATGAATTAAACAGAAAGAAAAAAAAAACCCATAATTTACCAAAGTTCAACCCAGATCTGAAAAAAACAGCAGAATCAGACAGGTCAGATAATTGAAACCAGCTTGGGAACACATCTGCCTAATGATGAACCATAAAGGATTATAGTTAGGGAAACACACAGCGTTACAGAAAAAAAAACAGGAGTATGAAAAATACAAAAGGGTCAGAACCTTCCATCATGAGCCCATAATAATAATCATAACCAAACCTTTACATGTTGCCTTTGGAACGGAGTTCGACATGGGAGCAATAATTAGGGGGAATGAAGCCTGGTCCGACAACACTAATAAACAAACTCAATCCATTAAAGAAGGATCGAAACCAGTGTCCTCGGGCCAGACAACGTTCCCCTCAAAAAGAAGCTCCTTTAGTACCATCCCGGTTTAAAAAACTCATCTTCAAAAGAGACCTTTTCTCTCATTAAATCTTTTGGTTTGCAAACAAAGTGTTTTGTAATAATAATAACACAAATCTGGTTGTCTTATTTCTTATCCCCCCTTGAGTCTCGCCTGCCTTCTAGGGGGATTAAGGCAGAGACAAAGAGAAAGATATGGGAGAGTGGTGGAGCTGAGAATGATCCGAGTGAAAAAGGGGGGGATTTAAAGTGAGTACAAAGAGAGTGCAAAATCAACCTTAAATTAAAGAAAGAAAAAAAAGCCACGACAAAACATAACTCGACCCGACACCTGATTTCTCAGTTACAGATTTGACCACGACCCCATGCACTCTAATCTATATCTTTCTCATTTACTCTCCTCTCCTTTCGGATGCTTTCTTTTACGTTTTTTAATTAAAAATGTTATTCCTGAGATTATTTAAAATAATAATATCCTTTCAACTTTCATTAAAAAATAGCATTTATCTTTTGAATAAAAAAAATTAAATCCTTGAAAAATATGATATACTAATAAGCCCGATGCATATTTAAGATATATAATTACACAAGCATTTTGAATGACAATAAAGACATATATGTATTAATTTTATGGTAAATCAACCAATAATTATATATTTAAAAAGTTATATTTAAATAATTAAAAACATGCATATCTAATTATTATGAGATTTGAAAAACCTCATAAGCTTCTCAAATCTTACATTGTGTACATATGCGGTTTTTTAAGTGTTTAAATATATACTTTTAAATATATATTTATTGAGTGATTGAACATTAGGTTAAAACATATGTGTTCTTGCCATTGCTTGACTTGGCTTGTGCAATTACATGTTTTTGACATACGCAGCAACGGACGTAGGAATTTATGTTAAGGACGAACTTGAACTTATAAAATTTCTGGAGAGGGAGCGAAAAAAGATTTTTAACAAAAAATATATTGAAAAAAAAACTAAAACATATTTTAATTTTAAAATTTTAGAGGAGTGACCGCCCCGTCTAGGTCCATACCGGGATATACGTTGATTGTGTTTCATTTTTTTTTAGGATATCATATATTTTTATATAGTTATAGTTTTCTTTTCATTTAATGCAATCTAACCATTTATATAGAAGTTGTGTTTTACAAGATGCGCATTTGCCTATGTGATAAAAAAATGCCAATTTAAGAATTAATTAAATAAAAGTATTAAAATGAAAAACATTTTTGTTTTAAGTGGTATTTGGACAAGAAAGCCCTTTAACCAATTAAAATGGAGTTGTACAACCCATAATAATACAATGATGACATAAATTATTGAAGTGGAAAGGAATCGAAATAAATAAGGACTCAAAAGCGAATGGAGTGGTTGAGTTTTTTATCTGCCCGATAATGGAAGACACATTTAATATGAAAAACTTTTCAGCGTTGGGTTGTTTTCTTTCTTATAAATGATTATGTTAAAACTTTATAATAATTTCAAATTTTGAACTTGAACCAATCTTAATTTGCAAATATAGAACAAAATAGCCTAAGGGCTACACTCCTTGCAAAACTATTACTACTCTCTTGTCATTTTGGTAAGAAATAATAGTGGCTTTCATTAGGTTATGATTGTTGTGGATTTTGAAAAAAAAAAAGACTACTTTTGAGGGTGTCAGGATAAAGACTTAACGAAATGAGTATCATTCTACAGTGCATGCAGGTCCTTCAACTAATGCCTTCTGTTGTTCTGCCACCCCCATTTCTTTCATCAATCTCTTTCATTTCAAAATCTCACTATATTTCCATAGATAGGTTAACCAGTTTGAAAATTTCTGATGCTGAAGAACTGAAGGGATACTGTATAAGAAAGTTATGGTACATACTGCTGAAACTTGCACCTGTTGCTCCATTTACTGTTTCTCTGTTGCAGTGTTTTATTTATGAAACACTGCTCTCATAATTAATAATCAAGTCATTGCGGGAAATCTAGGTGCCATATATGACAGTAATCAGTAATGATTCTTTTAACATTTCCACTTTAAATACCAACCATATAATACAAAACCAGTAAATTTATATAAATGGAATTCTAGTTCATGCAAAATGAGATTTCAGCTTGATTGAACAGAATTTTTGTTTTGTATTTAGAGGGAGTTGCCCGGAAGATATGCTGCCATGCAAATCAAAGCAAAGCTTCCATCGTTTTTGTTTTCTCTCTTCATCTTTCAAAACTGTACAGCGGAGTGGACAAACGGAGAGGACGAAACTAGCTCCAGATTTCAACACTTTACAGTCTTGAAATTTGTGTCAAATAGGTGGAGAGAAACAACACGTAAACGTCAAATCCTGCGTCTGTCCACCACAGCTTGTCCACCCTTCTTCAATTTTTATATAAATAATAATGACCCTTTGCAGTAGTGCATGGATTCTTCAATATAATATATATGAAAAAGTTTCAGCTGCTTTAAATTCAGGTCAGGTACTCTTCTCCATCTGCATGGTCACGTGCTCTTGCTATAAGAGAGCACAGTTGAAAAAAGGTCGTAATGTTTTAAGTAAACTTTAGGTACAGCAAGTGAATTCTGTGTCTGAATCGAGAAAAGGGAAAAATTCTGAACCATATAAAGCAAAACAAAGGTGCAAAGGAAGAGCTTCTATGGCTTGTATTTGTTGATTGTAGAACTTTCTGACTCAGTAGACAAAAGCATTTGCAGCTTTCTCTATGTTACTGTCTCCCCCATGCAACTTGAAAAAAAGTAAAAGCAAAGCCTTTACTGGTTTAAAACAACTTAAATGATATATGTATATGGTTTTAGTCTGGTATCTCACGTTTGTATGATATATGTATATTATATTAATATATTTTATATAACTATAGAAAATCGTTTAAATTAGAATCAATAGTATTATAATATTATAAATATTTACAAATAAATTTAAATAGAAACTCGAACTTGACTCAATTTAACTTGAATTTTATAAACTTGACATGAAAACATTTTAAATTTTGAGTTATAAAATAACACTTGTTAATTCGCATAACTTAAAAAAATTAATTCACTCGACTCTACCAAATGCGCACACCTACTCTTGATATAAAGAGTTTTATGTGTGTTCCTGTTCTGGGTTTCAACCTAGATGATTTAGCTCCAAATGAACATGGGCTACATTTAAGTTCAAGTCCTTTGGGTTAATGAGTTGGATAGTTTTCTAATGGCCGCAAAACAAGCAAAGCTAGACCTAAACTCGGCACTATCCATTATTTTTCAAGCCCACGACTGCTGCTGAAAATGTCATCCAAAGCTGACGAGGTATTGTAATACTTAGTTACTTACCACCCTCCGGATCTCCATAGGAATGCATTAATGTCAGCTTATGACCGAGACATCTTCGAGCAACTTTACACCAACTACAATCTATTTCCCACAACTAGCATTGCTTTGAGCAACTTCCTTAAACTCAAAGCGACAAAACTCGTTGACCGTGACTTCAATATAATCCTTTTCGTCTCCAGCTTCAAGCCTATCAACAATTCAACAAGCCCAAAACACACACACATACATACAACTGTTTGAATCCGAAATGGTGTGCCCCATCCCACTCATGTTCTGCCATCTTGCTCTTGCTAGCAGTCTTTGCTGAACCTTTAACATCTACTAATTTGTCAAAGTAAAAGAAAAGTGTCCATTTCCTTCCAAGTGTAACGAATTCCGCAACATTAGTTAGTTGATAGGATTGTTATTATCCATAGAAACCATGGGTTTGAGCACGTTCTATGTAGGGATGTTTAAGTTTTAATTGTTAAATAATTTAGAGTCTTTTAAACAAATACTATATTGTAATCACCCTATACTAATAAAAGAAACTCGTTAAGTGACATAAGTGGTAAAAAAAGAATATTGTTCTCTTTAATGTGTTCAAGTTCGAGTAATTACATCTACAAGATACAATAACAGAGCTAGGTTCAAATATAAGGAGAGGTGAGGTACCTAAGTTCAAAAATAATAGTAACTTATTACGTATTTAATTTTAAAAATTAAAAGAGATAAAAGTCTATTTTTATATAAATTTAGGACCTAAAATATTATTAAACAAAAAATTTTAAAAACGGTAAGAGTCTCTCCTATTTCCTATATACATCAAACTCCGATAAAGTATGTATTATCAATAAACTTTTTTTTAAATATATATTATGTTATAATTATTAAAAAATTATTACGACTCCTTACCGTTTAACAATCGCTTCTTTAAAATGGAATTGGATTATACACCTTAAAACTTTGCCACTCCGAGTTTATTCATTGGCTCATTGTATTGATCTTACCCAGACTTAAGACTTAATGGTGGTAATCAAAGGTAGGGTTAGTTCATCGCCTAATACTGATAAAAATTGAAGTCTTTTTCCAAGTACAGTCTTCATCTTTACTTTCAAGACTAAAGACTTTGGACACTACCCCTTTTCTCTCTCTTTCCTCCACCCACTTTAACTATTATTAGAAAACTTG